>NC_045446.1:9662894-9709423 GCF_002776525.5 Piliocolobus tephrosceles | reverse complement strand
CAAAGTGCTAGGATTACAGGCTTGAGCCACCGTGCCCGGCCTCTTTTCTTTTTTCTTTTCCTTTCTTTTCTTCTTTCTTTTTTTGAGTCAGGGTCTTGCTCTGTTGCCCAGGCTGGAGTACCTTGGCATGATCACAACTCACTGCAACCTTGACCTACCAGCTCAGGCAATTCTCCCACCTCAGCCTCCCAAGTAGCTGGGGCTACAGGCATATGCCACAATGCTTGGTTAATTTTTAAATTTTTTTTGTAGTGGTAGGGTCTCACTCTATTACCCAGTCTGGTCTTGAACTCCCGGGTTCAAGAGATTCTCCTGTCTCAGCCTCCCAAAGTGCTGGAATTACAGGCATGAGCCACCACACCTGGCACTTTTTACATGTTGCTGGATTTCTTTTGCTAGTATTTTCTGGAGAATTTTCACATCTGTATTTATAAGAAATATGGGTCTGTAGTTCTCATTTCTTATGATGTTTTTGTCTAGTTTTGGTATCAGGGTAATAGTGGCCTCAGACTGAGTTGGTAAGTGTTCTTTCTTCTTTACGTTTTGGCAGAGTTTGTGAAGAGTTGGTAGCAATTCCTTAAATGTTTGGTGGAGTTCACCCATGCAGGCTTCTTGGCCTGGGCTTTTTTTTGTGGATAGTTTTCTTATTATCAATCCAATCTTTTTACTTGTCATCAATGTATTCAGATGTTCTGTTTCTTCTAGAGTCAGTTTCTGTAGTTTGTGTCTTTCTAGGACAGGGGTGTCTGATCTTTTGGCTTCCCTGATCCACGCTGGAAGAAGCAGCATCGTCTTGGGGCACACATAACATACACTAGCATTGACGATAGCTGATGAGCTAAAAAAAAATGGCAAAGAATCTCATAATGTTTTCAGAAAGCTTACAGATTTGTGTTGGGCTGCAGACTGGACAAGCTTGTTCTAGGATTTGTTCATTTCACCTAAGTTACTAATTTGCTGGTATACCTTTTATATTTATTTGAAAGAGCTC
Organism: Piliocolobus tephrosceles; assembly: GCF_002776525.5. NCBI lineage: Eukaryota > Metazoa > Chordata > Mammalia > Primates > Cercopithecidae > Piliocolobus > Piliocolobus tephrosceles. The sequence goes on along the minus strand of NC_045446.1, from coordinate 9,708,432 downwards.
CTTATACTTTAGCTGCTGTTGACTCCTCCTTGAATCTCTCTCCTTTTGATTTTCATGATGTTCTTTCTTAATAGTCTTATGACTTTGGCCTCCTTAGAATGGGGACGCTGAGAGGCCCTCCCCACTGAGTGCTCGTGAGGGTCAGATGAGCGATGCCTGGGAAGTGTGGAGTGTGGCGCCTGGCTCTGGGGAAGCACTAAGCACCTGCTCGCTCTCGTCCTCACCCTCCCGGCTGCCTCCACCTCCGGCTATTCACCCTCGGCCTCAGCAGCCATTCTTCAGGCCAGTGGCTTTCAGCTGGGGGTGATTTTACCTCCCTGGGGACCTTTGGCCATGTTTGGAGACATCTTTGGTGTCACCACCAAGGGCATGCGGTTGACTACCAACAGGAAGAGCCCAGATACTGCTAAATACCCCGCGATGCACAGAGCATCCCCCCTGCAGCAAAGAATTATCTGGCACCAAATGGTAGTGCTGAAGTCTCTAAGGAAACAGCTCTCCATGATTGTTGTAGAAAGAGTAGAAAATGTAGTTAAGCCAAAAAAAAGAAAGAAAGAAAAAAGAAAAAGAAGAAACATCTCCTATAATCCTGCCACATTGAAAGAACTTCTGTTAGGAAGGAGTATTTTTTATTTTAGAAATAGGAATGTTTTAAGAATATTCTGGCTCCTGTGAGCTTCCTCCCAGTGATGTCACCAGCTCGTGGTGTGACACAATATATGGATTGCTGGTTCAGGTCTCGGCCAGTCTGTAGATGGTCTCTCCCTCCTTCCTGGTGAAGGACAGGGGCAGTCCCTAGAAGTTTGGCCTAGTCAGGTGAGGGTGGGCAGGGCCCCTGGTTTGTCTGTAGTGTGGCTTGGCATCTTTGATTGAACTCTGTGTGCATCTAGATGTGTGTGCACAAGGATGTCCCCGAGTCACTACCCAGCTGGAAGGTAGACCGGTACATTAGATTCTGTAGCCTGGATAGTTACGGGAAAGAATGCAACTTGGGTTCATTTTGGCAGGTCCACTTAGGTTGCATTGTTTGATTATGTAGTAGGTCCCAAGGTTTTCTGGGGCCAAGGGCAGCCCAGGCAGGGCCCGTACCCTTGCTGCAGCCAAACACAGACATCATTTGTCCCCTCAGCATTTGTCACACCTTGATCTCACGTGTCTCCCTTGTAAATCTCTGTCTCTTGTGTGCTCAGGCGAGATCCGGGGCTCAGATGACATCTCCCGGAGGAGACACTGGCTCAGCCTGGACTCTCCTTGGAAAGCAGATATAAGCTTCAGACCTGCCCATCAGAAATCAAACTCACTCAAAGTTGCTGTGCATTGCCGCGTGTTGGTGTCAGAGGCCGAGGCAGCCACCCAAAGGCACTGAGGCTCAGCCACGGTGGGGCAAACAGGGGTTCAGTATGTTACTTCTCACCCTCTACCATTTGCGGAACATCAGAGGTAGGCACCCTGGCCCAGCCTTGCGACCGACTCCTGGTTTGTGGATGAGGCCCTGAGAAATGGTGGCTCTGCTTGGCTGGGGCTGAGCCTGGGTTTCTGATTGCCAGGGTGGCAATCTGCCTTCTCCACTGGTTCCTCTCCCAGGAGAGGTCTGAGTCATCCCATCTGAGCTCCACCGGGGCCCAGACTCCATAGACTTAGGTCCTGGAGCCCCCAACAGCTGATCTACAACCAACTGTAACCTTGGAATCACCAGGGAATTTCAAAAACAGGCAGGGTTCCAAATCTACATTGAGACGTCTCTCCTGGATCAGCCAGGAGGTGAGGGACCACTGCTCTGGCTCCGCCTTTTTACAGAGGAAGAAGCAACATCCAGCCTGAAGGAGGAGACTGACCACAGCCAATGAATCCCCCAACGCCGCCTTCACCTTCTCTCTCTCTCCCTCTCCCACCAGTGTGTGTTTCAGGGGGTGTGAACATGTGGACTCGTATGTGCCATGTATATGACCTCCTTCCCTCTGTGTGCTTTAAGCCTTCCCTGATATAGCGTGTGGCCTGCAGGGTCTGCTTGATGCCGATGTTCACCCCGCAATGGGGACAGACCCAGGGGATGTGTGATCCTGAGTCGGCGGGAGGGCCCGCTGTTCTTTGGGAGCTAAAATCTGCCATTTCGCTTAGCAGAGACCCTAGTTCACAATAGGAGGGGTGGCCGCCGACAGCTTAGAAACGTGGCCTCTGGCTTCATAAAAGGTGACTTTGAAAAGCTGCATTTGTGCTTGACGAGGTCTGGGCAGCTGAGCTTTACGGTGACAAATGATTTCAGCGCGAGGCCATGCTGTCAGGAGCAGTAGGGGATAAAAGGCTCCTTCTCCAAGGCTCCCCTTTAAAACATTTCTTTTTATTACAAACTATTTCAAACACACACACGAGTGGAGAGAACGGAATAATGAAGCCCCATATACCCATCAGTCACCCAGATTAGATGATGAGAACGACGTGGCCACATCGCTCCACTACCTCCTCTTTCTTTCTTCTCTTTCTTTCTGCTGGAGTATTTAAAATAAAATCGCAATCATCATGTGGCTTCACCTTTGTATCTTCCTCTGAAAAAAAGATATCTTCTTACATAACCACGAAGCCATAATCACACCTAACAAACTCAATATTAACCCCTTGGGGCCATCTTATACCCGGTCCATAATCAAATGTCCCTGTTTGCCCTAAAATGGGCTTTTTAGACTGTTGGAATCTAGATTCAGAAAAGACTCACGTGCAGTGTTTGGTCATTAGGTCTGTTATTTATTTATTTTTTTTGGAAACAGAGTGTCGCTCTGTCACCTAGGCTGGAGTGCAGTGGTGCGATCATGGGTCACTGCCACCTCCAACGCCTGGGCTCAAGGGATCTCCTCTCTCAGCCTCACAAGTAGCTGGGACTTGTAGCCAGGCAAGTGCTGCCACACCTGGGGACTTTTAAATTTTTCTGTAGAGATGAGGCCTTGCTATGTTGCCCAGGCTGTTTTCAAACTCCTGGGCTCAAGTGATCCTCTAGCCTTGGCCTCCAAAGTGCTGGGATTACAGGCGTGAGCCACAGCACCTGCCCAGGTCCTTAAGTTTCTTAAGGTCCTTCTAGTCTTGGGCTGATCCTCACCCTTCCTTTTATAAATTTAATGGAATTGACTTATTGTAGAAACCTGGCTATTTCTCCTTAGGTTTGCTTCACATCCTGGACTCCTCTGTCTGCCTCCTCATGGCGTTGGACTCACCTCCCTCCCCTATGCTTCCTGTAAGTGGATGTCAGTATTAGAGGCTCAATGAGAATGAGGTTCACCTTTTCTTTCCCCAAGAACAGGACATGGGTAGTTCTGGGTGCTTCTCATTGTCTTATCGGGGGCATGTCTGGTCGGCTTGTCTCTCTTTTTGTGATGGTCAGAAGGACCTGTGGGTTCAGAGGGTGACAGCTCTGCCCGTCCTTGGTAAAGTTCCTTGTCTTGTAGCTTATCTTCAAAGATGGTCCCCAACGAATGTGCCTCCCAGTGTTCTCACCCTTAGGTAGTCTCCTCCCGGGGGCTGAATCTGGGCTGGCTGGCTGACTCCCTTTTGCCCATTAGGGTGTGGTGAAGTGACCTTGTGTGATTTCTGAGGCTGGGTCATAGAAGCCTTGTCCTCTGAAAGTCTCCAGTCTTTCAGAACAGGCACTCTGGGTGAAGCTGCCATGGAAGGAGTGAGACTATGCTGTACCGCCATGATGTGAGGAAACCCAAGCTAACCATGGGGAGAGGCACATAAAGAGAGAGAGAGACAGAGAGAGAGAGAGAGAGAAAGACAGAGACCTGTCAGCCCCTGCTGCCTCCTGCAGTGTCAGCCGAGGTACCGACACCAGACTGCTGAAGACATCCTGGGTATCCTGTCCAGCTGAGTTTTCAAATCACCCCAGTCCCAGCTGCCATTTGACTCCAACTGTATGAGAGGCCCCAGGTGAGATCTGCCCAGCTGAGCCCTGCCAGCTCATATTCAGTCAACTCTGAATGTGAGGGGTAATATGAAATTGTTGTCATTAGTTACCATATTTAGGGATGGCTCATTATTAACTGGGAACACCAATCAGTTTTTTTCCCCAACATGTTTTAACCATTGCCTGAATCGATCACTTTATTAGAAGTTACAAAAATGAATTTCTAATTCCATCATTCCTCTCACATTTATTTGCTTGGTTACCCTGAGATATGGTCCCTAGATGAAAGATGGGGAAATGATGGATTCTCTCCTTTTCATGGATGGTCTACTCTCCTTTGAAAGCGGTGATCTGACCCTTCTTGGATTCTTGGCCCAGATCAAGGTAGGAGAGAAAGAGGAAGACAGATAAGAGGTGGAAGGTGAACAGGAGACTTGGTTTCCAAGGAAACCACCAGGTAATCATCAGGCCCTCTGAGGATCGTTATTTCTTTCTCTTGCTAAAAGCCAGATGCTGTCACCTTCTAAGCCAGCTCAGATGCTTGGGCAGGCAGTAAAATGGGTCCTCAGGGGAGGCAATGGGTGTGAGACCCTGTGTGGTGGCTGCTTCCACCCGCACGCTGGCTCCCTCTCCAGGGCCTGTAGATCCTCATCCCTTCCTCTCAAAGACAGACCCCTTACCCCAAATTTCCTCGGGCCACGAGGAGTGCCTAGTTCTGGGCTGAGGGCTGCATGTAAAGCTGTCTCCCCAGGAGCTCCAAGGGACAGGATGACTTTGCTCAGAGTCGTGTCCTGGGCCTTCATCTGTGACAACATTGAATCTGAGGACCCTGCCTTGTCCCAGGGTGGGGGGATGGTGCCCTGAATTCCAAATCCTTCCGAAGGAAAATGAACAATGACCCTGTGTCCAGCGATTAGAGGTGACTCCAGAGCGAGCCTGGCCGTGGTGCGAGAGCTGCCTGGGGCAGTTAAGAGCCACTATTTATTTATTTTTATTGATTGATTGATTGATTGAGATGGAGTCTTGCTCTGTCACCCAGGCTTGAGTGCAGTGGCACGATCTTGGCTCACTGCACCTCCGCCTCCTGAGTTCAAGCGATTCTCCTGCCTCAGCCTCCTGAGTAGCTGGGACCACAGGCATGCACCACCACACCTAGCTAATTTTGGTATTTTTAGTCGAGACGGGGTTTCACCATGTTGGCCAGGCTAGTTTTGAACTCCTGACCTCAGGTGATTCACCCACCTTGGCCTCCCAAAGTGCTGGGATTACAGGCGTGAGCCACTGTGCCTGGCCGAGAGCCACCATTTAATGAGCACTTACTATGTGCAGGACAGACTGAGGGCTGCTCAGCGCTGCGGGCCGGTGACCTCACAGATTCTCGCAAGAGCTCCCTCAATGGGCTTGCCCTTCATCCCGGTTCACAGACGTAGGGATGGAGGCCCAGCGAGGTCGAGCCACTTGTCCAGGGTCATGTAAAGTGCCGTCTGCCATCTAACTGCAGAATTGATTCAGACATTCGTCCCTTGCCAAGCCCCGTCCTGCTGGGAGTTGCTCTGGCAATGAGAACAGCCTTGTTGTTTTATTATTTACCTCCAACTGTGCACCTGGATTTGTTGGGTGACCCATAAGGCATAAAGGATGGAGGAGTCCTACTCCAGGCTGGTGCCTGAGTCCTGATTGTGTGTGGGACCCCTTGCCCCCCACCCCAGCCTGGGGCACTCAGGGCAGATCTGAGTTCTGATTGGCTGGACTGGCTTTGGGTGGGGCTGGTCTAGACGTGGTCGGTCGTGCGCGTTCACAGAAGTGCTCAATGCAGTCGCTGCCTGGGCAGTGGAGCTGGTGCTGTCTTTGGCATTCTCCCCAGTGAGGGACAGACTTCATTTGTTCTGTAATAGTATCCGACAGCATCTGGTTTAATGGATGCATGGAGGAAATACCCCTGAACACAGTGTCCCCTTCATTAGAAACAATGGCTGGATACGTGTGAACATTTAGGAGGTGTTGCTTAAGCAAACCAAGCTCATTGTGGGGAATGGAACACCATTCCCCACAATGATTGTGCCGTGTGAGCTCTGGTTAGAAGGAGAGGGGTCCAGGATGGGCCCGGGAGGTCCTTGTCCATGCTGAGCCTGGCTCCCGTCAGGGCAAGATCACCTCTGCCCAAGGTGGGCTTGGATGGACCTACTGGCCACCTCTCGGGAACTCAGAACAGCACTGGGTGCTTTTGCCTGGGATTTCAACACATCCCTCCAAGAACCTTGCGAGGCAGGGAGCATTGTAATCCCCATTTCACAGGTGAGGCAGCTGAGGCCCTGCTCACCTTGCTCATTCAAGGTCACATAGCTGTTTTCCTAAATGGAGCCAGGATTAACATGCTGGTCTGGGAAACTTCTGTTCTCTTCCCAGTTAACAAGGAAACTTCACTGTCATGGATTCATTAAGACCTTAGATTATATTTTCTCTGATCACAAGGGTAATACGCAGTGATTTCTAAAACAGAGACGATAGAAAATATAGAGAAAAAGAAAAACATAAAAGTCACTGTGCCCCTATTCAGAGATAAAAGATGTCTATTCTTAGACTAGTGGCTCTCCGACTGGAGCATGCATTGGAATCACCTGGAAGGCTTGTTAAAGACACAGATTTCCTGGCCCCGTCCTGAGTGTCTGAGTCAGTAGACCTGGGGAAGGGCTAAGAATTTACGTTTTTAATGATTCCCGGGTGACTCCTTCCTTTGAGGCAACTGCTTAGATTAGGGTCTGTCAACCTTGGCAACATTGGCACTTGGGGCCGGCCAGTTCTCTGCTGCGGGGCTGTCTTGTACACTGCTGGGTGGTTAGCAACATCCCTAGCCTCTACCTTCTAGATGCCAGAAGCACCTTCCCCCTGAGCTGTGACAGCCAGAAATGTCTCCAGACATTACCAAATGTCGCCTGGGGTGGGAGCAAAATTGTTCCCGGTGAGCACTCCTGTTCTATTCTTGTTTTCTTTTCTTTATTCTTTTTTTTGTTGTTGTTGTTATTATTGTTTCTTTTTGAGATAGTCTTGTTCTGTCACCCAGACTGGAGTGCAGTGGTATGATCTCGGCTCACTGCAACCTCTTTCTCCCATGTTCAAGCGATTCTCCTGGTTCAGCCTCCCGAGTAGCTGGGATTACAGGGGTGTGCCACCACGCCCGGCTAATTTTTGTATTTTTAGTGGAGACAGGGTTTTGCCATGTTGGCCAGGCTGGTCTCGAACTCCTGACCTCAGGTGATCCAACCACCTTGCTCTCCCAAAGTGCTGGGATTGCAGGTGTGAGCCACCATGCCTGGCCTCTATTCTTGTTTTTTATGTCCATTTATATTCGCATAGAGAGACACTCCTCCATCACACACATGCATGTATACATATGAACACATGCATGCATACACATGCAAAACACACACGAACATACATACATATTTCTTCGAGAATAATGTCAAACTATACATACAGTTTTATAACTTGCTCTTTTTCACCTAACAACACATTGCCAATTAACTCAGCAATTAGCTTTGCTGGCAGCAAAGAGAGACAGGTTTTCTGCACAGACGATGTGGGAAGCATCACTGAGAACCTACCACGTGGCTCTGGGCCAGGAAGCGGGCGGCGGAGGGGGCACCTTTCAGATCCACCATCCTCTCCCTGGCGCAGGTGCAGGAACCTCCAACTTCGGGTAGGTGTGTCCACCTCTTACAAAGCTCTCTGTCTGGTTTCCCAAAGCTCTGGACTTGTAAGAAAAATGGTCATCTGACAACATGGTCGTGAAATAGGACAGAGGTGCTCAGGGATGCAGGGCTGCTCTCTCCGGCCTTGCACCGTCTTCCCCCCTCAGTGGATTCTAGAGGTGGACCAAGAGACCCCAAGCTAGTGCAGAGTGAGTGTCCCCGGCTGTCCCGTTTGCCTGGGGGTGGCCAGGCTGGGACTGCATCGGACAATGGCTGTGGCTATTGTCAGGCAGGCAGGCTGCCCACCACACACGCATGACAAAGGCCCTGGAGGGGCTTTCTGGGGCCTTCTATGGGATGCTGGCTTTTGCTATTCCAGGTATCCCTGAGGTGTCCTTGGCTGTCAGCCTCATGGTTCATTGTCTCCAAGCCAGGAATCGGCCACTGCCCACTGCCCTCAGTGGGGTCTGGTCTTTGGGCTCAGTGTTAGGGTAGTTGCTGGAAACTGCAAGAGGCCGGCTGGGCAGGAATGTTGTGAAGGGAATGCGAGGGAGATGAGAGGACCGGGCTGTGACCCTCACCGCTGCCTCTCCTGACACCTCTCCTCCCTCCTCCTGCCCTCGTTAAAATAAGTTGGAGGGAACTGACACAGCCTCCAGGGATGGGCCCTGACGGGTCTAAGCAATCCATGTGATGCTGTCCTCTGTCCCACGGGATTTCTGTGCCAGAGCTGTGTGGGCATCTAGAGTGTGCCTCTCCTCCCCACTATGTAGTCAGATTAGTGGCTTGAAATCAGCCATGGGGTGGCCGGGCACAGTGGCTCACGTCCATAATCCCAGCACCCTGGGAGGCTGAGGCTGGCGGATCACCTGAGGTCAGGAGTTTGAGACCAGCCTGGCCAACATGGTGAAACACTGTCTCTACTGAAAATACAAAAATTAGCCAGGTGTGGTGGCGGGCGCCTATAATCCCAACTACTCGGGAGGCTGAGACAGAAGAATCATTTGAACTGGGGAGGGGGAGGTTGCAGTGAGCTGAGATTGCGCCACTGCACTCCAGCCTGGGCAACAGAGCAATACTCAGTCTCAAAAAAAAAAAAAAAAAAAATCAGCCATGGGGAGAGTGTTTATACCACAGAACATGGCACATGCTACAAATTAGAGCCTTTCGTCACACCCGTCCCCACTCCAAAGAGCTGGCTTACCTACATACCACTGACCCTCTCCCACTAATCGTGATCAAGGAGCCAGGCAGCCAGCTGCTGCTGGTGGCCACCGCACGACCACAGAGGTTTGACGGCAGGAGGACCGTGCAGAGAGACAGAAAGAGCCTGGCTTTGATGACATGTCTGATCATGCCTCACCTCTGGGTGTTTTGGTTACATTTTTTCTGCATTTCTCATCCTAAATGCTGCACCCTGGCCCTGAGGTGATTGACAGAAGGCAACACAAATGCCAGGTGAGGACCTTCAGCCCCAGGCCACTGTGGAGCAAGCAGGGCTGTTTTTGTCAAAGAGCAAAATTCTCTAGCCTGTGAGTGTTGCCAGGTGGACCGTCCTGTTCCTCCTGCCTCCCGAGGGGAATGCTGCCCCCAAAGGGTCCATTTCTCAGTCTCCCCTGCCCTTAGAGATGAGCCCTGTTTTTGCCCTTTTGTGATATAAAGTTAGAAGGATGGGAAAGAGAGGAGACAGGAGACAGGGAGAGGCGGGAGGCCAGGGACACCCACAGGCTGTGGAGGGGCGATTTCACAACATGGGAGTGCCTTTGTTGTTTTCTTTTCTGTTTTTCTTTTCTTTTCTTTCTTTTTTTTTTTTTGAGACGGAGCCTCGCTCTGTTGTCTAGGCTGGAGTGCAGTGGTGCGGTCTCGGCTCACTGCAACCTCTGCCTCCTGCGTTCAAGCAATTCTCCTGCCTCAGTCTCCCGAGTAGCTGGGATTACAGGTGCCCGCCACCACACCCGGCTAATTTTTGTATTTTTAGTAGCGATGGGGTTTCACCATGTTGGCCAGGCTGGTCTAGAACTCCTGGCCTCAAGTGATCGGCCTGCCTGGGCCTCCCAAAGTGCTGGGATTACAGTCATGAGCAGCTGCACCCAGCCTCTTTTTTTTTTTTTTTTTTGAGAGGGAGTCTCGCTCTGTCACCCAGGCTGGAGTGCAGAGTGCAGTGGTGCAATCTAGGCTCACTGCAACCTCTGCCTCCTGGGTTCAAGCAATTCTCTTGCCTCAGCCTCCCAAGTAGCTGGGACCATAGGCATGCGCCACCATGCCCAGCTAATTTTTGTATTTTTAGTAGAGACGGAGTTTCACCATATTGGCCAGGCTGGTCTGGAACTCTTGGCCTCAAGAGATCCACCCTCTCGGCCTTCCAAAGTGCTGGGATGACAAGTGTGAGCCACCATGCCCGGCCACCTTTGTTGTTTTCTGAGGATATTTTAACAACTTCTGGAACACGAATTTGGCTCTGCACAGTGGCTGCATTGGGCAATGTGAGTCCACTGATGTCCCCGCTGCCCCAGGGGCTCTGGTATCTGGGGCAGAGGTGGGACTGGACGGGTTTGAGCAGGATTTTGGCCAATTCCCCTGTGACTTTCCCAGAAAGGAACTGATGGACCCAGGTGGCCAGGGAGCAACCATTCCACAGCTAGAGAAACCAAAGTGCTTTGAAGTTTTTTTTCCTTGGGACATCTCCCAACCCTATTCATAAGCTTTGGTCTCTTTTATACAGAAGAATGTGGAGTGAAGCAGAATACGGTGACCTAGGGAAAAAAAAGAAGAAACAGCGCAATTTTAGCCCAATTTTTCTGGAGAAAATGGAGACCATGTTTTTGGTATTGTCTGGGAGGGCACACACCATCAGTGGCCTTGGACCAGGCTGAGAAATGTGTCCAATCAGCAGAGCCCTCAGGGGCTTGTGCTAGTCTTTGAAGAAAGCCCTTTGGAGCCGGCTTCTCGCCCTGTTGTGCTGGGGAAGCAGAATTCTCAAAGGTCACGTTGCCCTCCCGCTGCCCAGCGCTGGGGGGAGGCTCCTCTCCTAGTCCCTTCGCAGCATCTGGAAACGAGGCCTCCTCATGGCCTCTGGGACGTTTTCTCTCTCTCCTGGGGCTCACTTCCTCCACTTGATGTCTCCCCGTAGGTTCTGTCCTTGGCTCTCTTGTCTCCAGGGGCTTCCTCGGCAATTTCACCTGTTCCGTGGTTTCAGTGATCCTGTCTCTCTGGAATTTGGGTGGACAGCCTTGGGAAGCTGTGAATTCTCCAGCACCAAACCTGTCCTCCCTGAAAGGGACAGATAGTCACTCCCTGCAGGGCTGCAGGGGTCTCAAACTGCAGTGCTGGAAAGGGCCAGGAAGGTGTGCAGAGGAGAGGCCTGGGCCAGGAGGGAGGGGCAGGGTGCAGTCGGCACCCTGTTGAGGACGGCTGAGCTCCAGCTGCCATGTGAGGATGAGGGACCTCAGCGGGGCCAGTGCAATGGCTCTTACCCACAGGGATGCTGATGCAAATAAGCACGAGCCTCTTACATGGCACCTGACGTGCAACAGGAGGCCTCCTCCACGAAGCTGTTTTAGAAAAAAATTTTTCGAGATGGGTCTTGCTCTGTTGCCCAGGCTAGAGTGCAATGGCGCAATTTCGGCTCACTGTAGCCTCCATCTCCTGGGCTCAAGCAATCCTCCCATCTCAGCCTCCTGAGAAGCTGGGACTACAGGCATGCACCACTATGCCTGGCTAATTTTTTGTACTTTTTTTTGTAGAGTTGGGGTCTCACTAATTTGCCCAGGCTGGTCTTGAACTCCTGAGCTCAAGTGATCTGCCTGCCTTGGCTTCCCAAAGTGTTGGGATTACAGGCGTGAGCCACTGCACCCGGCTCAGGAAGCTTCTTGATTCTTCCACATTGATCTCTCCCTCCTCTGAATGGTTGTCATGGTGTTGTGCCCCTCATGTGGTCTGAATCACACATTTCTCAGGTGATGGGATGTATCAGTTAGCTACTGGACAACAGCGTCATGTAACAAATGGTCCCCATACTCAGTGGCTTAGAACAATGGTGATTGTTCTCATGATTTTGTGGATTGGTTGGAGCTTGGCTGGCGCAGGCTTCTGGCTGGGGCAGCTCAGGCAGTTCCACTTTTCCCTGCTGGTCTGTGGCTCAGGGGGGCAGTGCAGCTCCATGGGTCTCTCATCCTCCTAGGACGAGTGGCTCAGCTGGGGCATGCTTCTTTCAGAGTAGAACATACGAGGCTTCTTGGCACCTGGCAGGTGGTCACTTTTGCTTATGTGCCATTGGTCAAAGCAAATCCCATGGACAACCTCAAAGTCAAGGAGCAGGGAAGTATCCACTGCCCATGACAAGGCCACAGCAAGGGTGTGGACGCAGTAGGAGGTGGCGAGTTGGGACTTCACCCCCCCCACCCCCACCCCATGCCTACAGGGATGGAAACAGTCTGTTTTAGGTGAGTGCCTTTTTGCAGTGGCTGACTCATGGGGACAGGACCCTTCCTGAATGGCCCTGGGACCCTGTTGAAAGCCATCTCTGGGGGAGAAGTTCCAGTAGCCCAAGTGACATATTAGCAAGAATTCAAGCCAGGATTTCTGTGCGTAGGGGTAGGGAGCGGGGAGAAGGCCCTAGCAGTGCAGTGTGGTGCATGCAGTGGGTGCCTACTCAATATCCGATGGAGGAATGTAGACTGTCTTCTGTCCAGGAGGGAGGGAAGCAGGTTTTCTATGGGTTGAGGCAGGGAGGAGGCCGGGGATGGAGGCCTGGGGGGCTTTGATGTCCCCTTCTTGCCCCTAGGAAGCACTGCTGACTCCCACAGAGAGCAGAAAAAGAGCAGGTAACAAAAGGAGGTTATATTTGGTCTTGAAAGGTATTCCTTCGGGGGTTTCTATTTTCTCCAGCAAGTCAGTTCCTTTTCAGTATTTCTTTTCATTTTGTTTTAGATTTATCTTTCTATAAATGGCATGACTGGAATGAAACATTTATTGAGGTACAACTCTAGCACAGTGTGCAAAATGCATCACTCTTAAGAGGATAACTTGATTGTGGGTGACCACACCCAGGCCCATGCAGCCAACACCCGCATCAAGGCCTGGGACATGCCTTGCCCCCAGGCAGGCCCCTCATGCCCCTCCCAGAGGGAAGCTTCGTTCTGACTTCTGTTGCCATTGTGTGTTCTACTGTCTGTTCCGAATCCCACAGGATGTGCTCTTTCGTGTCTGCCTATTTTCTTCTACTGTTAGTGAGATTCCTCCGTATTACTGTGTGTAGCAGCAGTTTGCTCTTTTTTTCCTGGTTCTGTAGTAGTCCATTGCATGAATACATCATTATGTATCCGTTCCACCATTGATGGATGTTTGGGTGGTTTCTAGTTTGGGGCTCTATTAAGTAACACTGCTATGAACATTCTTGGACGTGTCTTTTGGTGGGAAATATGCACTCATTCCTCTTGGATATTTGCTGGATCATAGGGTGGACGTATATCTAGCTTTAGTAATAGAGAGAGAAAATGGTTTTCCAAAGTAGTTGTATATAATGGGATTTTCTCAATACGTCCCTCCCTCCCTCTCTTTCCTCCTTCCCTCCCTCCCTCCCTTCCTTCTTCTCTCCTTCCCTCCCTTTCTTTCTTTCCTTCCTTCTTTCTTCTCCAATTCGAACTTGCAAGTTAAAAGGGGAATTTAACCCATTCACATTTATTGTGACAATTGATATACTTGTTTTTATCCTTTTCATCTTATTTTATGGTTACTATTTGTAACAGAAATCACCCAGTGGAAGCAGAGAGAGATTCATCCAGGAATTGGGTGCTCACACAATGCTTAGAACAGCTGGAGGAGGAGGTGTGGCACTGAGCTTTCAGGAGTGACTGATTGCCACCTCAGAACTGGCCTGAAAAGGAATCACTATTTCTGACACAGCTTGGAACCTGGGGACTCAGCCCACCACCGTTCCAGAGGCTGTCCCAGGGCCACACCATCCCTGCTGGACCAGGAGTCAGAATGCAGCTGCCACAACCATGGGCTCCAGGACTGCATGGCTTAACCCAGCAGATGAAGCTGGATGCTGCCTCTGCCCTGGGACCTTGGGTCCTCACCACCCTCCACATTTGCATCTTTTAAATAACCTTATTTAAACCTCGAATTCTCTGTTACTATCCAAGTTAACTATTAAAACTACCCAACCTCCAAAGGTTTCACTTGGCTGCTCTGCCCACACCACCCCAAAAGAGAAGCCTAGAACTTTTACTTCCCTTCCTCACTCCCTTGCTGCTGCCCCCAACTCGACCTCTGAGTTTTGCAGATGCGCTGAGAATGTTTAGTTCCAGTCTCAGCCCATTTATTATTATATTTTCTCTTCTTTTTGTATTTTGAGATGGAGTCTTGCTCTGTTGCCCAGGCTGGAGTGCAGTGGTGCAATCTCAGCTCACTGCAACCTCCACCTCCCGGGTTCAAGAGATTTTCCTGCATCAGCATCCTGAGTAGCTGGGATTACAGGTGTCTGCCACCATGCCCGGCTAATTTTTATATTTTTGGTAGAGACGGGGTTTTGTCATGTTGGCTGGGCTAGTCTTGAACTCCAGACCTCAGGTGACCCACCCATCTTGGCCTCCCAGAGTGTTGGGATTACAGGCATGAGCCACTGCACCTGGCCATACATTTTGTCCTATAGTATGTTTTCCTGCCTTTCAATCATCCCTCCTTTAATTACATGATATTTCTCAGGCACATTGTCATCCATGGAAATGTAACTCAAACACGCTTTGGTGTTGGCTGCTATTTCTCGTGTTCTGTCTTCCACCCTTTTGAGACTTTTGTTCCAATTTGATTTTCAACTTGTTAGAGGGTTTTCTGGTCTGTTTCCCTTGGTTTCTTTTCCTGATCTGCTGCCTTTTCTCACTAGTTGGCAAATTGGTTCTCTCCCTTCTCACTTCCAGGGATGCAAATGAGAAGTCTGCCTCTCTGTTGTCGCAGGGCCCTTTCTGGCTGGAAGCTCCGAAGACTTCTCTTTATCCTGGAGCTCAGACATCTCGCCAGGTGTGTAATTTTTTATTCATTGCTGCTGCCTGGAGTCCTTTCAGATCACAAGATTCACATCTCTCTTTTACTCTATTATTTCTTAAATTACTATATCTCCTTTTGTTCCTTTCTCCTCTTTTAGAAACACTGTTCCTTACAATTTAGGGTCTAGATCTGATTCTTCAGCCTCTTACCTTTTGATTCTTGTCTTTGTTTCTCTGTGTTTGTGTCTGACGTCATGAGCGAGCTCTTCCATCTGATCTGCCAGAATGCAGCTTTTGTTCTCTAGCAGATCTTTCCTCCCTTCATGCCCTGGATTGATTTTTTAATTCTGGAAATCGTGTGTGTGCCGAGCTCTCGGAAGCCTTCTTGCTGTGTGTTGTGTGCAGAGGAGGCCCTGGTCCGGCCAGGTGGTTCCTTTTCCTGCCTGCCCAAAGCAACGATTTCCTTGGCTTCTATGCAGGTGGAGTGACAGAAGCCTGACAGCTGCCTCAAACCCACAGGGAGTAGAAGACTTGGGCAGGGGGCAACCCACCGGGCCACACTGGGACCCTTCACAGAGATGTGCCTGGGGAGGGCCATTTGTACTCTCAGGTTGTAGCTGCAGGAGCAGAAGGCCAGTGGCAAAAGCTATATGGACCCCAAAGAAGCCACGACCCCAATGCCTGTGTCAGATGTGGCCAAGTTGGTGGATGCAGAAAGAGCCAGTGGGGTGCAGAGAGCCAAGAAAAGTTTTGCATAGAGAGGAAGATCAGAACCCAGTCAAGGAGTGGGTCCTTCATGTGGAAGGAAGAGCCAAATGAATATGTGGTTACCAGAGGGGAGCTGTGGCAAGGACAGCACTCAGTGTCCACTAAATTGGATTCATTTATTTTTTCTTTTCTTTTCTTTCTTTCTTTCTTTCTTTCTTTCTTTCTTTCTTTCTTCCTTCCTTCCTTCCTTCCTTCCTTCCTTCCTTCCTTCCTTCCTTCCTTCCCTCCCTCCCTCCCTCCCTCCTTTCCTCTCTCCCTCCCTCTCTTCCATCCTTTCTTTCTTTCTTTTCTTGTTTTTGGTTTTTTTGAGATAGGGTCTCACTCTGTCACCTAGGCTGGAGTGCAGTGGCATGATCGTGGTTCACTATGGCCTCGACCTCCTGGGCTCAAGCCATCCTCCCACCTCAGCCTCCTGAGTGGCTAGGACTACAGGTGTACTCCATCATGCCTGGCTAATCTTTTTTTTTTTTTTTTTAATAGAAATGAGGTCTTGCTATGTTTCCCAGGTTGGTCTTGAACTCCTGGGTTCAAGTGATCCTCCTGCCTCGGCCACCCAAAATGTTGGGATTACAGGTGTGAGTCACCTTGCCCAGCTAAATCTGGTTCATTTTCTTCCTGACACAAACTACAGTTCCCAGCTTCTCCTGTAGCTGGCTAGGTCCCTGTGGCCATGTGACCTGTTCTAGCCAATCAAATGTGAGCAGAAGGAGCATGTGCTCCTTTCGTGGCATTCCTATGTGCTGTGACCTGGAAGGCCACATGTTGAGGATGGCGGGGCTCCACGATGGAGGGATCTCAGGTTTCAAAGTCACTGCAATGCCAGAAAACTGCATGGGAGAAGCACCCAACCAAGGACGTTAGTATTGGACTTGCATGAGCAAGAGATGAACTTGTGTTAAACTACAGGTTTGGAGCGTGCTTGTTATAGCAGCTAACCTATGCTGACTAATACAGAAGTCTTTCCTGGAAGTCTCCTGGCAGACCTGCCTAGCCAGCTCATTGATGGGAACCGGGTGCATGCTCCCCGCTGAGTCACTGGCAGGTGGAATTGATATCCAAACCATATCAGGGTCTGCCAGCAGGAAGAAGGTGGGAATTGATTCAGGGTAGGCAACCACAAGCAGCTGCTATATTAGTGCGGCTGAACAGCTTTTTATATACTTATTGGCTAATTCCACACTTGTTTTGTCAGTTGCCTCTTCATGTCCTGTGCCTGTTTGTCTGCCATGTTTGGGGCGTTCATTGACTTCTGCTATGGAAGCGGAAGATGCCAGGGGCCCACTTTTCCAGTCTCCCTTGCAGGCTGCAGGCCTACGATTGAGGATCGGCCATTCAGAGGCTCTTGCCTCAGAAATTGAATTGAAAGCTACTGGCCAGAGGTAGCAGAAGCCATGCATACTTGATTCCAGAGGGAGTGAAAGCAATGACAGGTGAGCCGTGGCAGTGCCCAGGACACAGTAAAAAGGTGGCCATGGTGTCTTTACTGGACCAGCTGGAGCACAATTTCTGTTCCTGTCTGAGAGGTCTGCAAGCCTGGTTCTCTAGCCCAGCCAGAGAGTCTGTGGTGATACTTGATATTCATTCCTTTTCTGCTTAAGTCAACTAAGGTCAGTTTCTGTTGCTTGTGAGAAAAAACCAATCATATTAACCCTTTGTCTGTATTATCTGTTACAAATCTTTTTTCCAGTTGTCAGTAGTCTTTCAACTATATATATATATATATAGTTGTATAGTTTTATATATATATTATATATATAATATATAATAGCTTTCTCAGAGAGAAGTTTGAGATTCTCATGCAGCCACATAGATCAACTATTTAGTTTCTAGTTTTCAGGTCATGTTTATTTTTTGATTTATTTATATTTATTTATTTATTTTTGAGACGGAGTCTTGCTTTTTTGCCTAGGCTGGAGTACAGTGGAGCAATCACGGCTCACTGCAACCTCCGCCTCGTGGGTTGAAGTGATTCTCCTGCCTCAGCCTCCTGAGTAGGTGGGATTACAGACGCCCCCCACCACACCTGGCTAATTTTTGTATTTTTAATAGAGATGGAGTTTCACCATGTTGGTTGGCCAGGCTGGTCTCGACTCTTGACCTCAAGTGATCTGCCCACCTTGGCCTTCCAAAGTGTCCGGTCTCAGGTCACGTTTACAAAGGCTTTCCTTAATCCAAGATTATACATATATTCAATTAAATTAAAAAAATTTAAGTTGTTATTGGATTCAAATATTAATATTTAAATATTTTGTTTAAAATATACATAGTTAAAAAATTCAAACACTACCACTAGGCTTAAAATTATATAAATAAAAAAGAGTTTTCTGCTCCATTTCTCTGATTCCCGAAACCCCCTCACTAGGGGCACCCACTTGCAGTTTTTGAGATGTTTCATCTTTCTCTTTCTTTTTTTTTTTTGGAGATGGAGTTTTGCTCTTGTTGCTCAGGCTGGAGTGCAATGGTGCGATCTCGGCTCACTGCAACCTCCGCCTCCCGGGTTCAGGCGATTCTCCTGCCTCAGCCTCCTGACTAGCTGAGACTACAGGAGCCCACCACCACGCCTGGCTAGGTTTTGTATATTTAGTAGAGATGGGGTTTCACCATGTTGGTCAAGCTGGTCTTGAATTCCTGACCTCAGGTAATCCACCTGCCCCGGCCTCCCAAAGTTCTGGGATAACAGGCATGAGCCACCGTGCCTGGCCTCATCTTTTTCTTAAACCTCCATTTCTAAGTGAAATGGCTTCTACTCTTAATTCCTGATTTTCTTCACTTGCTGATCTCGGATTTGAGATCTAACTTGCTACCATGAAAAATGAGACTTTTGTCCATCATCTTAAATGTTTATGTTTTCCTTGCACCAGGAGCATTAGGATTATTCTTTTCTAGCAATTTTGAGGTGTGCAATTGATTAATGTCACCCTACTGATCTATTGAACACCAGATGTTATTTCTTCTATCTAAGCATTTGTACCCATTCATCAGCCTTTCTTCATCCCCTTCTTTCCCCCTCCCTTTCCTGGCCTCTGGTAAGCAGGTTGCTGTTGCAAATTATGTATTGAAGAAACTGGTGCTTTGTCCCATGGTTGCCCGTGGTCTGGATTTTGCTGGTCACGTCCCCTCAGCTTTGTTGAGCAGGCTCCCCGGTCCCTGTATTTCTTGCAATTTGATAGTTGGCAAACTTTTTCCATAAAGAGCCAGAGAGTAAATATTTTAGGCTTTGTGGGCCGTAACAGTCTCTGTGGCAATTCCTCAACTCTGCTGTCACAGCGAGGCCGCAGCCAGAGACAACATGTAAACAGTGGAGCAGGGCTCCGTTCCCACAGCGCCGGATCTGGGTCCCAGTCTGCACAGCCCTGAGTCGAGGGTGGATCCGATCCAGGTCTGATGCAGCATTTCACTGGTGATGCTGCAGCCTTCCACACCAAGGCACTTAACGCCCCATTGTTCCCAATTGCATTTTAACTCAAAAAATACAAAAAGAGGTCAAAACTGAAAGTGCAGTTTCCTCATGAGCCCACCACATTTTGGGGAAGTGTATGAATTGAGAAGTGGAAGCTCTGTCTTCTGCCCGTTCCCCACGAGAGAGCTTCTATTAACAGCCAGCTCAGTTTCTCCCAGACTGTTCACATCCGTTTGAGCGCACATGTCTGCACTGCCTGGAGCCCGCTTGCTTCCTGCGCGGCAGGCGTGTTTGCTGTGAGAAGGCTGGAGTTCTGACCTTCCCCCTCCCGCTCTGGGTGACAGGTGGCTCAGTTCTCTTTCCTGCCACGTTCAAGGCCAGGTGCGGGGAGGGGTAAATGTCACTATGCCCCTGCCTGCCACTGTGAAGCAGGGAGACCCTCGCCCTTTTTCTGAAATTTTCCTTACCCCTTTCCTTGGAATGAAGCAAACACCAAGCCCAAATGGATTTTAAGTGACACTTTCCCAAGAGTCTGGAGAGGAGACAGAGACTGGACGTGGTGTGTCCTGCGTGAGCCAACTCACCTGCTTACCAGGGCAGGGGCAGGCTGGGGTGGGTCTCATGCGTCCCGGAAGCACCCTGGCTCCTCGCTGTCCCATGCCTCTCCCTTTACGTCCTCTGCCGTCCAGCGCCTGGGCCCCGGCCCTCCCTGGGACACCACCCTGCCCCAGTCCTGGCTCTCCAGTCCCTTTCAAGGACTCGCCCCTGGCACCCACTAGATGGCGCTCCTGGCCATTCAGCTCCCCCTGCCTCGCTCTGGGTGGTGCTGGGTGTCGGGAGCGCTGGCCTCTGCTCTGCTGATTTGCAGGTGGGAGTGCAGGGTGAGCCCAGTGCAAGGGATGGGAGGCGGGGGAGTCGAGAGCTGGAGTCAGGCGCCGCTCACGCTGGGATGACGGGGTGTTAACCTCAGACTCTGGGTCCCTTTGGGCCGAAGTTATAAGAAAACAGGGGCAGCGAGTCCAGCGTCCCGAGGAGCCTTGCCAAGCTGGGCATGGAGAATGGGCCTCCTGGATGGCCACCCGCCCAGCTACCAAAGAGGCCGGAGAGCTGGAGCCGGGACTTGGTGTATCTTCTTCAGACAGGCAGGAGGGCAGTCCGAACGTGCCCCCACCCCTTACCTCAAGCCCATGTGGAGAGGGCCAACAGAGCCTCTTGGAGGGCTGGATTTGCATCCCCTGCAACTTGGGGGACACGTCCTCAATGGTGACTGACATGCCCCAGAGATAGTGACATGGTGATTGATGAGTGACAGCCTGAGGGAGCTGAGCACAGTGTGGCTGGTCTGGCAGCTACTGACGGTGTCGCGACCCCACCCCGCTTCCCGGGCTCCCTGCCTCCTTCCCTGGATAAGCATCCTCAGCCAGTGGAGCCACAACCCCTGGTAGGTTCAGGAGACGCCCACAGCCCACCGCTAACTGTACAAAAGGCTGTTCCCTCACCTGCCTCTAGATGGCGATACCTCTGGGGTACAGTCAAAACCCCAGGGCCCCCTGCAGATCTGCCAGAGCTGTATTTACCCTGGCACCACGCCTTTACCGAGCCCCTTCTCCTTCCCCGCCCCTCTGCCCTCACGTCCTGGAGGGCTTGTCTCGATGAGCCTTCTCCTAGTAAATCCCTGTCTTGGGCTCTGCTTTCAGACAGCTGAAGGCAGGGAGCACTAGGAGGGGCCCCAGGAAGCTGGCCCCAAAGACGGGATGATGCAGGAGGATGCCCTGCTGGCCCTTGGTGACAGGAGTCCGCTGCAGGAGGCCCTTGGCACGAGGTGGCAGAGCAGCTGCTCAGGCCTCCGCCTGTGGTCACCTGGGACAGGACTCAGGTGGATGGGGATGCCCAGCTCGTGCAATATCACTGGTGTTAAGAGACGGATGGGAAAATAGCCGCGAGAAGGCCGTGGACTGGGGAGGCTGTCACTGAACACTACTGACACTTAGAAGAGGGAAAATGACAAGTTCAGGGCCAGGGATCACCAATGTAAAGTGAAGTCAGGATTCCTTGGCAGAATTTAAGGAAATGCTTCTCTTCTACAGCCAGGGGTCAGAGGGCAGAAGACAAGGTGCAGGACTTCAGAGAAGGCCAAATTTCCAGCCCAGGGAAGTCCCTTCTCCAAAGTCAGGGCCCCGAGGGGGAGGGTGGGGTCCCTGATATCTGAGATGGACTATCTGGGGAGACACTCTTGAGACATTGAACCCCCAGATTCTCCTGTACCTTCAGGCCTGCAGAAGTGGCCCATTCCCTGTGTTGGAAGACAGAGGTCCTCTTACTCAAAGACCATGCAGAAACGAAGGGAAGGTACTTTACAAGACAAGGCATTCTTTCTCCAGCAGCTGTCCCCACCTCCCCTCTGACCACCAGGTTCAAAGCTGGGATCAGATCTCAGCATGACCTGACCAAGGATGTGCTTCGCATGCCAGGGACCAAGAGGGATTAGAAAGCAGAGGAGTGGCGGGAGCAAGCCAGCAGGGACCAGCCGGGTCTGGAGAATATTCCTAGATGTGGTCTCTGAAGGTTCTGGATCAAGGGAAGCTGCGTAGAAGCTGGAGACTGGAGACTTAATTAGTACACAAAGACTCCCTAACCCCTAAAAAGGGCCTGGGAAAGATGATTCTGATATGTTGCTTGGGAGGGTTCTTTTTTTTTTTTTTTTGAGACAGAATCTCTCTCTGTCGCCCAGGCTGGAGTAAAGTGGTGCAATCTTGGCTCTGCAACCTCCACCTCCTAGGTTCAAGTGATCCTCCTGTCTCAGCCTCCCAAGTACCTGGGATTATAGGCATGCACCACCATGCCCAGCTAATGTATTTTTTTTTTTTTTTAGTAGAGATGGGGTTTAGCCATGGTGGCCAGGCTGGTCTCGAACTCCTGACCTCAAGTGATCTGTCCCCTTCGGCCTCCCAAAGTGCTGGGATTATAGGTGTGAGCCACAGTGCCTGGCACTTGAGAGGGTTCTTGAAAGCTTGGAAGAAGTGATAGTGCATAGACGATGAAGTGGAGATGTCAAAACAGCCTTGGAGGAAGGTATGCAAAGTCTCAGAGAAGTGGACAAGCCAGAATGGCTCTTCTGTTGTAGGTTGTACAGGAAAACAGCATGACAAGAGTGATGCCATCTTAAAACCGCCATATGATGATGCGTGTTTCACCCCCACATACCAGGGTGCTCTGCAGTAAGCTCTTTAAACAATGCCTGTACAATACATAACCCTTTGTAAAGATGCTTAGCTGACCCACTCCCCAAGTAGATATGAGTTTTGCAGTGAAGTCGGAGGCATGGCCACTTGCACATGTTTTACCCTAAAAACTTGCTACATAAAAGTACTTTCTGCAGGGCAGATGTGGGGATCTGCCGTTTTGTGGCTACCCGGAACATCACTTCTGTTCCTAAGTCCCTATTAAATATTTCTTTACAAGAAACTGGATTTGTCAGCCTCTTTCTTCAGTCTCTCAGTTCCCTTGGCCTTTGCAGGTAGATTTGCACAGACATGCTCACCACGGAACAGGGTGGAAAACCCACCAGCTGGCCAAGTTCTTTGGGAGGTTCCAGCTCTTTATCCAAATAATAAGGTCTGAGCTGTCAAGGAGACATGGGCTTTGCTGAGCAACCCTGCGGGGGTTGCCCTCAGTGGCCTGGGCCTGGCAGGGGTGGGCTGCCATGGATCTGAGCTCTCCCATAGCCACAGGGATGGCTCAGCTACTTGGGAGGCTGAGGCAGGAGAATGGCGTGAACCCGGGAGGCAGAGCTTGCAGTGAGCCAAGATTGTGCCACTGTACTCCAGCCTGGGTGACAGAGTGAGACTCTGTCTAAAAAAGAAATGCATTGTCCCACAGTGCTGGAGGCTGGAAGTCCAAAATCAAGGCATCAGTAGGGCTGGATTCCCGAGTAGCACAGGTCAAAGGGCAACACTTAACTGTCTGTCACAAACAAGAGGATCAGAATGGACAGCAGGGTTGGGACAGCCCTGGGGGAGCCTGCCCTGCCCGGCCTATGGAAATGGCTCATAGGACATAGCGTTTCCAGGGGAAAGGTGTCTAGGCAGCCAACAAGGGTTTTGTTCAACAAATAGAATGAAAAGCAACCAAGAATGGATGAACAGAAGGCCAAGGCCGGATGCACCAACAGAAAGGAATGATCCCTTGCTGTTTCCAGACCTGAACTTGTTCTCAAAACCTGCCCCAGACTGGGTGGCTTAAACAATAGAAATGCATTGTCCTGGCTGGGCACAGTGGCTCACGCGTGTAATTGCAGGACTTTGGGAAGCTGAGGCTGGTGGATCACAAGGTCAGGAGATCGAGACCATCCTGGCTTAACATGGTGAAAACCCATCTCTACTAAAAATACAACAACAACAACAACAACAACAAATTAGCCAGGCATGGTGGTGGGCGCCTGTAGTCCCAGCTACTTGGGAGGCTGAGGCAGGAGAATGGCGTGAACCCGGGAGGCAGAGCTTGCAGTGAGCCAAGATTGTGCCACTGTACTCCAGCCTGGGTGACAGAGTGAGACTCTGTCTAAAAAAGAAATGCATTGTCCCACAGTGCTGGAGGCTGGAAGTCCAAAATCAAGGCATCAGTAGGGCTGGCTCCTTATGAGGGCCATGAAGGATGTCTGCGCTGCCTTTCTTCTAGCTTCCTGGCAGTCTTGGAGGCGCTCCCTGGTTTAGAGATGCATCACCCTCTGTTTTCATCTTCCCATGATGTTCTGCCCACGTGCTTACTTGTTTCTGTGTCCAAATTCTCTCCTTGCCCCACCCATTATTTTGTTTTTAAGATGGTCTCGCACTGTCTATACTCCAGAATGGAGTGCAGTGGCATGATCATGGCTTACTGTAGCCTTGACTTCATGGGTTCAAGCGACCCTCCCATCTCAGCCTGCTGAGTAGCTGGACTATAGGTGTGCACCACCATGACAGCCAAATTTTAAAAAAATTTTAGAGATGGGATCTTGCTGTGTTGCCCAGGCTGGCCTTGAACTGCTGGCCTCAAGCGACCCTCCCACCTCCAATTTCCCCTTTTTATAAGGACACAGTCATAATGAATTCGGGCCTATCCTAATAACCTCATCTTAGCTTGATCATCTGCAAAGACTCTATTTGCAAATAAGGTCTCATTTACGGTCCTAGGGATCAGGATTTCCCCAGTACCAGGGGTAATGGTGGGGGCGTGATCCAACACATAACAGGGAACTTAGCCATTTTCTCCAGCAGCTGTACACTGGGGAGAGGGCGTGGCTAGCTCTGGTCCTGTGGGAATTGGGTGGATGGAGTTAGAAAAGCAGGCGATTTATGGAGGTAGCACCTGTAACAGGTAAAGGAGGGAGCACAAGGGTGCTGGGGACTTTCAGGCTATGAGGAGGGTCTGACACTTGTGAGAGGAGATGGGGAAGGAAGGAGGATTGGGTAGGAAAAGCCTCCGACTGCAGTGCAGCTTGGAGGGAGTCTGGCCAGCCCAGCAGAGGCTCTGGAACCAAGATCGCTCAAAGAGGAGTCCCACGTAGGGAAGGAATGCCTCCTACCCCTGCTGTAGGTAGTCACTGCTGGGAGCTGCCTGGGGCAGCATGACCTTGGCTCAAACACTGTTACCCATGATGGAGGCTGTCAGCTCACTGCCGTGTGGCAAGGGGATGCTGTGTGGCATCTCCAGGGGATTTCCCAGATCTTTCAGGGACTTTTAGATATAGGGTTCAGATTGACGTTGACACCCAGGGACCCAAAGGCCATCATGTTAACCATAAAGATGTAATAGGAACCAGGTAATAAATGGAGTCCTGGCCTAGGTCCATCTCACAATAGGCCTCCGGTGTGTCCGGAGACGTACCATGTGGTCATTCTCCAAGCTCCTGAATGTGTAAATGGAGTAGAAATTCCTGGCAGGTGGGAGAGCCTTCATGTTGGTTCCTTGACCTATAGCATGTGAGCTGCGGCATTAGGTCCAATGGAAGCCCCTGGAACTGCCTTTCTCCTGCATCCCCCTCCCCACTGCCCCAGAGAGGACGACACAGTCAATATCGAATTTGTGGAGGAAGGATGGAGATTAGTGCCATCTTCAGAGACTTAAGAATGCAGAAGGGGCCGGGCGCGGTGGCTCACACCTGTAATCCCAGCACTTTGGGAGGCCAAGGCGGGTGGATCATGAGGTCAGGAGATTGAGACCATCCTGGCTAACATGGTGAAACCCCGTCTCTACTAAAAATACACACACACACACAAAATTAGCTGGGCGTGGTGGTGGGCGCCTGTAGTCCCAGCTACTCGGGAGGCTGAGGCAGGAGAATGGCGTGAACCTGGGAGGCGGAGCTTGCAGTGCCGAGATTGTGCCACTGCACTCCAGCCTGGGAGACAGAGTGAGACTCCATCTCAAAAAAAACAAAACAAAACAAAACAACAAAACAAAACAAAAGAATGCAGAAGGAGGGGTCTTTGTCATAACTCTATTGAATGCACCAGTGTGGCCCCTGCAAAAATCATATGCATTGATGCATTGTGGCATTGGGGAACCACGAATTTAACAGAGTGGTCTCCCCAAGCATATCTTTTTTTTTTTTTTTTTCCAGAGACAGGATCTCGCTGTGTTGCCCAGGCTACTGGAGTGCAGCCGCACAATCCTGGCTCACTGCAGCCCTGACCTCCTGGGCTTAATAGATCCTCCTGTCTCAGCCTCCTGAGTAGCTGGGACTACAGGCGTATGCCACCATGCTTGGCTAATTTTTGTACTTTTTGTAGAGATGGGGTCTCCCTACTGAACTCCCGGGCTCAAATGATTCTCCTGCCTTGTCCTTGCAAATAAGGAGCATCTTTGCTGGAGCTGGGTAAGGTCACCATGGATATATAGAATGCAGCTGTGTACATTCACAGCCTTACCCCAGGGCTACATCAATTTTCCTGTTCTCTATCACAACATAGTCTGAAGGGACCCAGCCCACTGGGGCAGCCTCCAGGCCACCACATCGGTCAGTATGAGGAGCACCATCTTGTTAACCAGACCTACAGAGCAAGAAGCAGCAGGTTCCTTGGAAGCTTTGGTAGAATATGTGTGGGAGGAGGATGAGGGGTAAATGGGAAGGCTCAGGGGCTGCCATGCTGTGGGGGTTTGATGGGGCCAGTGGTCTGGCCATGCCGGGCTATCTCCTGCAAGGTAAAGAGTGGTTACCCCACCTGTCCTTCCTACCACATGGAAGGAGGCGCGACTTCTGGCAGGACTCTTTGAGTTTGGAGGTGGCACACTCAGCACTTGGGAGTCTAGTTTTGGCCTGTTTCTTGAGTGACACAGAAGGCTGCTAGCTTGGAGCTGCAGTTCTATGAGCAACTGTGCTTGGGACACGTGACTCTGCAGGCCCCATGCTACACGGGGTGTCTGTAGTGGAGAGGGTCACCATGTGGTGTCCCTGGCAGGCCCCAATAGGAAAGCCACAGTGCAGACCCCGAGGGTGCTGGAACAACGCCGTGCCATCTGCAGCAGAGAAGGGCTCTGGATGTGTCCCTAAGCACTGGGAGAAACTGAGCATCTGACCAGGGGACATCAAGTGATCAAGTGGACACAGCTTTTCACCATGAGCCGATGAGTCACCAAATCACAAGGCCAGGCATCCATCATGAGGTACAAGTGGTACATCAGGGATTGGGCTCCCAAAGTTCCCCAAGGCAGGAGCTATGTGATCCAGACCCCCTGCCTCTAGCCATGTGGCACCAAGGCCTCCCCTCAGCTCACATCCGGGAGGGTTTCCCTGTGACCAGCAGAGATAGGCTGCAGTCTCACCCTAGCGGACGTGTTTCTGTGAGCTGAACACGGGTGGCTGCTGCACCACAGCTCTCCCAGGGTGGTCCTCAAAGGCAGTGGCAGGCAGTCAGCAGTGCACCTGGTCATCTACCTTGTGTGAAGACAGAAGTGGTTTGAGGAAAGAACGTACATGGGCTCATGGACAGTGGCTTAGCTAGTGAGTCAGGAGTCTAGAAGGAGCAAGACTGGAAGTTTAGGCTGGACTCGGTGGTTCACGCCTGTAATCTCAGCAGTTTGGGAGGCCAAGGTGGGCAGATCACTGAGGTCAGGAGTTCGAGATCAGCATGGCCAACGTGGTGAAACCCCATCTCTACTGAAAATACAAAAATTAGCTGGGTGTGGTGACACATGCCTGTAATCCCAGATACTTGGGAGGTGGAGGTTGCATTGAGCCGAGATTGCTCTACTGCACCCCAGGCTGGGCCACAGAGCAAGACTTCATCTCAAAACAACAACAACAACAACAACAACAACAACAACAACAACAACAACAACAACAAAAAGATTGGAAGTTTAGGAACAAGAAGGGCTGGGGGAAAGGCATGCGTGTAGGCTGATAGGACAGGCATGAAAGAAAACCTCGTACCCATTTAGCACTGCTCCCTATTCCCCACCGGCTCCGCCCGGGCTCCGTCAGTGGGCTCTCTGTTTCTGGATTTTCCTGTTCTGGTCATTGACTGGGGACTGCTCTGCAGGAGACGCTCTCAGCAAGTGAGGGAAACAGATCCAGGCCAATGGCATGGATTAGTTAAGGCCTTGGGGTCAGCGGCAGCAATGGGGTGCCTCGTCCTTCCCATGAGCCTGCCTTGTGGCCGTTTCCCCAGGGAATATTTCTGACCGTCCTGGAGAAGCTGGGCCTGCACGGAGTGGACTCCATGTGAGAAGCAAGCAGGTCTGAATGGTGCAAGGGGCGGGCTGTAGTGGACAGTCTGGTGCCTGGCCCAGACCCCTTCACCTGGCCAGGGCACATGTCCGTCCATCAGCAGCTGTGAGAGGGGCTGTTAGTGGCACGGGGTTTCCCATCTTCTCCTTGACCTCAGCCAACGGAGCTGCTGGGGTGTAAAGTCCCCTTCCCACTGCAGTGACAGGCCACAGCCAATGGCTGGTGAATCAAGGGGACAAAAGACCAGCTCCGTTGCTTCAAGCTGGGACAGCCCTGCAGTGGGGTTTACTATCTACAGCCTCCTCAGATCAGAACCTGAGGCTCAACCTGACGGCAGGTGCCTGCCTGGCCTGCACCCCTGCTCATCTGCTTCCCTCACTTCCTGAGAGCGTCTCTTGCGGAGCAGTCCCCAGTCAGTGACCGGAACAGGAAAACCCAGAGACAGAGAGCCCACTGACGGAGCCCGGGCGGAGCCGGGGGGGAACAGGGAGCAATGCTGAATGGGTACGAGGTTTTCTTTCAGGCAAGGAAAATGTTTTGGAACTTGATAGAGGTGGTGGCTTTACAACATTGTGAAGGTACTAAATGGCACGAAAACAGTGCACTTTAAAATGGTTAATTTTATGTAACCTGAATTGCACCCCAATTTAAAGAAATAGATGTAAGGAAAAAAAGAACCTCCACCTTCATCCCCGGCAGCCACTGCCAGCTTCTTTCTTGCAGTGGGCTGAGCCTCGGACTTCAGTGAGATGGAGAGTTGGATTATCACCTGGTCTCGGGTGTCATAATTACTAAACCAAGGCTGTTCTCGGATCTAGAAGTGAGGACATGACTTACATTGCCTGGGATCATGTGCCTGCCTGAGATTTATCTCAAGCCGGGGTGGGAGAAAGGAGCCCCACAGACTGAGGACAAAGCAATATCACCCTGTCCTGCGCCTCGCCTGTCCTGCGCCTCGCCTGTCCTGTTCTTCCTCAGGACTGGCCATGCTGAGGTGTCACTTTTCTTCCTAAAATCCTCTGCAGTGTTGGAGACAGCACCCCCAACCACCAGAAAGAAAGTAAACATGACGCTTACTTTCTCTCTTGTGAATACTAATCCTGGCTAAATTATTTCACTTCTTTTTAAACCCCTGGTTTTTGTTTGTTTGTTTGTTTGTTTTTTGTTTTAATAAAGCTTTTCTTTATTAACTGAGAAGGATTTACCCCTCAGAATCCAGGCATCTCTCTCGGCCCCATGGAGAAGTGGGAGATGGAATCGAATGTGTTGGGAGCTGAGCAGTAAGAAGGGAATCTCAGGAAATTCCACTGGCACTGAGACACTGGATCGACGTCACCCTCTCAAAGAGGCTCCCCCGGGCTCTCTGTCCCACCCCGCCCCGCGCTCTCACCCCTGTTCCATTTCCTGTATTTTCTCTGTAACACGATGGCTCTGGGATGACCTCACTTGCTGACTTTTCTTCCACTGGAAGTCGGCCCCGTGAGCGCAGGGACCTCATTTTTCTTGCTTGCCAGAGCATCTGCCTCACCCCACAACCTCATCTGCCACAGCGAGGTGCACAGGGAGTGTTAACTGCGCAAATGCACAGTGCTTTCTAGGTCAATAGATGTTTATCCACTCCTTGCCTTTAAAAACATGTGGTAAAATGTATATAACATAAAATAGACCATTTTAACCATTTATAAGTGCATAGTTCGGTGGCACTAAGTACATTCACATTGCTGTGCAACCATCTTCGCCATCCATCCGTCTCCAGCCCTTTTTCATCTTCCCAGACTGAAGCTCTGTGCCCATTAAATACTGACGGCCCGTCCCCGACCCCAGCCCTGGGAACCTCTCTTCTGTTCTCTGACTCCCTGAATCTGACTGCTCCAGGTACCTCCTGTAAGCGGAATCACACAGTTCTTGCCCTTTTGTGACTGCCTTCTTTCACTTGGCCTAGTGTTTTCAGCTTCAACCATGTTGCAGCATATGTCAGAATTTCCTTCTTTTTTAGGGCTAAATAATATTCCGCTATCTGTGTAGACCACATTTCACCACTTGCCTTTTAATGGCCGAGTAGTAGACCTTCATTTATTTATTTTGTTATTTTATTTTATTTTATCTTTTGAGACAGGGTCTCATTCTGTTGCTCAGGCTGGAGTGCAGTGGCGCAATTCCCGCTCACCGCAGCCTCGATCTCCCCAGTCTCAGGTGATCCTCTCACTTCAGCCTTTTGAGTAGCTGGGACTACAGGTGCGTGCCACCACACCTAGCTAATTTTTGTATTTTTTTGTAGAAACGGGATTTCACCATGTTGCCCAGGCTGGTCGCGAACTCCTGAGCTCAAGCGATCAGCTCACCTTAGCCTCCCAAAGTGCTGATACTACAGGCATGAGCCACCGCGCTCGGCCTACCTTCATTTAAGTTAAAATTCTTTACTGAGAGTCATTTAGGTTTCCTTTTTTATTTTTCTATTTACTAACAAATTAGAAAAACAACCTGTAATTTTTTTATATACTCATGCTATTATTTCTGTAGAGGACATTTCTAAAAGTGAGATGGCTGAGTCCTGGGTGTAAGTAAGCACTTCAAAGGTTTTTGAATATCATCAAATGGTTCTTCCAAAAGGTTACACCAATTCCTGTTTGCAGCAAAAGAATCTGAGTATGTTCTTCCCCCGACGCTGTTTCCATCTTCCAAAATTCTGCTAAGCTGGCAGATAAAATGTGATGATCTCATTGTTTTAATTTGCTTTTCCTTAAACATTGTGGAGACAGAACCTATATTTTTTTTGTTTCTTGGTCATTCATGTATTTTATTTTGGGGATTTTCTATTTCTGTTTTTTGTCCATTTTCCCATTTTTGTCTTATTTTCATTCTCCCTAGGATGTTCCTACATTTTCTGGTCACGATCTTTTGCTGCAGATATCTATTCTGAATCGGCGGTTTGTTGTTTCCACTTTATTGATGGTGTCTTGTGTTGAACAGAAACACTCCATTCTAACCTAGTCACAATTATCAATCTTTTCTTTTATGATATGCTTTTCATGTAGCATTTAAGAAATCCTTCCCCTATGCAGAGATCAAAAGCAGGTTTCTCCTGTACTTTCCACTTATAAATGTTTTACAGTTTTGCTTTTTAATTTTGGAAGCTTTATGGACCTTGGTTTTGGCACAGTGTTATCTACCCTGGGTTTTCCCAGGGGTTGATCCTGAGACAAGGATTTGGGTGGAAGAGGGGAAGGCAAAGAAGTCCAAGGAAGGGTACACTGATGAGTAGGCACCACTGGAATGGTGGGGAGGTGGTGCAGGACACACCCCACAACTGCTCCCCTGGAGGGGCCGGAAGCTGTGGTGTTATCCTTCAGCCTCTGCCCATCACACAGCACTACCAGACCCTACTCCTGGGACAATGGCTCCCTGGTTCTTCTAGCTACTGTTCTTGCAAGGTGAGTGGAAGCCCTGGGGTCTCAGAGGGCCATCGGTGTTCACAGGGGACACCTTTATATGCACTGGGTCGGGGGATTGAAGGGAGGGTGGCCCGGGCACCCCGTTGTCTGCTACAGTGAGGCTGGAACCTACATTAATTTTGTTTCAAATGGACAACCAATGGACCCAACAGGATTTATTTTATCCACCCACTTTCTTACTGATTTTATTAAATCAAATTTCTGGGGTTCAGTATTCTGGGTGTATCTGTCTATCCTGTGTTACTATCACATTGTTTAAATGATCACAGCTTTATAAGTCTTGATATCTGGTAGGGGAAATCCTTCCTCATACCTTGACTTGTCGTTCTTGTTTGAAATTGTTTTGGCTATTCTTGGCCCTTTAGTTTGCATTTGCATTTTAGGATTATATTATCGAGTTCCCTGAAAAGCCCCATTCAGAATTTGATTGGCATTCTGTTAACTTTATAGATTAATCTAGGAAGCATCATTTTGTTTATGGTTTTGAGTCCTTCTATCCATGAACATGCTATAGATCTTTATTTATTCATGACTTCTGTGTTCTGCAGCAATATTTTATACTTTCCTCCATAAAGATCCTGCACATCACTCCCTCTCTTGAAATCTCAATTCCCCATGGTTTTTGCTGCTATTGTAAGCGATGCCTTCTTATAGCATGTTTTCTAGTCAATTATTGCTGGGCATAGAAGTATTATTGATTTTTTATAATATACATTGATCTTATATCCAGCAACTCTGCCAAACCTTTATCATTTTTCAAAGTTTGTAGAAGCGCTTGGATTTTCTATGTCAATAATCATATTATTATCATCAAAGAATCACAATATGTTGCTTTTTTCTTTCCTATGGATGCAGGACAGGTGAGCCCCAAACTGGGGCTTAGTCCATGAGTGTTCTTGGCTTTGCCCAGGAAAGAATTCAAAGGTGAGCCGGTGGTAGGGTGGTAGAAAACAGCTTTATTGAAACAGCAGTGTTAGAGCTCTGGTGGAGTTTCAGCTCCGTGACTGCTCCTGCCAAGCAGGGCTACCCCATAGGCAGTGTGCTGAGAGTAGCAGCTCAGGGCGGGGCAGGGCAGAGCTGGAGTCATATTCATGTCTACCTTTTTTTTTTTTTGAGACCGAGTCTCACTTTATTGCCCAGGCTGGAGTGCAGTGGTACCATCTCAGCTCACTGCAACCTCCACCTCCTTGGTTCAAGTGATTCTCCTGCCTCAGCCTCCCAAGTAGCTGGGACTACACACCTGGCTAATTTTTATAGTTTCAGTAGAGACAGGGTTTCACCATGTTGGCCAGGCTTGTCTCGAACTCCTGTCCTCAGGTGATCTATCTGCGTTGGCCTCCCAAAGTGCTGGGATTACAGGCATGAGCCACCATGCCAGGCCCTTACCTACTTTTAATTGCATGCAGATTAAGGGGCAGTTTATGCAGAAATTTCTAGGGAAAGGATAGTAACTTTTGGGTTGTCAGGTCACTGCCATGGAAAGGAGCGGTAACTCCCAGGTGTGTTGCCGTGGCAACAGTAAACTGACATGGACACTGGTGGGAGTGTCTGCTGGAAAGCTGCTTCTGCCAGGTCCCTGTTTTAACCAGTCCTCGATTTGGCTTGATGTCTGATCCCTGCCTCTGGAGTGGAGTTCTGCCTCCTACCTCACTATTATTATACTGTTCCTTTTTCTTGTCTTACTGAATTGGCTAGGACCTCTAGTACAATGTAGAATACAGGAGTGGTTGCTGGCACCCTTATTTTATTCCTGAATTTTCATGGTAATGTTTCTAATGTTTTAACATGAAGAATCTTATCTGCTGTGAGTTTCTGATAGATGTTTTTGATCAAACTAAGGGAATTCCTTTCTATTTTTAGTTTGTATCATGAATAGGAGTTGAATTTTATTTATTTATTTATTTTGAGATCGGGCCTTAGTCTGTCACCCAGGCTGGAATGCAGTGGCACAATCTTGGCTCACTGCAGCCTCCACCTTCTAGGCTCAAGGGATCCTCCCACCTCAGCCTCCTGAGTAGCTGGGACTACAGGCCCACACACCACACTCAGCTAATTTTTTTGTATTTTTGGTAGTGATGGGGTTTCGCCATGTTGCCCAGGCTAGTCTCGAACTCCTGACCTCAAGTGATCCTCCCACCTTGGCCTTCCACAGTGCTGGGATTACAGGCATGAGCCACTGCGCCCAGCCTGAATTGTATTACATGGTTTTCTGCATCTGTTGAGATGGTGATATTTTCTCTTCTTAATCTGTTAATGTGACAAATTCTATCTAACATATTTTCCTATAATTGACTATTGCATGCCTAGGATAATGCCAATTTGGTTATAATGTATATATGTTTAAAATGCACTGCTTAATTTATCTTGCTTGTATTTATTTAGGATTTTTATATGTCTGTTTTAAAGGGGGATTGGCTTACAATTTTCTTTTTTATGCCATCTTTGTCCAACTGACATATTAGTGATGTCATCTTCCTAAAATAAGTGGGGTCTGTCTTTTATATTATTTGAAAATGTTGCTTACAGTTACAGCTAAGGTTTAACATTTATTAGCATAAAGTTGTTCATCATTTTCTGTAACGGTTTTTAATATTCCTGTGGTATGACTAGTTAGAACCTCTTCCGAGAAACACTGTTTTTGTCCATGCCTTCATCCTTTGAGGTGATTGGATTTGCTAGAAGTTTGTTCATTTTGTTGTTCTTTCGGAGGCATTAGCTTTTGGCCCTGCAGACTGTTAGGGGTTTTAGAGACTCTGATAAATATTGTCTTTCTTTTTTTATAGGATTTATATATCATTTGAGGAATAAGACAAAAAGGGAACCCGGGAGACTAAATGATCATCTTGGTTACCGAAGAGGTTGATGATGCGGGAAAATGAAACATACCTGGGCGCAAACCCCCAGGGCTGCAACCCACAGTGCGATGGACTTGTGAGCTCGGTTACACAGGGCTGGGGAACTGCAACCCACACTCTGTCTCCTGGGGACAGGGTTTTGGTGCCCAGTTTACTTTGTGGTCAAGAACAATAAGAAAACACATTCGTGGCTGACGGTGGGAGAGGAAGAGAGAAGACGAGAGGGGAAAGGCAGGCTGGCAGGTCCATACATGCTTAGTTTCTCCATCCAATCAGAGGAACCCATTGTGTCCCCCAGGAGGTATGAGGTGGAGGAGTGAGAGGGAAGGGGCCCGCAGTATTCCTTCCCCGACTTGGAGGGATCCTCAGGAGTAGGGGATCAACAGTCTCCCCTGACACTCACCACCTCCAATATTGAAAAGCTACTATCTCATGAGATTTTCTTCTGCCATTTCTTTTTTTTTTTTTGGATGGAGTCTTGCTCTGTCGCCCAGGCTGGAGTGCAGTGGTGCAATCTCGGCTCACTGCAACCTCCACCTCCCAGGTTCAAGCAATTCTCCTGTCTCAGCCTCTTGAGTAGCTAGGATTACAGGCACCCGCCACCACTCCCAGCTAATTTTTTTTGTATTTTTAGTGGAGACGGTGTTTCTCCATGTTTGTCAGGCTGGTCTGGAACTCCTGACCTTAGGTGATCCACCCACCTCAGCCTCCCAAAGCAAGCACTGAGATTACAGGCGTGAGCCACCTTGCTCGGCCTCTTTTGCCATTTTTGTTTCATTCCTTTTACTTCCTTTGACTTTCTCTAATTTTTTTTTTCTAGCTTCTTAAGTTGAATGCTTTAGTCATTGTTTTCAGTCTTCTTTTTTTTAAATAAAAATATAATACAGTTAAGGGTGTAAATTTAGAACAAGTAGAATAAGTACCTATGTGTTTTAACTGCATCCCACAAGTTTTGAAAAGTAGGACTTCCATAGACATCCAGTTCTAAATATTTTGTCATTTATCTGTAGGTTCTTTTATCATCTATAGTTACCTAAGGCTAATTTCTTATTTCTAAATGAGGTGGGTTAAAAATTATTTTTTAAAATCGCGAATCTTCAGTTTACCTGAATTGTGCTTAGAGATTAGGGCCTATAAGATATAGATTCTTCCACATTTTTTTCTTTTCTATTTTTTTTTTTTTTTTTTGAGACAGGGTCTCACTCTGTCACCCAGGCTTGAGTGCAGTGGTGTGATCTTGGCTCACTGCAACCTCCGCCTCACGTGTTCAAGCTATCCTCCCACCTCAGCCTCCCACCTCAACTGGGATTACAGGCACATGCCAGCACACCCGGCTAGGTTTTGTACTTTTAGTAGAGGCGGGGTTTCACCATGTTGGCCAGGCTGGTCTCAAACTCCTGACCTCAAGTGATCTGCCCACCTCTGCCTCCCAAAGTGCTGGGATTACAGGCATGAACCACTGCACCCGATCCACATTTTTTATGATCTCCTCTGTGATCTTGTAAATGGTCAGTCTTTACATATGTTCAGTTTATGCTTGAAAATAATTAATATTGTTTATTTGTTGCATCCAGAGCTCTATATAAAGTAGATTAAGCTTGTGAATTTTGCTGTTCAGACACTAGAAACCATTGCATCATTTTTTATCTGCTTGAACCTATTTGTTTTTGATAGATGAGCATCAGGATCTTTCTCCATGCCTGTGGCTGTTCAATTTCTCCTTGTAAAAGAGTCAGTTTTTGCTTTGTGTATATTGAAGTTATATTGTTAGATGCATGCAAATTTCTGCTTTGGGGGCCAGTATACTTTACCATTATGTTGTGTATTTATTTATGCCTAATAATGCTTTCTGTCATAAATTATTGTTTTAATATTGCCGGGCCAGCTTTCATAGGTTGGTTTTGGTCTGGCTTCTAGCTGCCACCCAGTATGAATTTTCCCATTTTTCCTTGGTAGCATACCCAAGTTGTGTTAGTGGTGAAAATGTACCTGGCTGAAAGACTACATTAAACAGCCTCCCTTGCTGCAGGATGAGGCCCTATGACTAGATGCCAGCCCAGGTCGAGAAGGCTGCTTGAAAGAGTCAACCCAGTGGGGAGGCTGCCCTTTTATTTCTGCCTTTCTGCTGCCTGGAATGCTGAGTGAATGGCTGGAATTCCAGCAGGCATGTTGGAATACGAGGTTGCCTTGAGGATGGTACCAAGTATTGGAAGTGTGGAACAGAAAGAAGGAAATCACTGGATCCCTCTTGACAATGGAACTATTTTACCTTTTCTGGATGGCTTTCATTCATACTATTTTCTTTTTTTTTTTGAGATGGAGTTTTGCTCTTGTTGCCCAGGCTGGAGTGCAGTGGTACAATCTTGGCTCACTGCAACCTCCACCTCCTGGGTTCAAGCAATTCTCCTGCCTCAGGCTCCCAAGTATGTGGAATTACAGGTGTGCACCATCACACCTGGCTAATTTTGTTTTTTTAGTAGAGACAGGGTTTCTCCATGTTGGTCAGGCTGTTCTTGAACTCCCAACCTCAGGTTATCTGCCCAGCTCGGCCTCCCAAAGTGCTGGGATTACAGGTGTGAGCCACTGTGCCCAGCCTCATTCATACTTTTTAATGTGAGAGTGGCTTTACTGTGTTTTTGACTTATTTTATTTGACTCTTTTTGACTTTTTAAAAATTTTATTTGAGACAGTCTTGCTCTGTCACCAAGGCTGGAGTTCAGTGGCGTGATCTCGGCTCGTTGCAACCTCTACCTCCTGGCTCAAGCGATTCTCGTGCCTTAGCCTCCAAGTAGCTGAGATTACAAGTGCCCACCACCACGCCCAGCTAATTTTTGTATTTTTATTAGAGACCCAGTTTCTCTATGTTGGCCAGGCTGGTCTAGAACTCCTGACCTCAAGTGATACACCTGCCTTGGCCTCCCAAAGTCCTGGGATTATAGGCGTGAGCCACCCCACCTGGCCTCTTTCTGACTTTTATATGCAAGCAAAATGAATCCTAACATACATTAGATTTTTGTGTGTGTGTATGTGCCTTTACTTTCAATTTTTTTGGGTGTTTTACTTTAGGTATATCTGTTCACATATTTTGGACTTAAACTCTTTGTTTAGTTATATGTATATTAAAGATTTAAACTTGGGGAGGCCGAGGCGGACGGATCACAAGGTCAGGAGTTTGACCTTGTAGTCCCAGCTACTCGGGAGGCTGAGGTAGGAGAATGGCATGAACCCGGGAGGCAGAGCTTACAGTGAGCTGAGATTGAGCCACTGCACTCCAACCTGGGTGACAGAGCAAGACTCCACCTCAAAAAAAAAAAAAAAAAAAAAAAAGATTTAAAGAAAAACATGCAAATTTATGAATAATCTAATTTCATAAGCGTCACTCATTGTACCTGGGACATAGTAGGTATGCACTGTATATCTGTTGAACGATGAATGAATAGACATGCTACAAATATTTTCTCCCATCTGTCTTTTGTCTTTTGACTGAAATTATAATCACTTTGCTGTACGGAAATTAAAATATTTTATGTAGTCAAATATGTGAGCCTTTGCCTTTTCGGCTTCTAGGTTTGTCATTGTGCCTAAAGAGGCCCTACTAGCATCCTCCTATGTTTTAAATCTCTCTAATATATATGAATAAATACATGTGTAAGCATTGAACTAATTAGGATTTTTTTTTTTTTTTTTTTTTTGAGATGGAGTCTCGATCTATTGCCCAGGCTGGAGTGCAGTGCTGCAAACTTGGTTCACTGCAACCTTTGCTTTCTGGGCTCAAGTGATTCTCCTGCTTCAGCCTCCTGAGGAGCTGAGGTTACAGGCATGCACCATCACACCCAGATAATTTTTTTTTTTTTTTTGGTCTTTGCAGTAGAGGCAGGGTTTTGTCATGTTGGCCAGGCTGTTCTCCAACTCCTGACCTCAAGTGATCCGCCCCCTTCGGCCTCCCAAAGTGCTGAGATTACAGCTGTGAGTCACCATGCCCAGCTTAATTAGGATTTTTTTGGTGTATGATGTGAGATAAACATCTAACTTTGTTTCTTTCAAAATGATAGCTAATGACACCAAAATTTTCATTGACTAGTACATCCTTTTATCAGTGAATTGAAATTTTATCATAACATTTTATTATAGACCAACTGGCTTCATGGGTGTTAGTGGGGAGGCTCAGTGGCCGTCCTTACGCAGATCAATTCCCAGCTCAGTGCCTGCATGGGTGCCCAGTCAAATGTACCCACGTGAGAGCTTTCGTGGCCACACATGGAGGTCTTCGGCTCGGAGTGCTTTTCCACCTCATCACTGAGAGCTGCTCTGTGGTGACTGCCCTTTGGTGGCATTCACATGGGTCACAAGGGTCCTCACGTGCAGTGTCCATTCCAAGAGATCCATCCACATACCCCTTCCCCAGACCTTCTTCACGCCAACGCTCCCTTCCTTTTTTTTTTCTTCTTGAGACAAGGTCTTATGTTCTGTTACCTACGCTGGAGTGCAGTGGCCCTATCTCAACTCACCGTAGATTCGACC
This sequence comes from Piliocolobus tephrosceles, assembly GCF_002776525.5. Classification (NCBI taxonomy): domain Eukaryota; kingdom Metazoa; phylum Chordata; class Mammalia; order Primates; family Cercopithecidae; genus Piliocolobus; species Piliocolobus tephrosceles. Next base: position 9,670,162 of record NC_045446.1, on the reverse strand, counting down.
TCCCAGGCTCAATTGATCCTCCTATGTCCGCCTCCTGAGTAGCTGGTTCTTCAGGTGCACACCGCTATGCCCAGCTAATTCTGTTTTTCTATTTTTTTTTGTTAGGTGCAGGGTTTCCCCATGTTGCCCAGGCTTAATACTATATTTTTGTTTTCCTAATCCTTGACTGTGGCATAATAAGAAATATTATATTATAAATAAGAACATTATATTTGACCTTTGTCCCTGGTTCCTGGCACAGAGCTTCTGAAATGGAATTTCCTGAGGGACAGAAATGATAGAAGCATCTTTATTTCTAACGAGGTGACTCTTGGCAGGTCCCTAGATAGCTTTGGATGCAGGCTGGTTACCAAAAAGATCAAACGTTGATTCAAAGCCTAGAACTTTTGCCCTACCTCCCAACTTCTGGGGCAAGGATAAGGGCTGAAGATTGATTAAGTAATTGATCATGCCTACAGGATTCCATAAAAACCCTAAAAGCCTGGGCACAGTGGCTCACACCTATAATCCCAGCACTCTGGGAGGCCAAGGGCGGTGAATCACTTGAGGTCAGGAGTTCGAGACCAACCTGGCCAACATGGTGAAGCCCCATCTCTACTAAAAATACAAAAAGTTAGCCAGGTGTGGGGGTGCGTGCCTGTAACCCCAGCTACTCGGGAGGCAAAAGAATCCCTTGAAACTTGGAGGCCGAGGTTGCAGTGAGCCGAGATCACGCCACTGCACTGCAGCCTGGGCGAGACTCTGTCTCAGAAAACAAACAAACAAAACCCCTAAACGATGGGATTTGAGGAGGTTCTGGGTTGAGCACATGGAGGTGCTGGGAGTGGGGCATGCCCAGAGAGGGCATGGAGGCTCCTCCCCTGGTCCCCGCAACTTGCCCTGTGTATCTCTTTTGTCTGGCTGTTCCTGAATTTCCTGAATTGTGTCCTTTATAATAAACCGGTAATAGTAAGTAAAACATTTTCCTGAGTTCTGTGTGTCCTTCCAGTAAATTACTGAACCTGACGATGGGTTGCAGAAACCTTTGGTTTATTGCTAGTATGGGGGGCCCAGGATTGGGACTGGCATCTGAAGTGGAGCCAGTCTTGTGGGACTGAACCCTCAGCTTGTGGACTCTGATGCCAACTCCAGGTAGATAGTGTCAGAATTGGATGGAATGATTGGACACCTAGGTGGTGTCAGAGAATTTGTCAGTGTGAGAAAAAAAAAAAAACAACCTTCATATTTGGTAACAGGAGGTCAAAAAAACCTCTTAGACTGGCTGGGCTTGGTGGCTCATGCCTGTAACCCCAGCACTTTGGGAGGCTGAGGCAGGTGGATTACAAAGTCAAGAGATCGAGACCATCCTGGCCAACATGGTGAAACCCCATCTCTACTAAAAACACAAAAATTAGCTGGGCGTGGTGGCGCATGCCTGTAATCCCAGGTACTCAGGAGGCTGAAGCAGGAGAATCGCTTGAACCCAGAAGGCAGAAGTTGCGGTGAGCCGAGATCGCGCCACTACAGTCCAGCCTGGCAACAGAGCAAGACTCTCAAACAACAACAACAACAACAAAAACCTCTCAGACTGACCGACCATCTGGCTGACTCATCAGTTTCTGTCCATGAATCAGTATAGACCCGTATTTCTGGTCATCTCTCCTTCTGAGCAAAGTGGAAAACGAGATGTTCTCTCTAAGTCCTGCGCAGCGGGAGGATTTTCCTGCTCCACAGTCCCTCAGGGCCTCTCCAGTAAGGCAGTGATCATCCGTATACTAGGCTCAGGGATTTTCTTTTTCAGTCATCTGGCAGGTGAGGGGCTGCCACATTTTTTCTTTTTCGAGGCAGGGTCTTGCTCTGTTGCCCAGGCTGGAGTGCAGTGGTGCGATCACATCTCACTGCAGTCTTGACCTTCTGAACTCAAGCAATCTTCTTACCTCAGCCTCTCGAGCATCCGGGATTACAGGTGTGTGGCACCATGCCTGGGTAATTTTTGTATTTTTTGTAGAGATAGGGTTTCGCCATGTTGCCCAGGCTGGTCTTGAACTCTTGAGCTCAAGTTTTCCACCTGCCTCAGCTTCCCAAAGTGCTGGGGTTACAGACATAAGCCGTTGTGCCTGGCTTCTGCCACGTGTTTTGAAACACCTCCAGCCCAGTGTATCATCTCTGGGTAAAAACCACTAATAGAGGTTTTCTTTGGCAGAATCACACAGTCCATTTTGTCAACATGATCCTGAACATATAGTAAGTGTTCACATAATTCATTGATATCAATATCAGTACAAAGCTCCCTTTGCACAGAGTGGGACAAATCCTCTATCCTAAAGATGTGATTGATGCCATCAGTTTACTGGATCCTTGCAACTTGGCTTTATCATGACGCTTACACCTGAGCAGGGAGTTTAATATCAGTTTCAGGCTGGCACTGGCATGGCAGGAGGTGGAAGTGAGTCTTCCCACAGGTGGGTGGACATCGGGCAACTTGCTGGCATGGCAGCCTTTGCAGGGCTAACGGGGTTCTCTGACCTAGGAACGGGCAGAAGCTGGTGCCTGTGACCTGCTGCTGCTCTCCGAGGCACCTGTGCTGCTCTTGCGCCTTCCTTGATGTCTCTATATATCTTGTGCTCCCTGTCTGCAACTGCTCTGCAGAAATAGCATCTGTTACTGTTGAATTGTGTTCCCCCAGAAAGATACATTGAATTCCTAATCCCCAGTACCTCAGAATGTGACCTTATTTGGGGTTAGGGTCTTTGCAGTAGTCAATTTAAGATGAGATCATTAGGGTGGGACTTCATCCAATCTTACTGTGTCTTTACAAAGGGACATTTGGACCCAGAGACAGATATAAAGGGAAAATGTCATGTGAAGATGAAGGCAGAGATTGAGGTAATGCATAAGAAATGTCAAAGACTGCCAGCAAACCCCCGGAGTCTAGGAGAAAGGCATGGGACTGATTCTCCCTTGCATCCTTCAGAAGGAACCAACCCTGGCCTCCAGAACTGTGAGATGATGAATATCTGTTATTTTAATTACTCAATCTGTGGCAGTTGTTATGACAACCCCAGGAAACAAATGCAGGATCCATCACTCCTCTAACACTCAGGAAGTCTTTTCCTCAGGCCTGCCTCTCACCCTGAAGTCTCCTCCCAATCTTCTCCATCCCATATCTGAATTTTTCTATTCAGCAAGTCAAGTTGACATCAAAATGGTCCCTGAGAGTGGGCTCAAAACTGCTGGGGTCCTGCATATGCCCCCCAGACTGGTGCACATTCCTGCTGGCCAGGTCTAGACTTCACTTTGACCCTTTTGTAATCCTTGGTTGGTGCAGGTATGGAGAAGGGTCAGCTAAAGACTGATGGTCAAGAGCAAAGAGGCTGGGTCCAGGATACTGAGTCTTCTTTCTTTTGTCTTATTTTAAATATTGGGTTTCAGAACCATGTTGCTCCAGCTTCAGGCATGTATGACTGAAAGTACAGGATCTCATTCAGATTAAGGAAAATAGTATAAATTTTCTTCTCATTCACATTTTAAAAATTCCTCTAGATCACAAATTCATGTAGGCAATAGGAAAATGATATTTATTTTTGAGAAAATACAGAGGCTTTGTTAATAAGTTAGTTAAAGCACAGCTGAGTTGAAGTATAAATCCCGTTTTTCCTGAACTAGTAGGACTAGTAAGAAATGAAGAGAAGTCTTCGATCCTGAAATGCCCTATAGCATCACTCTCAAATTTAGTTCAATAGGTTTGCTGGGAAAGAGAGGTGGGAGTAGAGGTGTTGCTTCCTGCCACCCACAAATAAGTTATTGTTATTTATATTTTTATGATTTTGTTAAAATTTATGATTATTGTAAAAATATCAAGCATTATGGAAAAGTATTAAGAAGAAAGTAAAAATCATGTGAAATCCTCCTACCTTGGCATTACCACCATTGATGTTTTGGAGCATATCCTTTCATGCCTTTCTCTATGCATCTCTTTACCCCCAGTACATTATTTTGCATGCATTGGGTCTTGGTAAATACTTTTTAAAATTGTTAATCATTATTTCATTTTTCTTTCTTTTTTTTTTTTTGCTACATCCACCTCCTGCTACCCCAGGTACACAGTGGTAACAGCTTTTCTCCAGGCTCATTTAATCATGCACAAAGTCCCTATACATACACTGTAGAGTTTTCAACAAAATCAATGCTTGTCTTTTTGACAATGGAATCAAATCATAACACTTCCCTGTATCTTGATTTCCTCACTTCACATGTTACAGGAATATCCCAGGCCGTCTTGTATAACTCACTTGTTCTTTCACAGTTGCATAGAAGTTCACGGTGTAAGCGTACTGTTCTTTGCTCACCCTGAGTGAGGGTCTTTCACTGTGACCCAGGCATACTCACTGTCACACTCATGTGCCCATACCCCTATGTACTGCTGCTTTTGTGTCCATGGGACAGATTCCCAAGGATGCTGTTGCCCAACGGATACACACATTAAGGTTTTAATATATACAGATGAATTGATTTACAAAAAGATTATTGTCAATTCATGTCCCCACCAGAAGTCTGTGAGAGGATTCTTTGCCCCACATCTTCCCCAGTTCTATAAGCAATCTGTCTTTTTTATTTGTGTCCAAATGATCTCTATGGTGTTACACATAAAAGTCATTCATTTCACCGTAAGACTTTTATTTGCTGGACCCTGAGGTGCCATTTATCTTTTTATTTCTTTTAAAATAGTGGCCATGATTTTTTTTTTTTTTTTAAAAACAAGTAATGCTTATTCAATGCAGATAAATTGAAGAACACAGAAAAACTCAAGAGAAGTCTAACCCAAATGCATAATCACCTGTCTGCTGTTAGCATTTTGATATGTTTTCTGCTAGTTTTTTCTTTATGTATATTTTCAGACAGATACAGAGTTACAAAAATATGTGTTTTTTATATATGATTCTGTTGTCAGTTGTTTTTTTCTCTTACCAATACATTATGAACATTTTTTTCCATGCTGATACATGTTTTTCTATGGCATAATTTTTAATAGATGAAAATTATTCCATTACACGACTTTTCCTTAACCAATTCCTTGCTAAACATTTTTCTTTTTTCTTTTTTCTTTTTTTTACTACCATAAACAATACTGGGATGAACATATTTTTCCATTATGTTAGTTCACTTCTCTGCTGGTCTTCTAGAGGTAGAGTTGTTGAGTCCAAGGTGATGCACATTTTCAGAGTTTTCATAGCAATCAGTCTCTGAAAGATTGTATCGGTGGATGCCCCCCTCTACTTTGAGCCAACAGTGGTGTTAGGGGCTCATTTCAAACCAGAAGCAGATGCTCTAACAGTGCCTGAGCCCAGCTCTTCTTCAGCCCCAGCCTGTGACATGGCACCATGGGCAACACACTTTTCGCGTCTCCCAGGTTTCGGTGCTCTCTGTCTTACAGGCTTTTGTGTTCATGACCCCAACGGACCTTCAGCATTGATCCCTCAAGGTTGAGAGGGTCAGAGCCCATCCCTATGGCAGATGGGAAACCTGATGCCACAGAAGGTCAAATGACTTGAGTCAGTAAGTGTGTGGGTCAGTTCAGGCTGCCATAGCAAAATGCCACAGACTGCGGGACTTAAACAACAGAAATTAATTTTCTTACCGTTCTGGAGGCTGGAAGCCCAAGATCAAGGTGTTGGCAGGTTTGGTTTCTTCTGAGAATTTTCTTCTTGGTTTCCAGATGCTGCCTTCTTGCTGTGTCCTAATGAGGTAGGAGATCAGCAGGACTTGTGTTCTGGTCACAACCCTGCTGACCAAAACAGGATCTGGTCCAGACAGGATAAAGTGAAAAACCAAAACCAACTGGCCCAAACCAACAGATGGCTGCAAAAGCAATCTCTGGCTGCCCTCAGTGTTCATTAGCATAAGACACTCCCACAAGCACCATGACAGTTTACAAATGCCCAGGTCATTCTACAATGACCTGGAAGTTACTGCACCTTTCCTACCCAGCCTTCAATTTGCATTGACCCACCCCTTAATTTGTATGCAATTGAAAGTGGGCTTATGTGAACATAAATATAGTTGCCAAGAGCTCATGCATTGCTGACTCTGGGCATACTGCCTGTGAGTCAGGCCTGCTCTGCAAGGGGCAGAACATCAGCTCCCCTTGAATTCTTTCCTGGGTGAAGCCAAGCACTGTCCCAGGCTAAGCCCCAGTTCTGAAGCTTTCCTGTCCTGTACCACTCACTTGGCCATTTCTCTGGGCAAGCACTTCCCTAGTGTGTCTGTGGCTCCACATTTCCTCTGCTTATAAGAACCCCAGTCACACTGGATTAGACTCATCCTAATGGCCTCGTTTAACTTGATTGCCTCACTAAAGGTCCTGTCTCCAAATACAGTCACATCCTGAGGGACTAGGCTTGGGACTTCAACATACGAATTTTGAGGGTGGGCACAGTTCTGCTTCTCATAGTGAGTTAACAGCAGAATTGGGGAGGCCCTGGCCAGGTGCAGTGGCTCACACCTGTAATCCCAGCACTTTGGAAGGCCGAGGCAGGTGGATCACCAGAGGTCAGGAGTTCGAGACCAGCCTGACCAACATGGTGAAACTCCATCTCTACTAAAAATTAAAAAATTAGCTGGGCATGGTGGTATGCACCTGTAATCCCAGCTACTCAGGAGACTGAGGCAGGAGAATTGCTTGAACCCGGGGGGTGGAAGTTGCAGTGAGCTGAGATTGCACCACTGTGCTCCAGCCTGGGTGACAGAGTGAGACTCTGTCTCAAAAACAAAAACAAAAAAAAATACTGGGGAGATCCAGATTTCTGGGGAGATCCAGATTTCTGGTGTACCCTCCTGAGAGCAGAGAATCTGGTGGGGGTGTGGGATGGAATGCAAATACAGTGCCCAAGACTGCTCCTGTGCTTCTGTTCATTCGGCTGGGGAGAAGCTACGACATCACCAGGGATTCTCTTCACCGTCCCACTCTTTTGGGAAACTGGAGGAATTATCCTTGGATCATATTACCAGCCTCTGATGTGGGGAATCTTGTGGTTAACAGATGCAGCCCAGTTTTCCAAACTGATTCCAACAAGTGGACTCTAGAAGTTCTTTTTCTACAAAGTTTCTTTCATTAGCTCCAGCAGAAAGCAATGCCAAGGAGAAAGCGCTGAGTTGAAGATGAGAGCCCAGGGTTTTCGGGAAGTTCGGCTTCCCAATCAGTATTTGCATGAACCTTTTCTACAAAATGAGGATGGCCCTATTGTCTGGAAAAGCTCTTTGTAAGCTGTAAACAAAACACATTATGAATA
>NC_045446.1:9639851-9662494 GCF_002776525.5 Piliocolobus tephrosceles | reverse complement strand
AAAAAAAAAAAAAAAAAATAATAATAATAATAATAATAATAAAATAACATAAAACAAGAAAGAAATAGACATAGAATCCAAATCATTGATATCTGTGAAGGAAATAAAGTCAGTACAGATTGAAATAGAAAAAGTGTGACTGTAACTTCGCTGTGAAATTCAACTTCATTTTCCTTTGCTCTGGACATTAACAATGTGACTGACAGACTGACTTCTTACTTGGAATTTCTAACAACCCCATCAAGAGGCCGTACCCAGGATCTCAATGAGCCAGACTGTGGGTGACGTTTCCCATTTAGCAATTGCTGGTATTGGTGAGCCGCCTTCAATGTTTCTTGGGAAGTCCAGGCCCAAAGAGGTAGTTGAAAGAGTCTCCCAGGGGGATGATTATTTAGGGCACACTAGACTTGGAGTTCAAAACACACAGAAAAACAGCACGAATGAATGGAAAAGAGGAACCGGAGACACAGTGACCCATGAAATGGGTGAAGAGAATGTAGTCTTAGGAACGCCAAGAGGGACATTTCCCAAGAGTGGCGCCAGCTTTGTGGTTGGTGAGGTTTTAATTAGACTTGAAGGTTTTTGTTTAAGCCTCAGGATAGTAGATTTAAACAGATCGATACACTGAATTAGAATGTAGGGACTGTCATGGGACATTGGAGACTGGCCCTCAGCAGAGGAATAGAGGCTGGCAGTGTTGTCACACGTGTCCCTGACACATGTGTGGGAAAGAGAATCGGGAGGGACCAGGCTGTTTAGAAGAGCCCTGCAGATACGGGTTTCGCACTTGGCCTCTTGCACCAGGCATTAGATGAATAACCACGGGCAAGTCAGTCTGAGACTCTGATTTCTCCCCGCTGAGCGGGCACAGAGACACCTCAGGGATTCGGACGTGGAGATGAGAGCATAGATGTTGGCTGGGTTGCAGAACAAGCCAGCTGGGATGGTATCAGAAAGCATCTTTCTTTTTGCCCCCCAGTGCCCCACTTGAATTCCTGCAGAGGGTGAATGAGTGTCCTGTGGTTGCTGGAACAAAGTGCTACAAACCAGACAGTGTGAAACAACAGAAACTCACACACAGTCCCAGGGGCCAGAAATCTGCAATCAGGGTGTCGGCAGGGCCATACTCTCTCCAAAGGCGCTGGGAGACCCTTCCTCTCCTGTCCATCTTCTGATCATTGCCTGCGTTCTTTGTCTTGTAGACGCGTCACTCCCGTTCCCTCTGTCATCCCAGACTTCCTCCCTTGCCTTTGCATCCTCTCGTCATCTTCCCTTTACGAGTGTGTCTGTCCCCAAGTTTGCCTCCTCTTATAAGGACACTAGTAGGTCCCTTGAATTTAGGGTCCACATGAATCCAGTATGACCTAATTTTAACTGGATTACATCTTCGAAGACCCTATTTTCAAGTAAAGTCACATATGGAAGTTCTGGGTGGACATGAATTTGTGGGGGCTGCTGTTCAACTCAGTAAAGTGAGAGATGAAAGTGTGGGTGCTCCTAGGCTGGGCATAGTGGCTCATGCCTGTAATCCTAGCACTTTGGGAGGCCGAGACGGGTGGATCATGAAGTCAGGAGATCGAGACCCTCCTGGCCAACGTGGTGAAACCCCGCCTCTACTAAAAATACACAAATAAATTAGCCAGGCATGGTGGTGCGTATCTGTAATCCCAGCTACTTGGGAGGCTGAGGCAGGACAATAACTTGAACCAGGGAGCTGGAGGTTGCAGTGAGCCGAGATCGCACCACTGTACTCCTCCAGCCTGGCGACGGAGTGAGACTCCGTCTCAAAAAAAAGAAAAGGAAAGGAAATGTGGGTGCTCCTATGACTTTTTCAATTACCCTTAGGGGAGAAATGTCCTATAGTCACTTTAAGTCCAAAATAGTGTCTTGGCCAGGCACGGTGCCTCACGCCTGTAATCCCAGCACTTTGGGAGGCTGAGGCAGGTGGATCACTTGAGTTCAGGAGTTTGAGACTAGCCTGGGCAACAGGGTGAACCCCTGCCCTAAAAAAAAAAAAAAAAAAAAAAAATACAAAAATTAGACAGGCATGATGTTGCATGTCTGTAATCCCAGCTACTTTGGAGGCTGAGGCAGGAGGATCGCTTGAGCCCAGGAGGTCAAGCTACTGCACTCCAGCCTGGATGACAGAGTGACACCCAGTCTCAAAACAAAAACAAAACTAAGAACATTAAAATAAAATCTCAATTCAGAAATTCAAGGCTTCCAGTTCAATGTCTTAGACCACACATCTTTCTCCGTTCCAAGCCAAGGCACCTCGGACAGGCAGCAGGGGCTGGGGAGCATCTAGGTGGCCTCTTCCTTCTCTCTGACCTCCTCGTTCGTCCCGTCTGAAGGGGAGGGGCAGGCTCCAGGAGGAGCCATCAGGGCAGGAAAGGTCTGTGTGGCTGACACTGTCCTCACATGGTTCTGTGTTTGGCATCTGTCAGAGTTCACAGATGTTGCCTCCTCTTCTGGGACTTGGCCAGTCTGGAGACCCTCAGGGCAGGGGTTCCTTGATGGCAGCCCCTGCGCTCCGGGCAGAGGCTTTGTTCCAAGCAGCCTGCCTCCTACCCCGCCTCTGCTGAGGCTGTTTGCCCTTCTAGATGGTCCACTGGCCTGCACCGGCTGGCACTGCAGCCCTCATCTGCCTCCGCCTGGTCAAATGATGGCCTGCGGGCGGGACCATGCTTTAAAATGGGGAAGCCATTCCTAGTCTCTCCACTCATCTCTGTGCCTCTAACTCTGGGGTCCCCCATCAGGCTCTTTGGGCTGTCCAGGCTCTCCAAGCTAGAGGCGGGAGGCAGACACCCCCTTACCCTCACCCCACTTGGGGGAGGTGGGACTTCTAGTTCTCTCTAAATAAATCCTTTTTCAAATACCCACCCTGCCCTGCTCCTTTTAGATTCTAGCCCTTGAAGAGTTGTGAAACCTCCTTTTGGCCACCCTGACCTGACAGCCAGTAGGGAGTCCCGTCTCACTCCTCCCTCTGTCTGAGATCTGGTGTCTTGGTGTCTCAGTCAGTCTCAAGTGGGAGACCCTGCTACCCACGTCAAGCGCTAGCACAGGGCTAGGCGTATAGCAATGGCATATAGCAAAGCATATAAATGGATGCTGTAGTTATTCAGACACATTCCCTGCCCTCGCGAGGCTTAGGGGGCGTGACTCAGAGAGAGAGGCGACCTCAAAGGGCTCCCTTGATGGGAATGAGACGAGAGGATGTGAGGCCGAGGTGATGGGGAGGCAGCAGGCAGGGCTCCATGCAGGATTCGGGAACTGAACCAACCCTGAGCTTCCGTGAGGTTTGAGTCGGAGAGGGTGGCTGTGATATTCAGGGCTGTATGGCTCCAGCAGCCCATGGGTAGGAGCTACAAGGCTTACAGTGCTGTGGGAGGCACTAAGGCCAAGCCACGGACACAAGGCTTGATCCTGTAGGGGATGAGGGGCCTGGCAGGTGTGAGAGTGTGAGAGCCGAGGATGTACAGTGAGTTGAGGGCTCAGTGAGGGAGCAGCCATGCTGCCATTCCTCCCTCCCCATGGCCTCAGAGGCCATGAACCCTTTCTCCTCCACACACTCTTCTCCTTAGACCTTTGCTTTTTCCTGTTTTTTTCCTCAGCTCTAGAGTGGGGTTCCCTGATGTCCTAGGTCAGATTCCTTAGAGGTGGAGCCTGGGATGGGGATTCCTTTTTTTTTTTGAGACCGATTCTCACTCTGTCACCTAGACTGGAGTGCAGTGACACAATTTTGGCTCACTGCAAGCTCCACCTCCCGGATTCAAACGATCCACCCACATCAGCCTGCGGAGTAGCTGGGATTGTAGGTATGCGCCACCAAACCTGGCTAATTTTTGTATTTTTAGTAGAGACAGGGTTCCTCCAAGTTGGACAGGCTGGTCTTGAACTCCTGAGCTCAAGTGATCCACCCACCTTGGCCTCCCAAAGTGTTGGGATTACAGGCGTGAGCCACCACACCTGGCCAAGATGATGATTCTGGAGCAAGGTTTATTGAGAGGGACTTTCAGGGGAAGGGAAGTGGAGGAGGCAGGAGGAAGACAGAAGGAGGCTCAGCAGACATGGTGTTTCCACCACAGCCTGCTGGCCTCAGCCCCATCCCACTGGGGAGCCCTTCCCACAGACAGGCAAGGACGTGGAGACTCTGTGTCCCGCATGGGATGATATTGGCTTTAGGCTGCCCTCTGAGGGATGCTGTGACAGCCCAGGCACTTCCAGGGAGGAGTCTCCTAGCTGACTGTAGTTCTCTCCAGCTCAGAGTATCTGGGCAAGGCACCAGCAGCTTCTCCTGTTCTGCACCTGCTTCCCCATGGCTCTTCTTGTCCTCCCAGAGAGGAGCACAGGGCTCCCTCCTCACCTCTCTCCTCTGCACTCACCTCACCTACTCTGTAATCCAAAGTCTTCCACAAGTCTTGTTCACCAACACCAACTCCTCTCTTAGCAAATCATAGCCGATTTAATAACAGTGACTTCTAGGTAACATTATTCCTGATGATGTATGTCTTAGTCCATTTATGCTGCTATAACAAAATACCTGAGACCTGGTAATTTATTTAAAAATACCAGGAATTTATTTCTTACAGTTCTGGAGGCTGGGAAGTCCAAGATCAAGGCGCCAGCAGAGTCAGCACCTGGTGAGGGCTGTTCTCTGCTTCCAAGATGGCACTTTGTTGCTGCATTCTGCAGAGAGGACAAAGGCTGTGTTCTCACATGGCAGAAGGGACAGAGGGGCAAGAGAGAGATGAACTCCTTCCAGCAAGCCTTTCAGACCGGCTCCGATTCCATTCACGAGGGTGGTGTCCTCCTAACTCAGTCACCTCCTGGAGACCACACTTCTAAATATCGTTGCATCGGGGACTAAGTTTCAACATGAATTTTGGAGGGAACACAAACATTCAAGCCCTAACAATGACTTATATTGTTTTTGTTTTGTTTTGTTTTGTTTTTGTGTGTGGTTTTGTATTTGCATGTTTTGTTTGGTTTTGAGATGGAGTCTTGCTCTTGTTGCCCAGGCTGGAGTGCAATGACGCGATCTTGGCTCACTGCAACCTCCACCTCCTGGGTTCAAGTGATTCTCCTGCCTCAGCCTCCCGAGTAGCTGGGATTACAGGCATGCACCACCATGCCCAACTAAATTTGCATTTTCAGTAAAGATGAGGTTTCTCCATGTTGGTCAGGCTGGTCTCAATCTCCTGACCTCAGGTGATCCACCTGCCTCTGCCTCTCAAAGTGATGGGATTACCGGTGTGAGCCACCATGCTAGGCCATTTTCTTTTGTACTATCTTGTATTTATAGAAACCAGCTGTAACTAACATATGTGTTTTCTGTTACCATTTTTCAGGCCCATCCACATCTTTTATCTTGATGTTGTTTTACAACCCAATCAAGTATTTTCCTAAATTCTCACTTTAGAGTTAATGACTGTGAGCATGAGATAGGAGCTGTGTCTGGGCTTGTTATAGAAGAATAGTAAGTATATAAAATTCTGTAAAATCAACTTTATTGAGCTATAAGTTGCATACAATAGAATGCACCTATTTTAAGTGTGCGGTTCAACGGGCTTTGGCTTTGACCAACATGTATACCTGTGTAACCGCTACCTTCGTCACCACCTCCCTGGTCCCAGCTGATCATCAATGCTTTCTGTCATGGTACATTAGTTTTTAGCCTTTTTGGAAATTCACGTAAATGTAAATCATACTTTGTGCAGCCATTTGTGTCTAGTTTCTTTTGCTCAGTGTAACATCTGTGAGATTTATCCATGTTTTGGTTATTGAGAATAAAGCTACTATGTACATTTAAGTACACATTTTTGTGGAGATATATGTTTTTATTTCTCTTGAGTAGATACCTAGGAGTGGGATTCTGGTTTGCATGGATAAGTATATGTTTGAATTTATAAGACAATGCCAAATTATTTCCAAAGTGGCTGTGCAATTCTGCATTTGCTCCAGGAAGGTATGAGAGCTCCAATTTCTTCTTGTCCTTGTTAACACTTGAAATTATCAGTCTTTTAAATTTCAACAATTCTAGTAGTGCCAGTGATTTTTTTTTTTTTTTTTTTTTGAGACATGTTCTTGCCCTGTTGCCCTGGCTGGAGTGCAGTGGCACGATCATGGCAGCCTTGATCTCCCAGGGTCAAGCAATTCTCTCACCTTAGCCTCCAAGTTGCTGACATTTCAGGCATGCACTAACATGCCCAATTAATTTTTTAATTTTTTGTAGAGATGGGGTCTTGCTATGTTGCCCAGGCTGGTCTCGAACTCCTAGGCTCAAGTGATCCTCCCGTCTTGGCCTCCCAAAGTGCTGAGATTACATGTATGAGCCACCGTGCCCAGCCTAGGGTTTTAATTTAAATGTGTATGATAACCAATGATATTAAACTTTTACATATGCACTTACTGGCCATTTGTATATCTTCTTCTGTGAAATATCTTGGAACTTTTTATACATTTCTAAAAATTGGGTTGTCCTCAAATTGAGTTGTAAGGGTTCTTTACATTCTGTATACCACCAGTCTTTCAGTAGATATATGCATTGTAAATTTTTTTTTTTTTTTTTTTTTTTTTTTGGCCTTTGGCTTGCTGTCTAATTTTTTTTTTTTTTTAACAGGGTCTTTTGAAAAGGAGAAATTTTAAATTTCCTTAAGGTTTAATTTATTGAAACTTTATTGTCTCATGATTTGGGCTTCCTAAGAAATCTTTGCTTACCACAAGGTTGTGAAGATTTTCTCCTGTTTCCCTCTAGAAATTTTATAGTTTTAGCTTTTAGGTTTAGGCTTATGATGTTTTTCAAATTCATTTTTGTGTACCATAGGAGGAAATGGTCATTTCCATATATAATTGTTTCAGTACTTTATTGACTGTTCTATCCTTTCCTCATTGGATTATTTTGACAGTTTTGTAAAACATCAATAGACCATGTATGTGGATCTGTTTCTGGATTCTCTATTCTGTTCCACAAGTATATGTTAATTCTTATAACAATATTACCTGCCTTGATTACTGTAGCTTTTTTTTTTTGATAGAGTCTCACTCTGTCACCCAGGCTGGGGTGTAGTGGTGTGATCTCAGCTCACTGCAACATCCGCCACCGGGGTTCCAGCAATTATTTTGCCTCAGTCTCCCAAGTAGCTGGGATTATAGGCACCCACCACCACGCCTGGCTAATTTTTGTATTTTTAGTAGAGACAGGGTTTCACCATGGTGGCCAGGCTGGTTTCTAACTCCTGACCTCAGGTAATCCCCTGCCTCGGCCTCCCAAAGTGCTGGGATTGCAGGCGTGAGCCACCATGCCTGGCCTACTGTAGCTTTACAGTAAGTCTTCTCATTGAAATATTATATATATAACAAAATAAAAATTTGTTTTTATGTTATTTTAGGTTTTTCACATTTTCTCATCTTTTTCAAAGTTATTTTTGCTCTTCTAGGACTTTTCTGTCTCCATATAAATTTTAGAATCACCTTACAAATTTTTATAAAAAATCTACTGGGCTTTTAATTGGGATTGCATTAAACCTCAGCTCAACTTGAGTAAAACCAATATCTTAATGATATTGAGTTTTCCAATCCATGAACAGGGTATATCCCTCCATCTATTTAGGTCTTCTTTAATTTCTTTCAGGAGTGCTTTGAAGTTTTCAATGTACAAGTCTTGCACATACTTTATTATTTTTATCTCCAAAGTACTTCACATGTTTGATGAAAAATTTTTCATTTTCTCATTCATCATTGCTAGATTAGGTATACAACTGATATTTGTATGTTGACCTTGTATCCAGCAACCCTGCCAAATTAACTTCTTAGCAAAACAGACTGGATGCTGTGTTTACCCCTGGCCACAGAGGGACACACACACAGTATCCCAGGCAGTGCTCCAGATGTAAGGTTGTTCCCAGATTTGTCCGTAGAGTCATTCCATTTCATTGCCCTCAGAGACTAACAAAGGTAAACCTTTACGCAGGGCCAAAGAGAGGCTCCTAAGGCATAACATTTAGGAAACTCTTGCTCTTAGCAAGGGCAAGGCATCCTTAAAAAGACTGAACACCTCCTTAAATTTTGCATCTTGCTCCCCCCATGTCATCATTATAAAACCTGAATGGAATTCCACTTGCTAAAAACTCCCTTTTTCATATGCATATTTAATGTTCACTAGAAAATCTAAATGCATTTACAAAAAGAAAACAAACAGAACTATTTCTGTTTAAAAGTAATTCTTTATTTTTAAATCTTCTGTGTGCCCACAGACATCCAGGGTACAAAATAAAGGGCACGCACGTGGCAGTTCCAGATCCCACAGGCACAGGGATGTGACACTGGATTTTCCAGGAATGCAGCTACCACACAAAGCAAGGGAGATGGCTCCTTGTTTTTTGGGGACTTCTCCAAGAATTGTTCATCATGGCAGAGCCTCACAGTGCTGAGAACACCACTGGTGCTGGCTTCCATCCATTGGCCTCTGCAGCTGTCCCTTGAAAACATGTGCCAGACAGGCCTGGAGAATTATTTTAAGAGACGAGGAGCAAGTATTATCTAGCATATGTCAAATATACACAAAAGAAACTTTGGTTTTGGCTGGGGGATGGTGGCTCGCGTCTGTAATTCCATTACTCTGGGAGGCCAAAGCAGGAGGATCGCTTTAGGCCAGGAGTTCGAGACCAGACCTGGCAACTTAGTGAGACTCCATCTCTACGAAAACCAAAACAATTACCAGGAGTGGTGGCTCATGCCTGTAATCCCAGCACTTTGGGAGGCCAAGGTAGGAGGATTGCTTGTGTCCAGGAGTTCAAGACCAGCCTGGGCAATATAGTGAGACCCTATCTCTACCAAAAAAAAAAAAAAAAAAAATTAAACATTAGCCTGGCATGGTGGTGTGTGCCTGTAGTTCCAGCTACTTGGGAGGCTGAGGCAGGGTAATCACTTAAGCCTGGGAGATTGAGGCTGCAAGGAGCTATGATCATGCCACTGCACTTAAGCCTAGATGACAGAACAAGATACTGTCTCAAAAAAAAAAAAAAAAAAAAAAAGGAAGAAAAAAAAGAACTTTGGTTTTATATGGAAATAGGCACAAATCCTTCTTATTTCCAAGCACAAACAATTGTTCGGGCTTTGCACCACACGAATGTCCCGCAGAACATTTGCAAGGTGACAGGAAGCTGAGTGTTGCAATGAGGGGCTGTCCTGGACAATGGGGGCACCTGTTGCTCTGGCTGTGGCACCAAATGCCAGACACAATCATGGCAACCACCAAAGGGCTCCTACAAATGTCCGAACGCCACTGTAGAGAAATACTATTTTTAAAGGGGCATTGGGCCGCAGGGTGGCAAGAGTCTCATCAAAGTTTGCCTCCAATTCAAATATTCAGCTTCCCCACTGTTACTGCTACCAGAAAGGGGCCGCGATCCAGATCCTAAGAGAGGGTTCTTAGACCTCACATGAGAAAAAATTTGAGGTAAGTCTGTAAAGTGAAAACAAGTTTATTAGGAAAGTAAAGGAATAAAAGAATGGCTACTCCATAGGCAGAACAGCAGCGTGGGCTGCGCCCTGATTACACTTACAGTTATTTCTTGATTATATGCTAAACAAGGGGTGGATTGTTCATGAGTTTTCCAGGAAAGGGGTGGGCAATTCCTGGAACTGAGGGTTCCTCCCCTCTTTAGACCATAAAGAGTAACTCCTGGATGTTGCATGGCGTTTGTAAACTGTCATGGCGGTGGAGTGTCTCTTAGCATGCTAATGTATTATAATTAGCATACAATGAGCAGCAAGGACAACCAGAGGTCACTCTGTCGCCATCTTGGTTTTGGTGGGATTTGGCAGAGTCCTTTACCTCAAACCGTTTTATCAGCAAGGTCTTTGTGATCTGTATCTTGTGCCAACCTCCTATCTCATCCTGGGACTTAGAATACCAAACTTCCTGGGAATGCCACCCAGTAGGTCTCAGTCTCATTTTCCCCAGCCCCCACTCAAGATGGAGTCGCTCTGGTTCGAATGCCTCTGAGGTTACAATGCAGGAAGCATTTCTCTCAGACCTCCTCTCCCTCTCAGTTATCGGTCTCTCCCCCTCTGCTACCTCAGAAACAAAATATTAAAAGCAAAACCAAACCAAAAATACTCCAGTCTTTCCCTTGACCACCCTTTCCAGCCACAACTCATTTCTCGGTTCCCTTTCAGCGCCAAACTCCTCAGCAGAGCTGTCCGCTCCTGCTGTCTCCATTCTATCACCTCACACCCACTTTTTAATCTAAGTGAAAGAATCTGAACATATAGAAGAGTGCAGAGAATTCACAGCCCAGATTTGACAACTGCAAACATTTTGCTGTATTCGATCGGGATTTGTGTGTCTCATCCTCCCCACCCTTTCCTCCCATCCCCGCTACCCCAGGCTGGGGCCGGTATTCCACACTCACCGCCTCCTTGAGGCATCCCAGTGGGGCGGCGCCTCCATCTGTCTGGGAGTTTGGCTGGTGGCCGCCTGCACCTCGGGTGGGGAAGCTCCACGAGACAGGGATCTCGTCCATTCTCATCCCAAGCTCTCCTGCACCTCGTTAAGGCATCCAATAAATAGTTGTTGCACTGAAGAATGGCCACCCACCAGCTGAACTCCCAGCCTGATCCCTGACTGCCAATAACAGAACCTTACGTGTCAATTTAAGCCTAATTATTTCCCTTTTGATTAGTTTTTTGTTTTCTAGTTCTGATCATTTTTGTAATAAGGCACTCCCTGGTGGAAACATGGAAAGTACAGAGAGGTTAAAAGGGGAAGGGGAAAACTCACTCATAGTCCCATCGTCCAAAAACAGCCCGATCGCACGGCTCAAGGCAACACCTCCTTGTCTTACCGATTTTGACCCGGATGCAACAGGTAGACAGTTTCATTCACCAGAAACTCCGCCATTGATCCTCACAAGAAAAGCAGAGAGAGAACTGTGTGCTCCCTGGGGTCCCATGGGTGGAAACGAGGGCCTCAGCCCAGTTCCTGTGAAAAGATGTCTCGAGAGTCTTTTATTTTTTGAGGTGGAGTCTCACCCTGTTGCCCAGGCTGGAGTGCGGTGGCGCGATCTCAGCTCACTGCAACTCCCACCTCCTGAGTTCAAGCAGTTCTCATGCCTCAGTCTCCTGAGTAGCTGAGATTACAGGTGCCCATCACCACTCCCAGCTAACTTTTTTGTATTTTTAGTAGAGAAGGGGTTTTGCCATGTTGGCCAGGCTGGTCTCAAACTCCCAACCTCAGGTGATCTGCCCGCCTCGGCCTCCCAAAGTGCTGGGATCACAGGCGTGAGTCACCATGCCCAGCCAAGAGTCATTTTCGGCTGCAGAAAGGTTTGGGGTTTCCCCTGGTGGGTGGGGGATATCAATGAGGGGAGGGGTGGAGAGGTTTCAGCAACTTCTGTGCCTGGGCAACTTTGAGATGGGGAAGAGAAGCCTACACTGGATTTATGGGTAGCCTTTTAGGCAAAGCTCTCTGTGAACCATTGTGACTTCTAGAGTCTGGCTGCCATTTCCTTCAGTTCTACATCAAGCAGTGACTGGGCCACGTGGAGCCCTGTGACTGATGGGTTACCCTGACAGTCACACATGCAGATGTCTCAGGGAACTTCAGTGTAGCCAACAGCTCCTACTCAGGATTGAAAGAAATAGAGTATCAGAAGCGTATTAGTCACAGTTTTCCAGAGAAACAGAACCCATAGGCTACATGGAGACATAAGAGAAGATGTATTATGGGAATTGGTTCACGCAATTATGGAGGCTGAGAAGTCCACCATCTGCCACTTGCGGAGTGGCCTCTGGGGGCCAGGGCAGGATGGGGAGGGAAGGGAAGGAGTCAGAACCCCCTCCTGTACACACTTCCATGTTAATCTTATTATATTTTGTTGTAATCATTCATTTATGGGTTTGTGCCTCCCGGTGACTCCCTGTTCCTCTAAGGGGACCATGTTTATTGATCTTTGAGTTGCCAGCTCCGTGGACAGCACCAGCAGACAGATAGAGCTCAACACGTCTGTTGGCCGAATCCACCTCCCTTCACCCTGTGGCACCCTGCACAGTGTTTCCAGCACTGTGTGGGCGCTCCTTCCCCACCCCGCTGACTCCTTGAGCACAGCTTTAGTCATGAGCCCCATGGGACTACCTCAAGTCTCTCTGTGGATGTACTTGGCCAGACCATGGGTCAAGCCCCTTTTTGGGGCTATGCCCACTGGGCCAGGACTCACAGTTCTCCTCCTGCCAGGAATGCCTTTAGTAGGTAGACACAGGCCACTGCCCTGCAAAATGGACACAGGGCCTTGCCTAAGGCAGCAAGGACCACCAGGATGGTGTGGGAGGAGGGGAGGAAAAGGACCTGCGGCTCTGAGGCAGGGCAGGCTTCATGGGTTTGTGTGGCCACTTAGAAGGGTCCAAGCTTGTTCCAATGCTTTCCAACCACCAGCTTGAAATTCTTACTGCTTCTGAATAAAAGGCCTGTGTTTTCATTTTGCACCAGAACCTGCACATTTTGTAGCTGGTGCTGCTGTGAGGAATTATCAGAGGAGGGTCCCAGAAGCAAGAAGGAACAATGAGCTGTTTAGAAGAAGCTCTGGTCCTCAGCCACCCTCAGAGAGCAGTGATGGCCGGAGCTTGGGCAGGGGATGGGTGAGTTGGGGGCAGGGACATGGCTGGCACGCTCTCTCTGCCCTGACTGGAGAGCCACGATGTTCCGAGGCATTGGGGGCCAATATCCCTGGTCCACAAATGGGCACAGGCCCCAGTGGTGAACTTCGTTTTTTTCTCATTGGAGAGAAAATAGCAGAGTGAAGACCTGCAATTGAAGATCACCCCAGTGTAGAAATATTATTTTCAGAGAAAAGAAAAATCGAGTTCTCGGTGTTCCAGCATGGCTTTGCCAAGACTGAGAGGAGGCTGGGGCAAGCCTGTGCAGAGTGAGCCCCACAAGACCCCCCTCATGCCCCCACATCCAACAACTGTGAAATGTTCAGTGACCCAAACAGATGACAGCCTGTTACAGGGTCACAGGGACCCGAGCTGCACAGACAGGTCATCCTCACCCTAGTTATATGCAGATTCTGTATTTGCAAATCTGCCTACTTGCTAAAATGTATTTGTAAACCCAAAATCAACACTCAGGGTCTTTTTTTTTTTTTGAGACGGAATCTTGCTGTGTCACCCAGGCTGAAGTGCATGGTGTGAAGTCGGCTCACTGCAAGCTCAGCCTCTCCTGGGTTCGCGCCATTCTCCCGCCTCAGCCTCCCGAGTAGCTGGGACTACAGACGTGTGCCACCACGCCCAGCTGATTTTGTTTTTGTATTTTTAGTAGAGACGGTGTTAGCCAGGGTGGTCTCGATCTCCTGACTTCGTGATCCACCCTCCTCCACCTCCCAAAGTGCTGGGATTACAGGCGTGAACCACCACGCCTGGCCAGTCAGGGCCTTTTGAGTACATTTATGGGCAGGCCCAGTGGCAAAAAAAAAAAAAAAAAAAAAAAAGGCTTTGAATGCAGGTTTCCAGTTGAGGCTGAACAAGGAGCTGCCGTCTTGCTTCAGCTCTTATATCATAAACAAATGTCTTTTTCGAAGTCCATTTGGTACTGTGGTTTTGCATTTTCATGTTTCTTCTCAGCAATTTTGTTGTTTAAAATGGCTCTAGCTCCCGCATAGCACCAAAGTGCTATCTGATGTTCCAAGCGCAAGAAGGCAGTGACCTGCCTCATGGAGAAAACACATGTGTTAGATACACTTCGTGCAGGCATGAGATAATTAATCAGCAATAGACACGAAATGAGGTATATTTAAACAGAAACACACATAAAGGAGAATTGTTTATTTGTAGACTAATAAATGTGACTACAGGCTGGGCATGGTGGCTCACACCTGTAATCCCAGCACTTTGGGAGGCCGAGGTGGGTGAACCACTTGAGGTCAGGAGTTCGAGACCAGCCTGGCCAACATGGCAAAACCCCATCTCTACTAAAAATACAAAAATTAGCCAGACGTGGTGGCGTATACCTGTAATCCCAGCTACTTGGGAGGCTGAGGCAGGAGAATCACTTGACCCTGGAGGGCAGAGGTTGCAGTGAGCTGAGATCACACCACTTCACTCCGGCCTGGGCGAAAGAGCCAGATTCTGTCTTAAAAAAAAAAAAAAAAGTGACCAGAGTCTCACAGGACCCTGACTCCAAGTTTCCCTAAGAGCAATAATTCAGTATCCACTAGCTCTAGTTCAGTCTTTGAAGGGATCTTACAGAATGTAACTATTGCGAATGATGAGCAGCAACTGTAATACGAGAGACCTAACAGGTTCGGGAATGCATTTCAGGTTTCTTTGCCTTGTGGGTATATAGACTTAAATCACCACTTTTTTTGATGAGAAATAGACTTAGAGAGATGAAACGATGCTATGGACGAACGTTTGCGCTCCTCCAAATTCATATGTCAAAGGCAGAATGTTTCTGATTCTAGAGCCGGGACATACTTTTCAAACATTTGCACCGAAGCATCCCCAACACAGAAGAGGGAAATGCGGGTCCCTGGGGGTACAGAGGGGTGGAAAATGACCCAACTGGGTGTAAAAGTTCTTGAAAGTCTCTGACCTTAAAAGTTTCAGTAAATTATTCATTCTACTCTACAGATAGTATGCTTTTGTTTTACCATAAAATATATTAAATCACTAGTTGAATGGTGTAACTCCAACAGCTAGACACACTCACTCAGATGTCATACACACTCCTAGAAAGAAGGGGCTGCTGAGCCTAACTCATCCCTGTGTTCCCTGGGCCCAACAGAATAGAGTCCCAGCACAGACACGGGATGAAGAGGGTCCCGGCACAGGTACAGGATGAAGAGGGGATGAAGAGGGTCACTGTCAGAAGCCAGGGAGGTGCGAGAGAAGGGTCTGCAATGTGACAAACTCATTTCCTTAGGCATGGTCCTCTGGCCACTCCGGCTTGGGCCACTTTTCTACACCCGCTGCGGGACACGCTTGCGCCTCTATCCTGATTGACCACGTGGGGGCGCCCCACACGCGCTGTACCCCGGTACCCGCACCTCTGAGCTTTTCACTCAGATGTGGCTTTGTTTCCCAGGATGTCCGCATCCTCCTCTGTGTCAGCCATGGTTGCCATGGATACCGCGGCTCCCAGCCAGAGGAGGGTCTCAGGACTGAGAGGCCTTGCTGGTGTTAGGCCATCAGTTCAAGAACAGGACCACGCAGTGGGGAGCTGTGTGCTGATGGAGAAGGACCCTGCGGATGTTACTAGGGAAAAATGAATGGAACTCCCTTCTGAGCAGCCTCAGTGGAGACCAACCCAACACCCTTACCCTGTGTTCACCCCGTGCAGCAGGGACTTCCCCTGCCCCCCACGCAGGAGGGGCCAAACCCACTTAGAGTAGACCTGTGGCCCCCAGGTCTCGGGGTCACGGGAAAGTTCCTTGTTCCTCTGTCCGTCGTCCTTTCTGTCAGCTCGCCGCGGCGTGTTGATGCTGGGTTCGTGGTCCTTCGTCTTCCTTTGTGCTCACGCTGACAGTTTCTGGACCTATGCATGTGGATGTCTGATAAGCGCATCCAGAGAGCCATGCCTTTTCATAAACGGTGCTTGGGTCTCAGTTTCACTCTGGCCAGGATGTTGTTGCGTTTTTGGAGACCACGTGCCAGAGGGCACACACCCTACTGTTGCTCAGATGAACCGACCGGCCTCAGTTCCCGCGCTTCGGCAAGTGGCCTGTTCCACACCTGCAGCCGTCTATGTGTCAATCAGTGACTGCTGAACAACACCTGTGGCTCTGAGGGCATCCTCTGAGGGATCCCACCTGAGTCCCACGGAATCTGATTCTCCAGGAGCCTCCCTTTCCCAGTGGCCATCCAGTCCCCACGCTACCCACTGGGGCTCCTCTCGGCCCCCATCACAGGGGTGTGGCTTGCCTGGCCATGATAGCAGGCTGTAGTTTCCTGCACCCACCGCACCC
Source organism: Piliocolobus tephrosceles (assembly GCF_002776525.5). Taxonomy (NCBI): domain Eukaryota; kingdom Metazoa; phylum Chordata; class Mammalia; order Primates; family Cercopithecidae; genus Piliocolobus; species Piliocolobus tephrosceles. The sequence continues at coordinate 9,646,529 of NC_045446.1, read as the reverse complement.
TTTCTCTAGAACACTCTCCAGTTTGAGCAGTGTCTTCAGGAAACATCGTCTGATCACAGCGCCCATCTGTGGCACAGACCAACTCCTCCCTTCCATCAGTGTGAGTTTTGTGTTGGTTCCGTTGCTTTTCTTGATTTCTTTTGAATAATTTCGTTTTCCTTTCCTAATTTCTTAGGATGAGTACAAGATATTAGTTCTTTTTTTTCATCTTGCTACTTTAATAACGAAAGCATTTTAAAGTGCCAACATTTCCTGCGAGTATTGGTTTTTGAGGAATCATATAGATTCCGGGATGAAACGTCCTGCTTTTTTTTTTTTTTTTAATATTATTTTCAGGATAGTATGCCATTGATTTTTTAAAACTTCCTATTGGAGCTAGGTGTAAGCTAGGAATGTGTCTCTTAATTTTGAAGTTGTAAATATTTTGGGGTCATCTCTGTAATAATTATTCCTAATTGTTTTGGAGTATGTTTAGAGGATGTGCTGGTAAAGCCTGTTTTAAAAATATTCTCGGCCGGGCGCAGTGGCTCACGCCTGTAATCCCAGCACCTTGGGAGGCCGAGTCGGGGGCGGATCACTCAAGTTCAGGAGTTCGAGGCCAGCCTGGCCAACACGGCGAGACCCCATCTTTACTAAAAATACAAAAATTAGATGGGCATAGTGGTGCATGCCTGTAATCCCAGCTACTTGGGAGCTGAGGCAGGAGAATCTCTTGAACCCGGGAAGTGGAGGTTGCAGTGAGCCAAGATCATGCCACTGCCCTCCAGCCTGGGTGACAGAGTGAGACTCTGTCTAAAAAAATAAAAACTTAAAAAAAAAAAAATATTCTCAAGGATTTCTTTATGGCTCAGAACAGCAATGTGTTCCATGGACTTGAAAAAATGAATCTCTATTCAGGTGATATAAAGATATATTTTTATTAAGTATGAAGATTTTAGTGTATCTTATTGTATATATTGACATTTCCCACTATACTTGTATATGTGTATTTACACATATTGATTAATATGTGTATACATGTACACATACATAAATATATACACATACATATACGTGTGTGCATCTTTTTTTTCCCCAAGATAGGGTCTCAGTCTGTTACCCAGGTTGGAGTGCAGTGGTGTGATCTTGGCTCACTGCAACTTGGCCTCCTGGGTTCAAGCTACTCTCATGCCTCAGCCTCCCAAGTAGCTGGGACAACAGGTGCCCGCCACCACATCTGGCTAATTTTTGTATTTTTAGTAGAGACAGTGCTCCACCATGTTGCTTAGTCTGGTCTTGAACTCCCGACCTCAGGAGATCTGCTTGCCTTAGCCTCCCAAAATGCTGGGATTACAGGCATGAGCCACTGTACCTGGTCATGGGTCTATATTTTAATCAAAGTCTTCTACCATTTCTTTTTCTTTCCTTTTTTTTTTTTTTTCGTTTTTTTTTGGAGTCTCGCTGTGTCACCCAGGCTGCAGTGCAGTGGCTCGATCTCGGCTCACTGCAACCTCTGCCTCCTGGGTTCAAACGATTCTCCTGCCTCAGCCTCCTGAGATGCTGGGATTTATGTGTCACCACGCCTGACTAATTTTTGTATTTTTAGTAGGATGGGATTTCACCATGTTGGTCAGGCTGGAGTCTCCTACAATTTAGAATAGCTTTTGTTTTTGTCTATCTGTGGCACTGTTTTGTGGACACAGGTCTACTTTCTTCATAAATGGTGGCTTTTATCATTATGTAACGTCCAATTTTTTCTAGTTAGTGCTTTAACCTTCAATTCCACTTTTTCTCATATTAATATTACTGCTCATGTCTGCTTTGTGTTTCCATCTGCCTAGACTTCTTGTAACCATCTTATTTTGGTTCTGCTTTTTCCTTCCTTCCCCTTTCTTGCCTTCATTTGAGCTAACTTTTGTTTTTCCCTTTTCCTATTGTTTGTTTATTCTTTCTGTGGCAACCATAGATTTTTTTTCATATGTATACTTAAATTAACAAAATCTAAATTTAATCAATATCTTCATTCTCTTAAGGACCTTACAATGCTTTAGTGCTTAAATAACCCATCTAACTTATACATACTACTCTTGTCTTCACTTTTATAATTTTTAATCCCTAAAATTAGATATTATTGTTATTGCTTCATAGTTAATATTTAGATGTCTATGTTCTAACCAGTTTTTTGCTATTATTTCATATTTTTAGCGCTAAAGATAATTTTAATTTTGAAATGATTTTATATGTATAGAAATTTGGGCTGGGTGAGGTAGCTCACCCCTGTAATCCTAGCATTTTGGGAGGCTGAGGTGGGAGGATCACTTGATCTTGGGATCTCGACACCAGCCTGGGCAACATAGTGAGACCTCATCTGTATAAAATAAAAAAAATTTTAAAAAGAAAATTGTAAGAAGAGTACAAATAGCATTTTTCCACTTCTGAACCACTTGAGAATTAATTACCAGCCTGATGCCCATTATCTCAAATCCTTTAGGGTGTACCACCTACAACAAGGACAGTCTCCTGCATAGCAAGGCAACATCAACATCAGGAAATCAACACTCACATACTACTACCATCGAATCAACAGAATCCTGCATTCATGTTTTGGCAATTTCTCAGGAACATCCTTTGTACCAACAGGGTCTCATCTTGGATCACAAGTTGTGTTTAGTCGACATGTCTCTTCAGTCTCCTTCAATCCGACAGTTTCTCTGTCTTTTCTTGACTTGTATGACCGTGACGCTTTTGAAAAGCACAGATCAGTTATTTTGTAGAATGTTCCTCAAGTAGGATTTGTCTGATGCTTCCTTTTGATTAGATTCAGGTTACACATTTTTGGCAGGACTATCAGGCAGTTGGGCTGTGTTCTTTCCATTGTATCCTATCACAGAGAGCACAACATAGATTTATCCTATGACTGGTGATGGGACATCATGCTTTGACTGTGACTTTGGTCACTTGGCTAAAATGGTATCTGCCAGGTGTCTCCACTGTAAAGTTATTATTTTTCCCTTTGTATTTAACAAATGTTTTGTAGAGAAGTACCTCGAAACCACGTAAACATTCCTGCCTGTTCAAACTTTCACTCCTCAGCATTAACATCTACTAATATTTCTTGGTTAAATTACTAATAGCTATGATGATTGTCAAATGGTAACTTTCCTAATTCTATAATTTCTTCCACGTTTATTAGTTGGCATTTTGTTGTAAGAAAAGTTTTTTCTTCTCATTTATGTATTTATTCATTGGTATCTATATGGTTTTCTGTTTTATCCAATGGGTTATAATATGTTATTATTACCTAGTTTGGTGTTCAAATTATGTCAGAACCAGCGGGACCCCTTTAGAGCTGGCTCCTCTGTCCTTTTAATTCATCTCCATCAATTTTTGAGCACATGCTCACTTTCCGGCACAAAAGATGTTATAGGTTCATCTTATGCTTTTCCTACCTCAACCCTGGAATCAGCCATTTTCCCAAGAAATCCTGATTGCTTTTAGGGGAGAGTGGTATTTAGAAACCAAGATTTGAGTGCTGGGCACGCTCATTGCTGTCAGGGTGTTATTGCACCCAGGACTTCTCGGTGGATAAAGCTAGCAACACATGTATGTATACACACATTTATATCTATATTCCTTTCTGTATCTGTCCACAAGTATTGAAAACCATTAGTTCATCCCTCCAATTATAATCTAACACACAGAGTTCATTCCAGTTTCCTCATTTTCCGTGTCTGTAACTTCTCTGGCAGTGAGAAACCTGGCTTCCATTTTCCTCAACATTTTGCTTATTTGATCAATCTTTTCTAGGTAACCAGTCTACCTCCATGTTGCCACACGCTTTCCAGTACTCAGAGCTGCTTTGCTCTGAGGATAGTTTCCCATCCCAATGAGATACCTGAAAAGATGGGCCCTGTTTTTCATAGACCCTTCAGGCTAAGGAGACAAAAGTCAGAGTGCCTGGAAAGGGTGGTCTGAGGACATAGGAAAAAGAACTACCAGAAACCAACAAAAGTGCTTTTCCTATTCTGTCACTCAATAATCAACAAGCAATACTTCTTGATTGATCTGCTTACTCTTTTCCCCCACACACCAAGCAATCGATCGATTTTGCAGAGGACACCAGCTAAGCATCCTCCAATTCAAATTCTGATGCTGCCTACCTGGAGATAGTGTCGGATCCCACAGGCTGAGCGCTCAGTCCCACAGGCTGCCCCCACTTCCAGTGCTCATTGAAAGCCCCAGGTTGTTCCACCTGTGCTTCTGACTCACCAGCTATAAATGGGGGTTCCCATGATCCCCTTTTTGGGTGTGATTAATCTGCTGGAGTGAGTCACAGAACTTAAGGAAACATTTACTTTTACCAGTTTATTATAAAGGATATTACGAAGGATATAGATGAAGAAATGCATAGGGTGAGGTATGGGGAAGGGGCATGTTTCTGTCTCCAGGTGCACCACCCTCCAGGAACCTCCAAGTGTTCAGCTATCCAGAAGCTCCCAGAACCAAGTCCTTTTGGGTTTTTTAATTTTTAAATTTATTTTATATTTGTCCATAGGTTATTGGGGAACAGGTGGTGTTTGGTTACATGAGTAAGTTCTTTAGTGGTGATTTGTGAGATTTTAGTGCACCCATCACCCTAGCAGTATACACTGCACCCTATTTGCAGTCTTTTATCCTGCCCCTGCCCACCCTTCTCCCCATATCCCCAAAGTCCACTGTATCATTCTTATGCCTTTATGTCCTCATAGCTTAGCTCCCACATATCAGTGAGAACATACGATGTTTGGTTTTCCATTCCTGAGTTACTTCATGTAGAATAATTTTCTCCAAACTCATCCAAGTCACTGAGAATGCCATTAATTCGTTCCTTTTTATGGCTGAGTAGTAGTTCCCTTTTGGGTTTTTATGGAAGCTTCATTACATAGGCATGATTGATTAAATAATTGGTCATTGGCCATTTAACCTTCAGCCCCTTTCTCTTCCTCAGAGATTGGTGGGGGACAAGATGAAAGTCCCAATTATCTAATCCTGCTTTGGGCTTTATTGTGACCAGCCACCATCCTGAAGCTACATACGGGCTGCCAGCCATGAGTGAATTCATTAGCATACAAAAGATACTCATCACTTTGAAGATTCCAAGGATTTTAAGAGTTGTGTGCCAGGAAAAGACCAAATATATATTTCACAAGATCACTGATGGGAACCTGTAAACCCTATTCCACTTTAGGCTAGGACCCAAAGGACTACACCCAAAGAAATAGAATAATCTTAGCTTTTCATCATCTGGACAGCCCAGAAAATCTGAAGTCCTGAATTTATATTAAGGTGATTCTAGACCGGGCACGGTGGAATCATGCCTCTGATCCCAGCACTTTGGGAGGCCCAGGTGGGAGGATCACTTGAGCCCAGGAGTTTGAGACCAGCCTGGACAACATGGTGAGACCTGGTCTCTACAAAAAACATCTTTAAAAAATTAGCCAGGCATAGTGGTGTACACCTGTGGTCCCAGAAACTCAGGAGGCTGAAGTAGGATTGCTTGAGCTGAGGAAATAGAGACTGCAGTGAGCCCTGATCATGACCCTGCACTCCAGCCTAGGCAATAGAGTGAGACACTGTCTCAAAAAAAAAAAAAAAGAGATGATTCTAGATCATTATTATCCTCAGTACCTGGAAAAAAGAAAAGGAAAAGAAATATTATCTTTAAAGGAGAATGACATCCTCTCAGGCCTCAAGTGTTTTCTACAATTAATTAATTTTTTTTTTTTTTTTGACGGAGTCCCCCTCTGTCTCCAGGCTGGAGTGCAGTGGCACGATCTTGGCTCACTGCAATCTCCGCTTCCTGGGTTCAAATGATACCCCTGCCTCAGCCTCCTGAGTAGCTGGGACTACAGGTGCACACCACCATGCCTGGCTAATTTTTTTTTTTTAGACCGAGTCTCACTCTGTCATCCAGGCTGGAGTTCAGTGGTGCAATCTTGGCTCACTGCAAGCTCCGCCTTCTGGCTTCACACCATTCTCCTGCCTCAGCCTCCCAAGTAGCTGGAACTATAGGCGCCTGCCACCACGCCTGGATAATTTTTTTGAATTTTTAGTAGAGAGGGAGTTTCACCGTGTTAGCCAGGATGGTCTCAATCTCCTGACCTCTAATCCGCCCACCTCGGCCTCCCAAAGTGCTGGGATTATAGGCGTGAGCCATCACACCTGGTCTAATTTTTTGTATTTTAGTGGAGACAGGGTTTCACCATGTTGACCAGGATGGTCTTGTTCTCCTGACCTTGTGATCTGCCCGCCTCAGCCTCCCAAAGTGCTAGGATTACAAGCGTGAACCACTGCACCTGGCCTCTACAGGTAATTTTTAAAATTTTAAAATTGTTATCAGGCCAGGTGTGATGGTGTAATCTCAGCACTTTGGGAAGCCAAAGTGGGTGGATCACTTGAGGCCAGGAGTTCGAGACCCAGCCTGGCCAACGTGGTGAAACCCTGTCTCTACTAAAAATACAAAAATTAGCCAGATGCGGTGGTGGCCACCTGTAATCCCACGTACTCGGGAGGCTGAGGCAGGAGAATCACTTGAACCTGGAAGGTGGGGGTTGCAGTGAGCCGACACAGAGTCACTGAACTCTAGCCTGGGAGACAGAGCAAGACTCTGTCTTAAAATAAAATAAAATAAAATAAAATAAAATAAAATAAAATAAAATA
>NC_045446.1:9630362-9639841 GCF_002776525.5 Piliocolobus tephrosceles | reverse complement strand
AAAATAAAATAAAATAAAATAAAATAAAATAAAATAAAATAAAATAAGGTATCAAGTACACATTCTAAAATAATCAGATGCCTGAAGAGACATGACACTTAGAGCAAGAACCAGCACAAACAGTAACAGAGGGACACAATATTCAATATACTATAAAAACTGTAGACTATGGAATAATTATGTTTACTATGTTCAAGGAAATACATACTATGCTTGAATTATTTTGGCCAAAACAAAAAAGCAGCAGCAGCAAAATCTGACATAGCAGCTTTGACAAAGAACCAAATAGAAATTCTAGAACTAAAAAATAACTAAAATTAGGAATTCCACTGAATTCCTAATTCCTAAAATAGGAATTCAATTATTAGTTTATTATACATAGCTATAGAGAGAATTAGTGAACTGCAATATAGGTCAGAATAAACCTGGCAAAAAAAAGTATGAAGAAACAAAACCTCTCTGTCTCTTGTCTCTCAGAAGAGAGATGAAAAGATCTAATCTGTTTCATTAGAGCCTCAGAGGAGCGGCTGGAGGAAATGGTGCAGAGGCATTTGGAAAGATTATGGCTGAGATTTCTCTGGATTTGAGGAAGAACTAATGTTAATACTCACAGATGTGTTAATTACTCATAGATTCAAGAGGCCCGCAAACACCAAGTAGGATAAATAAAGAGAAGGAGGAAGTCATTGCAGCTTTGGCTGCTTCACAGAGAAGCCACTGTCCCTGCCATGATGATGAAATTCCAAGAGGCACCACATCAGCCCCTGCCCACTGTGACCCTTGCCCAGTCCCCATGGATGGAGGAAACTGAGTCATGGTGTCAGGGAGCCATACCTTGGTCACTGCCCAAGAGCTACTTTGGAATCCTCATTTTGAAAGTGAAATTGCATAATTTTCACTCCGTGTACTCCAGGGCCTGTGTATAAGACACTAAACTTTAGAAGCAAGGAGGTAGGACAAGAAGAAAGGCAGTCAACTTGGCCACCATACTGGTGACAAAGGTGTGCACCAATGGGAGGGGAGCTGGGGTAATGATTCAGCCTGGAAAGGTGAGTAGAACCAGAGGGAAGGCACGAGGATGAGCTGTCAGGACCAGGTGGAAAATTTCACTAGGATCTGTGCAGTCCCTACACCCAGCCTCCTGCAACTGACCTCAACCCTTCAACCCCACGATCCCATTCTATCACAAAGATTATGTAGCTCCTTCTTTACTGTCCTGAAATGGAATTCAGAGATACATTTTTAGATCTCAATATAATTCCCTGACTGTAATAAAGAAGACATAAAGATAACTTAAATAAAGTAATCTGTATTATAATAGATAAATGTTCAAGCACAACCCCACTAGGGACATGGTCTCCAAATGGGTGACTAAGTCTTGATAAAAATTGGAACAAGACAAAGTACAATCTCATTTCACATGATAGTTGAAAACTTCAGGCTTCAGTTAAAAATATACATAATATAAAACAGAACATATTCTATATTTTATATATAGTAAAATAATATTAGGTTTTAGATGCTGAATGATTATAAACAAGGTCTATGAGACTTCTTTAGCATTTTGGAATGACTTTAAAATGATTTAAAATGATTTTAAATGCAGTCCATGGACATTCAGAAGTTGTGCTGGGTATGGATGATTCTTGGTGGTGTGGGACCATCTTACCCACTGTAGAACATTTTAAGTCCCCACCCCAGTTTTTGCAGATGCCAACAGTGTTCTCACCAAGTCGCTGTGATACAAAATGTCTCCAGAAGTCTCCAAACCTATTCCGGGTTCCACCCATGTTGAGAGCTCCTGGTTTAGGGTGTGGGCTGGGGCTGGCTCTGTGGGTGGACACTTGTTCCTCTGACTGCCTGCTGGCCTCACCACCTCTGTGGTCCACAGCCTCAGAAAGAACAGTCCTCATTGGCTTTTTCTTCAAACAGGACCCTGGGGATGGCTTTAGTAGCTCCTGGAACAGGGGAATCTTGGCCCCGTTTACGGTCAGGCATCTCCCCAGCTCACTGAAGAAGAATGTGAAGTGGAGAAAAGCTGAGAAGGGCCCCATTAAAGGCGGAAAAGTCACTTCCTCACCTTTCCCCAGTGAGAGAAGATGCACTTTGATTATTTGTCCATAAAACACACCCATAGCAAGGGCCTGGCATGGAGCACAGTGTGGGGAGCGGAGGACAGGGTCCTGCCCTCCTAGAGTGTACAGCCTGGGTGTGTGGGGGAGAGAGACAATAAACAAGGAAATAAACGGTTGCAAGTGTCCCAACAATCATAGGAAAGAACAAGTGCTGTGTGTGGAAGAATAAACCAGAAGGACGCCACAAAGAAGGGACTGTTGGTGTGGGGGCAGCCACAAGAAGTTCCCACTCTGTCTTCAGAGCTTTGGGCTGGGAGGCGGGCACCCAAGCTATATTGACCCGTGAGGCTGTTGTTCTCCCGCCAACTTTAACAACGATTCAAGTCTCACTGGACGCACAAGGTATATGTTCTTTCATAAAGAATGCAGAGCAATGGAAGAGTGTGGGGGGGGGGGTCTTTATCAAAGAAATTGCGAAATTCCAGCAAAATACAATGTTTTGGAAGGAAACTCCCTTAGAGGCTCCCCTTTGGTGGCATAGCATCATGGAAATGAACCAAAGAAGAAAGGAAACATTTAAAGAACATCCTAAGTTTTAAATTAGACCTAAATGCTGCAATCTCGTCAAATAAACACCCAATCCACCAAATTCTAGCCCACCAGCAGGAGTTAAGGAAGGAGCACTCTCTCAAAATGGCACCGGCGGCCAGCCCTGTGGTGAGTGGACTCAGGTCATGTGATCGCAACTGCGTCTTCAGGACTGATCTCTTGTGAGGCCCCTAAAGCCGTGCTCCCCAACCTTTTGGCACCAGGGGCTGGTTTTGAGGAAGGCAAATTTTTCAGATGGTGGGGGACGGGGGTGGAGGTGATCTCAGGATGATTCAAGTGTATTTCATTTATTGTGCATTTATTGTGCACTCTATTTCTATTATTATTACGTTGTAGTATATAAGGAAGTAATTATACCACTCACCATAATGTAGAATCAGTAGGAGCCCTGAGCTTGTTTTCCTGCAATGAGATGGCAACAGATCATCAGGCATTAGATTCCCATAAGGAACACACAGCCTAGATCCCTGCATGCACAGTTCACAACAGAGTTTGTGCTCCTGTGAGAATCTAATGCCGGCACTGATCTGACCTGAGGGGCGCTCTGGTGGTCATGTGAACAATGGGGAAGCAGCCATAAGTACAGATGAAGCTTCATTTGTTCACCAGTCACTCATCTCCTGCTGTGTGTTCCTAACAGTCCATGGACTGGTACCAGTCTGTGACCCAGGGGCTGGACACCCTTGCTGTAAAGGCTCCCGGGGCTGGCTGGGCCTGCTTGTGGGTAAGGGAGAGAGGACAGAAGCCTGTGCAGCTCAGGAGCCCACACCACAAAATGCCCTGTGTCCTGGATCCCAAATTCCTGAAAAGGCTAAAGTAAAGGGCAATATTAAAGGATATTGAAAGTTTTGTTCCACAACTCCAAAACTTCTTTTATTGCAAAAAGATTTCCTTTACCAAGCTTTGACATATATATATATATATGTCTATGTCTATGTCAGTGTCTGTGTCAGTGTCTGTGTCTGTCTATGTCTGCATCTGTGTCTGTGTCTGTGTCAGCGTCTGTGTCAGTGTCTGTGTCTGTCTATGTCTGTGTCTATGTCTACGTCTGCATCTGTGTCTATGTCTATGTCAGTGTCTGTGTCTATGTCTGCGTCTGCGTCTGCATCTGTGTCTGTGTCTATGTCTATGTCTCTGTCTGTGTCTGTGTCTGTGTCTGTGTCTATGTCTATGTCTCTGTCTGTGTCTGTGTCTGTGTCTATGTCTGCATCTGTGTCTGCGTCTGCGTCTACCTCTGTGTCTGTCTCAGTGTCTGCGTCTGTGTCTGTGTCTATGTCTATGTCTGCATCTGCGTCTGCGTCTACGTCTGTGTCTGTGTCGGTATCTATGTCTTCATCTGTGTCTGTGTCTGTGTGTACCTGTGTCTATGTCTATGTCTGCATCTGTATCTGCGTCTGTGTCTGTGTCTGCATCTGTGTCTGTCTGTGTCTGTCTATGTCTGCATCTGTGTCTGTGTCTGCGTCTGTGTCTGTCTGTGTCTATGTCTATGTCTGCATCTGCGTCTATGTCTATGTCTGTGTCTGCGTCTGCGTCTGTGTATTTGTCTGTGTCTGTGTCTATGTCTGCGTCTGTGTCTGTGTCTGTCTGTGTCTGTGTCTATGTCTGCATCTGCATGTGCGTCTGTGTCTACGTCTGTGGCTGTGTCTGTCTGTGTCTGTGTCAGCGTCTGTGTCTGCGTCTACATCTATATCTATAGTAGTCAGGATTTTCCAGAGAAACAGAACCAATGGGATATAGATAAATGATAGATGTGTACATAATATACATAGATGGATAGATAGATATGAGAGGAGCGTTATTGGGGAACTGGCTCAGGTAATCAGAAGTCGAGAAGCCCTGCAATATGCCATCTGCGAACAGGAGAAATAGGGAAACTGGTAGCATGGCTCAGTCCAGGCACAAAGTTCTGAGAACCAGGGGGCCAATGGGGTAACTTTCAGTAGGAGCCAGGGGCCTGAGAAACAGGGATCTGATGGTGCAAGTCTCAGAGTCCAAAGGTCAGAGAACCTGGAGTTGTGATGTCCAAGGGCAGGAGAAGAAGGATGTCCTAGCTCTAGGAGAAAGACAGCAAGCAAATTGGATCTTCCCAAGCCTTTTTGACTGTCCTGGCCCTCAGCCAAGTGGATGGTGCTCCCCGCACACTGAGTAAGGGTAGACGTTCCTTACTCAGCTTACTGATTCAAATGCCAGTCTCTTCCAGAAACATCCCCAGACACACCCAGAAATCATGCTTTACCAGCTGTTTCATATTCCATAATTTTGTCAGGTTGACACCAAAAATTAACCATCACAATCTCTATATGTATGATCTAGATCTGTATCTCTATCTGTCTATCATCTAGCTGAGAGATGTATTAGAAGGTACTGGCTCATGTTATTATGGAGGCCAAGAGGTCCCATAGTCTGTTGTTTGCAAACTGGAGACCCAGGAGAGCTGAAGACCCAGAAGCTGGAGACCTGGTAGAGCTGGAAACCCAGAAGCTGGAGACCCAGGAGAGCTGGTGGTGTAGTTCGAAGGCCTGAGAGCTCGATGGTCAATGGTGCAGATTCCAGTCTGAGTCTGAAGGTGTGAGAACCAGGAGCACCAAGGATGGAAGATGGATGTTCCAGCCCAAGCAGTCAGGCAGACAGGGAATTCAACCTTCCTTTGCCTTGTTGTTCTCATCAGGCCCTTAATGGGTTGTATAATGCTCACCCACATTGGGGAGACCACCTGCTATCCTCAGCCCACTGATTTAAATGCTCATCTCTTCTGGAAACACCTTAATGTAAACACCGGAAATGATGCTTAGCCAGCTACCTGGGCATCTTGTGGCCCAGTCAAGTTGACACATAAACTTAACCATCACATGACCCTCCTCTTTCAATCAAATATTGGTTAGGGGGTCATGCACTCCAATGAAGCTGGCCTGGTGGCGGGCCCACTCTGCACTGGCCCCTCTATGCAGGCTCTGGCCCCCTCAGCTTTAGAGGGAATTAAAGGGTACTTCTTTAAGGATCATTTGGAATGAATTCATTCTTGCCAGGCTGTGCTGCAATGACCAGGGGATGCTGCAATGACCATGACAGGCCAGATGCTGCCATGGCAGAGGGGGGTATCAGAGGAACCTAAACTGGCCATCATGGCCAACCTGCAGTGAGAGCAATGGTTTCTTTCAGGGAGTGGCATGATTCGACGGGGAATGTGGAGGAGGAAGAGGGAAGTCAGCCAGACCCTTGAGGAGGCCATGGCAGTTGTTCACTGATAGTTCTCTGCATCAGGATCCTGGCCATGGAGACGGGGAAAAAGTGAACAGATTCAAGAAATGTCTCGGAGACGGAGCATACGATTTGGTAATAGATCAGATGAGGGGTTTTTAGATTGTGTTGTCACAGAGGCAAACCAGGAGATGGGACTCACGTGCAAAGGACTTATTAAAGAAGTGTTTGCAGGACAAATGGGAAGGACAGTGGCCATGCAGGACAAATCTCAGATGGCCTTGGCCACCCAGCTCTTCCCCACTTCCTTGCTTGTCATTTTCAGAATAACTGTTGATTGTGCTGGGAGTGCAATATCTTGATATAAGGAGGAACTGGCCGAACAGTCCAGGGTCTCTCCCTGTCCCTCCTAGAACAAGACGTCCTGCAACATTTGAACTCAGTGAGTCAAATTCCCCTAGGTATAAAACCTAGAGTGGAGCATCCTTTGGCATCCCTCAGCTGTGGTGCTGCCTAGGGCACGTGCAGATGGACACCACTCTCCCTGGCCAGCTTGCCTGAGCCTTGTTGTGGGGCAGGGACCCTAGGCTCCTGCTGTCTCCTGATGCCAGTCCGCAAATAAAAAGGTTGCTTTGCTTAAGAGCTTTCTGTCTCACCCAGCTCGTGCAAGTGGTAGAGTAATCTTCGTTACAGGGGGAAGCAGCATCAGGAGGAAACCACACAAAGGTGCAGTCTCAGGTGAGAGTTGAGCCCCAGCCAGATCCCGCAGGATACTCTGCAGCCTTAATGATGTCTCAGAGCTCACTTGTTAACTTCTACTCATGCTGAGGCTCCTGGCTCAAGCATCGCTTCCTTAGGGAGTGTCTCTGACCTCCCTGGCTGCACCAAAGCACCCTGTCAACCTTGTTCTCCTGAGAACCTGAACTTCCTCTCTGTAGCAATGGCCGCAGCTAAGGGTTGGATCTATTTGTGTGATTTTGTGGGTTTTATCCACCATGGGGCCCTCAGCTTCCTCCTCCCATGCTTGACAGAGTATTGGAATGTCGCGCCGCTGATGGCTCTGTTCTGACCAGGTCTCTCTAGCCCCAGGAGCTTGTTCACGGGGTCCCTTTCATCCCATCAATTTATTTGTCCGGCTTTGTCTCTTGCTGGGCTGTTAAATGCCAGGAGACCTAACTGCTCACCCTCCCCGAGTCGGCTGTGTGCGATCCTGTCCCATGACTCTGCAGATGCCATGTGACCCAGTTCGCGGTCGCCTCCTGTCCCCATTGCTGGAGCCAGCCTCCACCTCTCAGTGGTCCTTTCTGAGACCAGACAGATGAAATGAGGCGTGTTCAGGGTGGTACGGCTGTAGCCGAGGGGGCCTTTCAAAAATGCCTTTTCCTCGAGGCTCTCTCCAGCCCTTTCTCCTAGAGGAGCACGTTTCTCCTGCTCTGTGTCTCCCCCTCGGACCCTGTAATGCGGTTTGTTTTTTGAATATCCCTCGGCAAAACTAGGGTGTGTGCTTTCTTGCCTGAGGGCTGCAACCAAGCCTGAGTCCACGCTGAGACTCCCTGGAGCAGAGCCCAGCCCTGGCATGCAGTAGTCAGAGTGCGTGGAGTCGCGCACTGCTGCTGTGTGCGTCTGTGTGTGTTCAGTACAAAACTGCAGAGGCGACACCCCTTCATCCCTGGGGGTCACAGAAGTCCCTATTGTCAGGAAAAAGGCCTGAAAACCTCAGCCTCTGCTTCCAGATCCTGACTCACACAGGTCACCTCGACCTTATAAACAGCTCCTGCAAACCTGTGTTATTTTATGGCTTTGTTTTTGTCAGTGTGTTTTGTCTAACATATTCTGAAAAATTTAGGACTTCCCGAAAATATCCCATTTACATGTAAAAGAGTCTGCTGAGAATAGCCAAAAGGAATCACATACATTTTTGCATGGGAAAGAAGTCTTTTAACATTTAGTATTGTTTTTAGGATGGTAAAATATACATAGCATCAAATGTATACCGTTTTTAAACATATGGTTCAGCGGCATTTAGTCCATTGACATTGCTGTGCAGCCGTCGCCACAACCCAGCTCCCGAATGCTTCATCTTTCCAAACTGAAGCTCTGTCTATTAAATACTCTGCTCCTCCTTCCCCAGCCCCTGGGAAACATTATTCTTTCTTTCTCTAGGAATTTGGGTACTCCAGGCACTTCCTATGTGTGGAATTATACAGATTTGTCCTTTTGTGACTGGCTTATGTCACTTTGCATAATGTCTTCAAGATTCATCTGTGTTGCAGCCTGAATTTCCTTCCTTTTTAAGGTTGAATAATATTCTATCATCTGCAGATGCCCCTATATTGATAATGTTTTCTTATTTTCTGTGTTCTCCGTGCTCTGGCATTGGGATCCTTGATCCTGGAGAGTCTGCCCCCCACAGGGCTAGCTGAGTTCTAGAGCTAGCAAATGACTCCCCTGCAACACACCTTTGACACGCAGACCATCCAACCCGGAGCCCACATTCCCAGCCGCCTTCTTTATCACAAATTCACACACTGAGCCAATAATCCACCTGGCCAAGTCACCCCAGAGCCAGGTCCTGGACAAGTAGGGACAGGCCCTATACTCCAGAGTCCACCAAAATTATTCAAACCATCCAATTGAAACAGCGCACCTACCCCATCGTGCCCATTCTATCCCAATAAAACCCCAGTAAGGGCCACGGGCCACTCTCTCACCTGACAGCCCTGATGCTTCCTCATGTGGCCCTGGGTGGCCGGCCGTGATCCTGTTTCTAGGGTGAGGACAAGCTTCCTCCTTCACGGTGATCATTTCCTTGTCTGGGTGTCTCCCCTTTCCTGATTAAAATAAACTGAGGCAACGTTTTAACACATCATGTTTATCCATTCATCCAACGATGGACTTCTGGGTCATTTCCACTTTTTGGCTGTTGTTTCTTAGTGGAATATTTCAAGCAAAAAAAAAAAAAAAAAAAAAAAAAATTCTATGCAAAAGAAGCAGCAAGCATGGGCTGGGCATGGTGGCTCATGCCTGTAATCCCAGCACTTTGGGAGGCCGAGGCGGGTGAATCACGAGGTCAGGAGAGCGAGACCAGCCTGGCTAACACAGTGAAACCCCATCTCTACTAAAAATACAAAAATTAGCCGGCCGTGGTGGTGGGCGCCTGTAGTCCCAGCTACTCAGGAGGCTGAGACAGGAGAATGGCATGAACCCAGGAGGCCGAGCTTGCAGTGAGCCAAGATTGCACCACTGCACTCCAGACTAGGTGACAGAGCGAGACTCCAACTCAAAACAAAAAAACAAAAAAACCCAAAAAAACAAAAATTAGCCGAGTGTGGTGGTGCATGCCTGTAATCCCAGCTACTTGGGAGGCTGAGGCCGGCGAATTGCTTGAACCTGGGAGGCAGAGGTTGCAGTGAGCCGAGATCGCACCACTGCATGCCAGCCTGGGTGAGAGTGAGACTCCATCTCAAGAGAAAGAAGAGGAAGAGGAAGAGGAAGAGAGAAGAAGAAGAAGAAAAAAGAAGAAGAAGAAGAAGAAGAAGAAGAAGAAGAAGAAGAAGAAGAAGAAGAAGAAGAAGAAGAAGAAGAAGAAGAAGAAGA
>NC_045446.1:9599707-9630352 GCF_002776525.5 Piliocolobus tephrosceles | reverse complement strand
GAAGAAGAAGAAGAAGAAGAAGAAGAAGAAGAAGAAGAAGAAGAAGACAATGAGGAGGAGGAGAAGGAGGACAAGGAGGAGAAGGAGAAGGAAGAGGAGGAGGATGAGGAGGAGGAGGAAGAGGAGGCAGCAAGCATAATAAATACAAGGACTATCCATGTGCTGTCACCAACCTAAGAAACCAGAGGTTCCAACTTCCCCTGACTTCTCCTGAAGCCCCCATGTGTCCTCTGGCCCCCATCTCCTTCCTTCCCAAGGGAATTGCTCTACCCTATTAGCGTCATTGTTACCGAATGGACCTGGAGTCTGCTAGCCCAGCACAGTAAGCCAAATATCTACACTGAGGTTTTGAGGTGGGAGGAAGGAGGGTGTTTGTTTACTGGGTGCCTGTCGGGAGCTCCCGGAATCCGTGGTGGCCTACACGCAAGGGTTGTAAAGGCAGCGATAAATTTCAAGAAAGCAGAAGTTACAAGCAAAATCGTATCAGTACATGGAGGTTCTACCTTGGTCTGGCCTAAAGAGGAGGAATATCTTGAAGCAGAGGCTTGTAGGTCATAGGCGGATTCAAAGATTTTTGATTTGTGATTGGTTAAGGAAGCAAAGCATTGTCTAAAAACTTGGGGTCAGGGCCAGGCTCAGTGGCTCACGACTGTAATCCCAGCACTTTGGGAGGCTGAGGCAGGCAGATCACCTGAGGTCGGGAGTTCGAGATCAGCCCAACCAACATGGAGAAGCCCCATCTCTACTAAAAATACAAAATTAGCCGGGCATGGTGGCACATGCTTGTAATCCCAGCTACTCGCTTGAACCCAGGAGGGGGAGGTTGTGGTGAGCCGAGACTGCACCATCGCACTCCAGCCTGAGCAACAAGAGCAAAACTGTGTATCAAAACAAACAAACAAACAAACAAAACAAACAAAAAAAACATTTGGGGTCAGCAGAAAGAAATGTTAAGGTCTGGCCTGTGGCTGTGCCCTCAGGAAGAAATTTAGAACAAAAAACAGCAGTCAGAATTCAGGCCTCAGTCCCCCTGGTCTAAGTCTACATGGCAGCCGATGGCATTTGCCATTCAGTGGAGATCTGGGCTTCTGAAAAACAACTCGGGACATAGGTCAGGATGTTCTATTTCGTTTCTGTAGGGAACCAAACCTCTGGTGGCACTAACTTATTTGGGCAGGCATCGCTTTAAGACACCGTTATGGTCTTGCTTATCAAGGAAGTTGCTGTTTACTTCTCGAGGCTAGCTAAGTGCAGGGAATTTCCCTTGAAGGAATTTCAGATTTTCCTTTATTTCCATGCTTGGGGGGGGGCTCGGCAGGCCCCTACGAGGGGTCCCTGCTGTACCCGCCCCAGGCAGGATTGCAACTTTCACTACACATGAATGTCCTCATAAACAGCATATGGTATAGTCTTGTACGTTCTTGAATTTTACAGGAAGAGCATTATTTGATCCAGACATGGGCCTGTTTCAGGCAGCCATATGTTTTTGAGACTCATTCATATAGAGGCCAGCAGCTTTAATTCATCCGTCTTCCTGGCTGTGTAATATTCCATGGTTCGAAGGCATCACATTTTATGTATCCACTCTCCTATTGATGGGCACTCAGATGTTTCCAGTTTTTTAAACTAAATCATGAACATTGTGTGTCTGTGTGTGTTGGGGGTGGGGACATCTCTAGGGGACAGAGTCTGGAAGAAAATTGAGGGAGGAGGATATGTACATTTTTATTTTACCAGATAGGACCAAACTGTTCTCCAACCGATAAACCAGTTTGCACTGTGACCAGCCGGGTCTGAGGATTCCTGGTGAGACAGAGGAGCTGACTCCCACCCCTCACAGCTCTTCCACACTGGAGACATCCTTTTGTTCATGCTGTCCTCCCCTGCGGGTGATTTGGCATTTGGGAGAGTGGTTTCCTGGAGCTTCTTGCAACCACGAATGAAATGGTTTGGCCAGGACATTTCTGGAAGGGAACCCCTTGTTTCTGTTGCAGGGACCCCAAGGGGTGCATTAGGCAGCAGAGACAGCCCGGCCAGCCATCACACTGTTTCTGCTTTTGAGAGAGTTCTCAGGACCCCAGAGAGGCACCCCCTGACTGTTTGCGGATGTGCGTGCTGACTGTCTCCCTGTGCCTGGGAAGGAGATCTCCCTGAGACGCACCCTAGCCGCTCTCTGACCTGGAGTTTTGGTGTCCTGCCGATCCCAGGCGACAGTGGACAGTGGCCCCATCAGTTTCTGGAAATCGGTTTGGCAGATGTACAGGCATCAAACAAACAAAAAATTTGCTTAATAACATGCGTGTAGTGAAGTGTTTTTGTGCCAGTGTGCTGTGACAATGCAAAGCGTTTCAGTAAAGAGGAGGCAAATTTCTTTGAAATTAGAATATTCAAAGTAACTACTCAACTCAGGCCTTTTGATATTGCCTTAAGAAATCTGTTTTGCCCATAAAATCATGTCTCCACTGTTCGCACCACTCAGCTGACATTTATTTCAATTTTCAGATACCAACTTCTTCCACTTTGCCTTCTGTAATTCAAAATAGAAATCTTGAAGTCCTCGGGAAATTGTTTTTATAATATTCTAAAGTGAAAATACTTGCAAATGTGTACTTTTTAGAACAAGCGTAAATTTTAAATTCAGGACTAAAGTAATCTTTTATGTGTGAACTTGTCTCTACTGAAAATCACAAGTGTTTTATTCTTTATTCTTTGAGCGTGTCTCAACTGCCCTGCGTTTTCCTGAGACTGGCGTTGCTGGGTAGGGGTTTGAGCTGGGCTCGGAGGCTGCTCTGTGTGCTTCATATGCTTCCAGTGTTTGCTTGTACAGCTGGTGTGGCCGCAGGCCTCTCCAGCCTATGGGCACCAATAATAATCTGGTAATGCCTGCTATGGGTTCTTGCCCCCATCCTCAGTTGGGGTTTTGGCTCCCTGCAAGTTTCTCTCAATCCCCCCATATATCGTGGGTGTCCCACCTGTGCTCAGGCCCAGGCAGCTGCCAGCTGGCATCTGATGGGCACCAACACTGCTGATGCTTGGCACACCAGCACTAGTCTTTGCTGGACAAAGCCGTCCCTTCCCTTGGCCCAGCCCCTGGCGTCTGTCTCCTAGTGCTCTGGGTGGCAGGTGGGGAGAAGGCTCATCTCTATGGTTTGCTGAAGGGCTCAGGCTATGCCATTAAGCCCTATGTGCCTGGAAGGTTTTGCAAGAATAGCTCTTTCACGTTTTACTTAGTCTTTCTAGGACCCAGATATGGCCAGGCTAGGCAGGGGCCTGGGCTGAGCGCAGAGGTTGAGGCCGGTTATGGTCTCGGGGTCCTGCTCCCTACAGTGCAATCTGCACTTGTTAATGCATCAGCCTCTGCTGCCCGCTCCTGCCCCCTGTTCCTCTAGGAAACAGGGTTCTAGGGCTGCCCCATCATTTGCTAGAAACTTGAGCTCACACTGTATTTGGAATACAGTTTCCTCACAGCCAGAAATGCACATCAACCCATTAGCCATATTCCTAAATGTGCAGCATCTCAGACCCTTCCATGGAGCATCTGGTACTATTGCTGTTGGGTGCCACTGCACACAGGAGGAGTGAGGGACACCTTCAAATGTCAGGAGAAGGTGGGGACAGAGTTGAAGTCTCCAGAGTTCTTCTGACTTCAGTTCTCCAACCAGGAAATGAGCAGGTTGTACCCGTTGACCTCCAAGGACACTTTAAGCTCTTTAAACTATTAGGAGAAAGAATTAAACCTTGTTGGCTGGGTGTGGTGGCTCACGCCTGGAATCCCAGTCGTTTGTGAGGTCAAGGGAGGATCACTTGAGGCCAGGAGTTTGAGACCAGCCTGGGTAACATAGCGAGACCCCATGTCTACAAAAAATCAAAAAATTGGTTGGGTGTGGTGACACAAACCTGTAGTCCCAGCTATTCAGGAGGCTGAGGCAGGAGGATCACTTGAGCAAAAGAGTTTGAGGCTGCAGTGAACTACAATCATGACACTGCACTCTAGCCTGGGTGACAGAGTGAGACCCTGTCTTAAAACAAACAAACAAACAGACAAACAAACACTTACCTGAGCCGCCTCTCTTTCAGTGACCTCATTTGGAATGTCCATCCATTTTCAGCCTATTTTCTTCTCAAATAGGAACATTATGGTTACGAATTTCCCTACAAGTATTGCTTTGGTTGCATCCCACAAGTTTTGGTGGGCAGTATTTTCACCACCATTCAGTTCTGAGTATTTTTAAATTTCCACTATGATTTCTCAATGGACTCGTGAATGATTTAGAGGCATAGGGTTAATTTGTTGTTTTGATGAAAGGGTAGGTAATACATTCAAAAGTTTCAATATTCAAAATGCATAAAAAGTCTACAAGGAAAACTATTTCTTCTACTCCTGTCCCCCAGCCAGTCACCTATAGGCAATTAATATTATTCATTAGTTGAGAGTCCATCCAGGTAAAGTTTATGCACACAAAGTAAAATGTGTATATATGAATTTAGAAATATATATTATGTATGTGTGTAAATATGCATATATTGCTTTTCCTAGACAAACCTTACTCCTTCAACTCTGAAGTGTGTTTTAGCTTGTCCTTAGTAAAATGTCTTAGAGATCATTTGGCATCAGTATGTAAAGAGCTTCCTCATTTGTTTTTACAAATGCATTGTACTCCATTGAATTTGATGAACCATAATCTAAATGTCAGGTTCTCTATTGATATATATTTATGTTGTTTATAGTTATTTGAAATTTATAAACAACATTGTAATAAAAACCCTTTCTTTTACACATTATTTCATAGGCAACAAGCGGATCAGTAGAAGTGGGGTTGCTAAATCAAAGTGTATGTGCATTTCAATTTTGACAGCTGTTGCCAAATGTTTTCTACTGAGGCTGCGCCGTATCCACCTAGAGTGCCGAATGCTTTCCATTGAGGCTGCGCCGTACCCACCTCGAGTGCCCAGTGCTTTCCACTGAGGCTGCGCCGTATCCACCTAGCCTACCGAATGCTTTCCATTGAGGCTGCGCCGTATCCACCTAGAGTGCCCAGTGCTTTCCACTGAGGCTGCGCCGTATCCACCTCGAGTGCCCAGTGCTTTCCACTGAGGCTGCGCCGTATCCACCTAGGGTGCCCAGTGCTTTCCACTGAGGCTGCGCCGTATCCACCTAGAGTGCCCAGTCCTTTCCACTGAGGCTGCGCCGTATCCACCTAGAGTGCCCAATGCTTTCCACTGAGGCTGCGCCATATCCACCCAGAGCAGGGTAGGGTGAGAGGTCCTATTTACCTCCTGGCTTTTCCAACAAAACATCCCATCAAATCTTGGTTCTTTGTTGATCTATTAGTGAGTAACAGTATCATTCTAGCTTTACTGGTACTTATGTTATTGTAAGTGAGGTTGAGTGTCTTTTCACGTTTTAAAGTAATTTATATAGATCTTGGTTTTGAAATGCCATTCTCCAGTGAAAGGAACTGGGGATCCTTGGAGAAATGGCTGATTCTAGGTCTGGGGCAGGGAATATACAACATCAGCCTGGAGCATCTTGCAGTGTAAGAAGCAAGGAAGCACTCAAAACACAACAAAAGCAAAACAACCCACAGTGACGGGGGAATGTCAAAGGCTCACGGGAACAAACTGCAAAGGCTCCCAGTGGCCTAAGCTAGAACCACTTGAGCAGCAAAATAAATAATGTAGTGCTGGACTATAACCCAACATATTAAATAAATATACATCGGTCCACATATAAATAAACACATATCAGCCCACATATAAATAAATATACATCAGTTCACATGTAAATAAATATACATTGGTCCACATAAATGTAAATATACATCAGCCCACATATAAACAAATATACATCAGTCCACATATAAATAAATATACATCAGTCTACATATAAATAAATGATTGAATAAATAAATAAATGGGGGGAGAAGGGACAAATCATCCTTATAGAAGAATTCCAAAAATATATGTGGATATGTCCCCATGTAGATGGGGAAGTTTAATTCCCCTCCCCTTGAGCGTGGGCTGGATTTAGTGATTGGCTTCTTAAGAATAGCAGATGGGAAGCAACAACAGTAACTTTACCATGGAGGAAATTGCAGACACCCTCCAAACCACGTGATGATGGTCAACATCACCGATGATGCCATGTGAGTACCACACACACCCCCTGCTGTGATGTGATGAACAGAGCCCTTAAACTCATATCCCCTCTCTAGTCATGAAAAAAGTCAGACAACCCCAAATTGAGGGACATTCTATGAGATACCTGACTACTGCTCTTCAAAACTGTCAAGGTTATGATAAACAAAAACAGATGGAGACACTGTCACCAACCAGGAGACACCAAAGAGACATGTACATATGAGTGGCACCCTAGATTTCAGCCTGGGACAGAGAAGGGAATTATTGAGGAAAATTAGTAAAATATGAGCAAAGCTTATAATTTGGCTAATAGTAACGAATGTGCTAATGCTAATACTTTAGTTTTGACAAATACACCACAGTTATTATGTAAAATGTTAACATTAGAGGAACTGAAAAAAAGGTGTACAGGAAATCTTTGTATTATCTTTGTAATTTTTCTGTAAATCTAAAATTATTCCAAAGTATAAAAGGTTATTTTTTTAAGTTATTTGTATTTTTTATTTTATTTTATTTTATTTTTATTATTATTTTTTAGACGAAGTCTTGCTCTGTTGCCCAGGCTGGAGTGCAGTGGCACAATCTCGGCTCACTGCAAGCTCCGCCTCCTGGGTTCACGCCATTCTGCTGCCTCAGCATCCTACAGGCACCCACCACCACGTCCAGCTAATTTTTTGTATTTTCTTTTTTTTTAGTAAAGAAGGAGTTTCACCGTGTTAGCCAGGATGATCTCGATCTCCTGACCTCGTGATCCACCTGCCTCGGTCTCCCAAAGTGGTGGGATTACAGGCATGAGCCACCGCGCCTGTCCTTTGTATTTTTTAAATGAATAGTTTACTCATCCCCTTTGCCCATTTTTTCTTTTAGTGTTTAGCCTCTTTCTTGTTTATTTATAGAAGCTCTTTACATATTAGTCTTTGATTATAATATGAATTATACTTATTTTCTCCAGTTTGATTATTTTTTAATTTTACTTAAAGTCATCTTTTCCTATTTAGATTTTTTTTTTTTTTTTTTTTTTTTTTAAATACAGGATCTCTGTCACCCGGGCTGGAGTACTGTGGCACAATCATGGCCCACTGCAGTGTTGACTTCTTGGGCTCAGGTGATCCTCCCACCTCAGTCTCCTGAACAAGTAAGACCACAGGTGCACATCACCATGCCCAGCTAATTTTAAAAACATTATTTGTAGAGACGGGTGTCATTATGTTGCCCAGGATGGTCTCAAACTCCTGAGCTCAAGCATTCCTCTCACCTCAGCCTCCCAAAGTACTGGGTGTAAACCACTGCACCTGGCCCAGAAATGTTTTAATTTATATAGTCAAATTTCTTCATTTTTTATTTCTTTTGTGCCTCTTAACTTTGTGTTATAGTTGGTAAGGGCTTCTCCCATTTCAGTCTTATAAAATAATTACCCTATGTTCATTCAGAGCTTTTATTTTAAGAAGTACTGTTTTTACTTTTCCAGTATTGTGTTCTACCAGTTTTTAGAAATGTATTAATTTCTGAAGCTGCATCAGTTAGCACACAGCCAAGAGACAGGGACCACCCCAGTTATTTGAACAGAGAGGATTTAATATAAATAATTGTTAACTAGGTAGAGAGTTGTTAACTACGTAAATAAAATGGTAAAAAAGAGAAATTTAGCCTATCAAGGGATTAGCAGCCACAGGCAGTAGCTGCCACCCCCAGGGCTGAGGGAACAAAGGGAAGAGGCTGGAATTATTAAAGCTTAGTAATTAGAGGAGAGGCCCCCTGGGTCTGGGACCCAGACTTCTGAGGAGAAACTCTGGCTGGTGCTGGTGTATCTGTGGGATACAGAGGGGACAAGATGAAATTGGTTTGCAAATGTCGAAAAAACTGCAAGCTGGATTTCACAGCTGCAGGAACTGCTGCAGCCAGGGTGAAGCAGCTGTGCTGGGAGGACACTCATCAGAACAAGAAGCCGACTGGAAGGAGCAGGTCCGTTCTTCCAGCCCAGCTTGTTAGTCTGCCCTATTGGCAGACCCTAACAGGGACGTGGCTGTCAAAGCAGAAATGTGTGCAGAGTTCCATCACCAGTATCACAAAACCAAATACAGAAGGCTGGTTTGGAAATGAGATAATAGTTTAATAATGGACCCACCTGCTTATTAAAAACAATTTAATGACATTTAAACACTTCAATTCACCTTATTCCATCTTATTTTTTTGTCAGCAAATTACAGTGACTACAAAAAGTTGCCTTAGCTTTAGTTTGTTTTTAGTATTTCAAAATAAGTAATACATTACTATTTTATATAGTCTATACATCTTAAGATTTATCCACATCGCATGTGTACCTGTTCATTTGCACATAATTTCTTCTTCTTTTTTCCTCTATAAACTTCTCCATTCTCCTATTAGTGCTTCCTAAGACTACAAAAACCATCAAGTTGTACACAAATACTTGTGTCACGGTCAGCTTCTAGGATAGCTAAAATTAAAACAAAGCCCAAAGGCTCCTGTATCAGAATTAATGAATGTAGCATTTTAAGCAAACTGTATTTATACTGTTAAAATAAATAAAAGATGGAATTGAAAACATGAGTAAGAAATAAGAGACTTCAAACATAGCTAGGCACATTTTTTTAAAAGCTTATAGAATTCCTAGAACTGAAAGTATTATTTATATTAAAGACTCAATGTATAGACTGCAGAACATACTGAACACAGTTGAAGAGAGAATTGGTGAAATGGAAGGTAGATACTATACAGTAAAAGTCTAAAGAGGAGCTGGGTGTGGTGGCTCACACCTGTAATCCCAGCACATTGGGAGGCCGAGGCAGGTGGATCACAAGGTCAGGAGATCGAGACCAGCCTGGCTAACATGGTGAAACCCTGACTATACTAAAAATACAAAAATATTAGCCAGGTCTGGTGGAGGGCGCCTGTAGCCCCAGCTACTCAGGAGGCTGAGGCAGGAGAATGGCATGAACCTGGGAGGCAGAGCTTGCAGTGAGCCAAGATTGCGCCACTGCATTCCAGCCTGGGCTACACAGTGAGACTCCGTTTCAAAAAAAAAAAAAAAAGTCTAAAGAGAAAAGTACGGAAAGCCCATGGATGTATTACCAAGCAGGTGTCAATGTGAGCCACAGGAATGCAAACCAGAGGAACTCTGGAGACAGTACAGAACCCGCATGGGGGCTATTCCAGCCAAGGGGCAAGAAATCTGGAGGTATTTATCCTCCAACTTTCTTTCATCATTGGCTGAAGGATGTTGCAGGGGAATTAATTCCCAGGCACTTCCTGTTTTCTCCCTGTGCACTGGGACAGAGCCTTTAGACAGACACTTGAAAAGGCTGCCACCAGCATGCACTGGAACAGTGAGGGCTGAGGAGACTTGGGTGGGGCACCTATAACGTCTGCTGTCATTCACCCCTTTAACAGCTCAGATGCACTCATGCTCCATGTAAAGTTGACTCTGCTCCATCCTTGCTTCTTCAAAGTAGTGGCCTGTCACAATTTCTAAAAAATAACAGGCAGGTCAGGTGTGGTGGTTCATGCCTGTAGTCCCAGCACTTTGGAAGCCTGAGGCAGGAGGATCACTTGAGCCCAAGAATTCAAGACCAGCCTGGGCAACACAGTGAGACCCCAGTATCTACTAAATAAATAAAACAATTAGCCGGGCATGGTGGTGCACACCTGTAGTCCCAGCTACTTGGGAGGCTGAGGTGAGAGGATCACTTGAGCACAGTAGGTGGAGGATGCAGTGAGCTGTGATTGTGCCACTGCATTCCAGCAGCCTGGGCGACAGAGTGAGACCCTGTCTCAATAAAAGAAAAAAGTACAACAGGAAGATGAGCAGGACGAAGCGCAGTCCCTGCCGCCTCAGTGGGTCCCAGGGCCATACCTGACATTCATGATCTCTTTCCTCTACTGACTATTCTGGATTCCCTGCACCCGGGACCTGCACATCTGCTGGTCTTGGTGACTTGCCTGATGGGGTGACGCAAACTTCATCCCTGAGGTGTCTGAGCCCCTGGTCACCACACCCTGTGAGACCATGGTTGCTGCAGTTGCCCGTTCAGACTTATCACCATACCAAGCACTAGGAGGGGCTGCAGCAAATTCCTCAGTCTTCAGACAAACTCCTTCCTGCTCCTCTCACCTGGCAGCACGCAACCACCCTCACCAAATGCCACCTACTAACTGGAATCCTTAACACGTCCCCATTGAAGCATTCCCCTTCCCCAACGGGAAATAACACCTCTAGTCCAAGCAGAGCAAGAAGTCGTGGAGATGGGAAACTCATTCGCCAGGGAGTCCTGGGGATGATGGTGAAAGCCTCCACTCCCTACTTCCACCCCTTGGGTCCTCTCACTATCAGGGACATACACCA
The DNA here is from genome assembly GCF_002776525.5 of Piliocolobus tephrosceles. NCBI lineage: Eukaryota > Metazoa > Chordata > Mammalia > Primates > Cercopithecidae > Piliocolobus > Piliocolobus tephrosceles. The sequence continues at coordinate 9,619,851 of NC_045446.1, read as the reverse complement.
TGGAGTGGCCATTGGTTCAAAGTGTAGATCGCACCTTCCAACTCAGTGTCCCAGTGCCCTAGGGTGTCTTCCCCAACCTGGTGTCTTCCCCAAACATTCCACCCGGCCAGCAGATGCTTAGATGGACACCCTAGTGGGTCCTGAGGTCCTGCCCGTCGTCACAACTCTTTTGCTTAGATGGACACCCTAGTGGGTCCTGTGGGCCTGTCCGTCGTCACAATTCTTTTGCTGTAATTTGACCCTCTCAGTTCAAGGCCGTGTTGTTTGCAATCCCATAATGGCAAACTGGACACTCCGTGAGCCCACAGATGGAGTGCTAGCCGGAGCCCTGCAGTCAGGCAAGGTAAATTCATACCTAGAGTATGGGTCAATTCTGGTCCAGATGGCTCGCTGCTCTCTCCAGTGTAGGGAGATTAAGTGCAATCAAGCTGCTGCCACATAACGAGTTGGTCTCCTCCAGGGACAACACCATGGTGAGGGCCTAGCGTTAGTCTCTGCTGCTGAATATGCAGGTGTTTAGCCAAAGCTGGATTAGCCTTTGTGAGCCAGACTCCAGGCACGGATGGAGTGAACCCACGCACGGCCTCCCACCCCGCCACGATGGCGACTCCCCGCACACACTCATTGTGCAAGCGCAGAGGTGGCTGTGGGTAGAGGCTGGCTGAGCTCTGCTGGCTGAGTCACCTTTTCTATCTGGTTCTTCAGTGCTTCATCTGCAGTTGATAATTTCAGCAGGCCAGGGGTGGTGTTGACGTGAGACAATGTGCTCACTCCCATTTGCTCATTCCCGTCACTCTTTCCCAGGCCATTTTTTTCTGATCTTCCAATCTCGTTCCTTCCAAGTCTCTGATGAACCAGCCCAATCACTTACCATTGCGCACAGGCTGTGTACATCCTTACCTGAGTGGATAACCAGGTGCTTGCCTGAAGCTCTGCTGGCTGGACCAGCCTGGAGTGAGGCAGCATCCATTTTTTATTCTCTCCAATATATCAAGCCAATGAATGAGGCCCAGAGGATCCCAGCCTCTGTCAGCCAGGTGAGCTGTGAGCTGAGAGAGGCAGCAATGCACCGGAGATGGGTGACGTGGGGTCTGGGCCACCTGTTTGTGTAACCTGTGTATACCATTAGGACCTGCTCAGGCATGTTGCTGGCTGTTCCATTTTCATCATTCAGTGGATTGTTGTCATTACAGCTAAACACTTTGACTTGGCAAGCCTGGTAATGCCCACCTCAAGATGGGCAGCTCTACCACGGAGTCACTGTTGTCCCATGCCAGGCATGAGTGTCTGTCTAGGAACTACTTTTCAATGGTGACCAATTCTCTGCTGCTGCCAGTATTGCCCGGTTCTTGTGTCCACACCGTGAATCCCCTATCCATTCTTTCCAGATGCTTTCCACGCTTTCCACAGCATCCTTCTCTACCATGGGCAGCTCTGGTGCCACAGGATATGAAGAGATGTGGCCCAAGTGGCAGAGTTCCTTATCTGGCACCTGAACCTTCTAGAGAGAGAGCCATTTCTTGCTCTCAGATCCAACAAAACTGGCAGTCTCCAAGTTATCTGATAAAGAGGTTGGAGCAGTATTCCCAAGTGTGCCATGACAAGGGATCATCTCCAAAGTCCCAAGAGGCTTACCAAGATCTGTGCCTTTTCCTTAGTGGTAGAAGACACAAGATGACGTAACTCATCCTTTACTTTGGAAGGAATGTCTCAGAATGACCCACACCACTGGATTTTTTTTTTTTTTTTTTTGAGTCTCGATTTGCTCCCCAGGCTGGAGTGCAGTGGTGTGCTCATAGCTCACTACAGCCTCAACTTCCCAGGCTCAAGTGATCCTCCCACCTCAGCCTCTGTAGTAGCTGGGATCACAGGTGCACGCTACCATGCCCAGCTAATTTTTAAAATTTTTTGTAGAAATGGGGTCTCTCTATGTTGTCCAAGCTGGTCTTGACCTCCTGGGCTCAAGTAATTCTCCTGCCTCAGCCTCCCGAGTAGCTGGAACCACAGGCATGCACCACCACATGCAGCTACTTAAAAACATTTTTTTAGACATGGAGTCTTGCTGTATTGCCTAGCATGGACCCCTGGATCTTTACTGAGATAGCAGATCCTTGAGCCACTCTAGGGCTTATCTCCCACTCTCTGCAATGCATGGGTGCCTTACAAGGGCATGTAGGGTATGTTCCACTTCCTGCTTACCAGGTCTGATTAGCATGACATCTTCAATGTAGCACCCCGATGTGATGTTCTGTGGGATGTCCAGATGACTAAGGTCCTTGTAAATGTGTAATGCTGCTATTCCAGGTAAGTGCAAATCAGTTTAGATACATCTTCCTATAGGGTTTCAGAGGCTACACACACCAGATCAACAGCTTTACACCGAATTCCAAGGCTGTGCTGATCTGTTCTACAGAAGACGTTGTACGTGGCACAACAGCAGCACTTGGGGCTCCCATGCAGTCAGGTTTACAAGAGTCCATCATCATCTGCTATGATTCAGATGACTTTTTCAAGGGCTGTACTGGCTAATTAAAGAGGGATATAATGGGGACCACCCTCTTTGCATTCTGTAAGTGAATAAGGGTAACACTCATCTCTCTTATAATGCTCAGACTTAGCATTGCTTCTGGTTTTCCATCTTGTTAAGTGTCTCCAACCTAAACATGCGCTCAGAGACTGAAGAAATGGCCACGGATGGTTCTCCAGACTCACTAGCTTCCTGAAAGGTAGACTTGGGCCAGAACTTCATTTTTCACATGGCTTCTGTAGACCCCACTCTAATGGGGGTGGTCACAATGGTATTTTGGGTTCCTGGTACCAGTGTCAGATCTGACCTGTATCCACCAGCCCTTGAGAGGTCTGGGCATCACACTTCCACCCTATAAAAGCTATTCTGATAAATAAGCAGAGCAGAAGGATTGGAAGAATCCTATTATGTGGGCTTTCAGGATCCTTCCTCAAGAAGACCTTTCTTCCCTTCAATCTACGGGCTCTGAGTCTGAGAACTGGTGCAAATCTAGAAGTTGGGGGAGAGATAATAATGCTTCCATTGAGGTGGCTGGCCTCAGCCTTCTGATCACACATTCTTATCCTTTTTTGGTTACATAAGTCAAATAAGCACACTGGCTGCCCATCTACCCTGCCTCTAGAAAGAACACAGCCTTTTTTTTTTTTTTCTTGTTTTTCTAGATGGAGTCTCACTCTGTTGCCAGGCTGGAGTGCAGTGGCACGATCTCAGCTCACTGCAACCTCCACCTCCCAGGTTCAAGCAATTCTCCTGCCTCAGCCTCCCAAGTAGCTGGGATTACAGGCATGTACCACCACACTCAGCTAATTTTTGTATTTTTAGTAGAGATGGGGTTTCACCACATTGGCCAGGATGGTCTCGATCTCCTGACTTCGTGATCCACCTGCCTTGACCTCCCAAAGTGCTGGAATTACAGGCATGAGCCACTGCACCTGGCCAGAACACAGCCTATTATTCATTACCACAGAGCCTTGCATGTCAGGCTCCTGGTGATCTTTCCACCCTCACTGCCCATTTTGGTAACGACATCGTCTTGCCTCTGAGGGTTAAAAGTGGCCTCTGTTGTTTTGGGATCCTCTCTTCCCCACGGACACTAGGGAGGTCAATTCTATAGCAGCCTCCTGTCATCAATCCTGTCCTGCAGATGATGACCACAACCGGACTTGGCAACACCACCGGGGCTTCCTTCACTAGTGTGTGTCTTACAGTCTTCGCAAGCAGAGTCTTCTGGGACTCCCTGGGAACATACAGAGGGAGTAAGTTCTCCAGTCTTCCATTGTAACTTCATTGTAACACGTGCACCTTCTGAGCCATTTGATCCCTTTCTTGATCAAAATCTGCCAAGGTAACTCCAGCATTTCTTCCTCATCTACTGCAGGCCATTGTTGTTGCTAAATCTCAAGATGGCAGCCCAGTAGAGCATTAGGGGCAGCTCAAGCTGCCCTTGTCATCATGAGGACTCCTGAGTCATGGGACGGTGCCCCTCATCAGTAAATTCTTCCCTACCTGGCCTGCTATTCCACCCCTAATCTCACCCAACACACTCCATCCACTCCCAGGCATGTGCTTCCAGGTTTGTAGGGGCACATTAGCAGGAACCTGCAGTTCCCCTCCCTCTCTTCCCTCTCCTCTTCTCTTGTATTCGGCCACAGCCAGGCAAGCCTTCCCAGCTGGCCATGCAGACACTTGACCATCCATACAATCTCTGTGCTGCAGGTGGGATTGTTCTAGCCCACCTTTCATGAAGGAGGCAGCCTCTCAGGGGTTCCAGGCTTACAGGGAGGAGGGGGCTGTCGTTCCATCTCTTCCCTTCCCATGGGCTCCAAGCCTTGTTTCCCATCCCCATAGGACTCTTAAAACCAAGACCTCCGTTCAATTCCACAAAAACCCTTTGCTCCTAATTGCTCAGGCTTTCTCTTCCATTCTCTGTTTGTTCCATGGAGTATTTCTTTTACGTTCTTGTAAGCCCAGCTATGCATTTCAAAGAACATCTGTGGTATTTAATCTAGCATGTTTACAGGCTTCATCGTTTTCGTTGTTGTTGCTATTGTTTTCATAAATATTGAGTCCTTGATATTGTAGGAAGCAGAACTCCTTGTGGTTTCTCTTTGCTTTTAGCTTCTATCACAAAAAAGTCATTTTCTGTTACAGAACAAATTGAACCGTGGTTTCCGTGCTAGCATGTTCCAAACAATTAAAGTACTTCTTGCCTCTTTCCACCCCCGGAACTTTGGGGGAATTAATTTGGGAGTTGGGAGCAGGTTGAAATTTGTAGTGGGAGGGTCGTATTAATGTAGGATAAATCACTATGATGTGGGGCAGGGCACATCCTACTGAGCCCTCCCAATGCCCACATACAGTCTGCTTTTGATTGGTACTTTATCTTTACTTATTATATCTATTTATAAATATTTAGTTTTGTTTTCTTCTAGGTCTTTGCAGTTCATTTTTCCCCTCCTTTGACACATGTGCAATCTATTTTTGTGTGTGGAGTGAGGTATGAATCCAACTTTCCTCCCCCATATGGCCAGTGAATAGTCCTGGTTCTACTTCTGAAGACACTCCTGCTCTTGCCCACTGAGTATGACACATCCATTATTTCTGGGCAGGCGGTTCTGTTCCACTGACCGGCTGTTCATCCATGCATGGAATCAGTAGGAGTGTGTTTGGCTGCAAGTAGGAGAAAAAGAACCCCCAACCAGCTACGCCTTAGACAGGTGGTGGGTCTCTTTTTCGTGTGTAGCTGTGAATCCAGAATGGACAGTTTCTGGCATTGGTTCAGTTACCTAACATGCCACCAGGGACCACACCCTCCCCTTCTCTCTTTCCATCCATGTCATAACCATGTCTGTCACCTCCTGGGTACAGATGGCCACTGTAGCACCAGGCCTCTCCTCTGCTCTCAGGACAACAGAACAAAGCATGCCAGCAGCATCTGCCCTTTCATTGGGAGTGTGAGGTTTTCTAGAGCCCCAGTTGACTTCTGTTCATGCCTTCTTGGCCAGCACCAAGGCGCATTCTGCTTCCTCCAATTGTAGGGAAAGCTGGAAAAGTGGGTAACTGGACTGTCCTAAGTGACTTAGAGCAATGGTGATTACCTTGGGCTGGGTGTGAAGGCAGGAGCTCCGGTCTGAACCGCTGTAGCGTTGCCCTGAGAGAATATTGTGCCTCATGGGTACTTGTGCAGGAAAAACCAAACCAAAGCCAGAATTCCTGGATGTGGCTGTTTTCCCACAGAGCTTGCATTCCGCTGGTGGGGGGTGTGACACACCCAACCTCCCCCAGCAGGACTGGATGATCTGTTTAAACCACACTCCACTTGACTCCACAGGAGAAGGTGGAGAGCACGATGTGCCTTGGGCACCCCAACTGAGTGGGGTGGGCAGCAGGGGGTGGTATACAGAATGACACTTGTGATATTACCATACCATAAGAAATCTATATTTGGTCTCTGCTCCTGGTTCTTGGCACACAGCCTCTAAAACCCTTAGAATCTCTGGCGTGGTAAGAGTGCCTTTAGTATGCTCATCAGATGACTGGTGGCTGGGGGCCCCTAGGTAGCCTTAGGATGGGACTGGTCACCAGAAAGACCAAGGCAGGACTAGCCAGCCCCACCTCCCGACCTCCAGGGAGGGGAGAGGGGCTGAATGTAGAGTTGATCACCAATGGCCAATGACGCAATCAATTCCACCTACATAGTGAAGCTTCCATAAAACCCAAAAAGACTGGGTTTGGAGAGCTTCCGGGTTGCTGAACACATGGTAGTGTCCTGAGAATGGCTCCCAGGTAGGGTGTGGAAGCTCCGCAGCCCCCTTCACAGCCCTGCCCCATGTGCCCCCCTCCATCTCACAGTTCATCTGTGTCCTTTGTAATCTTCTTCACAATAAACTATAACCGTAAGTGTCTCCCCGAATTCTGTGAGCAGTCCTAGCCAGTGAATGAACCTGAGGAAGAGGTTGTGGGGACCCTGACTTAGAGCTGATTGGTCAGAAGCATAAGTCACCACCTGGGGCCTGTGATTGGCATCAGAAGTGGGGGCAGTCTTGTGGGACTGAACCCTCACCCTGTGAAAATTGATGCTAACTGCAGGTAGGTGGTGTCAGAACTGGGTTAAATTATAGGACACCCTGCTGGTGCCCCCTGAGAGCCGCCACCCCCCGCACATCTGGGCACAGGCATATTCTGTGTTGAGTGGTGCGGGATGTTCAGGAGTGGGGAAACGCTCTGCTATTTCCTGTATCTTACACAGCAGCTCATGCCCTGCCGAGGCTGTAAAAATTCCCCACCAGTGTAGTGGCTTAAGAGCAGCACTGACTTATTATCTTACAGTTCTGGGGGTCAGAAGTCTGAAGTGGGTCTCACTGGACTAAGATGAAGGCGGCAGTGGGGCCAGTTCTTTCTGGAAGCTCTGGGGGTCCCAGCTACTGGAAGCCTCTCCTCCATCTTCAAAGCCAGCAGTCTCGCATCTGCCAGTCTCTCAGCTTCCGTCTGCACATCAGCTTCTCTCTTCGGAGGACCCCTGTGATTCCTTCCAGCCCCTCAGGATCATCCCCCACATCCAGATCCTGAACTCGGTCTCAGCTGCGAAGTCCCTTTTGCATATAAGGTAACACTCACAGGTTCTGTGGGTTAGGACCAAGCTGTTCTCCATGTTGTCCCAGGTGAGAGGCAACGGCGGCTTCTCCCTGCAAACAGAAACCCAACACAGGGTGAATCATCCCAGTCTAGGAAACCAAGAGACTCAAGCATAACCAGTGAGAAACTGCCAAGTAACCTCTAACTAGGGACTTTCCACTTTAATTAACCAAATGTTTTCTTTGTCTGGCTCTTGCAAACCTCTTATAAAAGTTTCCCCCTCATGGCCCCTTGGCGGAGTCCTGAGTAGCTCTAGATCTAGTGCTGCTCGATTCATGAACTGCTGACTGTTCAAATAAACTTATTGGAAATTTTAATGTGCTCAAGTTTGTCTTTTAACACACCCAGCAGGAATGAGTATGGATGTCCCCCAAGACATTATTCCATGAGTGTCGAGATCAGCTTTACTTAAGAGAGCCTTGAACTGGAATCACCCTAATGAAATCTTGTAACAGCTCTGAACACTGAAGCACGGGGGAGCTTCCTGGCTGGTGAGCACATGGATGTCCCAGGTAGCTGAGCTGCCTGGTTCTCTAGAGAGAAGGCATGAGGCTCGGGGTTCAGGACCCCCCCGACCTTGTCCCACACATCTCTGCATCTGGCCAGCGCCGACCTGTATATTTTATAATAAAACTGTTATTGTAAGTACAGTGCTTCCCTGAGTTCTGTGAGTTGTTGCAGCAATTTATTGAACCTGAGGGGTTTGTGGGAACTCCTGAATTTGTAGCCAGTCCAAAGTGCAGGTGGCCTGGGGACCCCTGAACTTGCCGCTGGTATCTGAAGTGGGGGCCGTCTTGCTGGGAACCACGTCCTCAGCCCGTGGAGTCTGACACTAACTCTAGGCAGCTGTCAGAACTGAATTACCATCCGCCAGTCGGGGTTGAAACAGAATATTCAGAAATCCCATGTAGCTGAGCAGAAACGTGCTTGAGAAGGGAACCCCACATCTGTTTAGAAAACGGTTTTAACACAGAGACATCCAGAATCAAGTATAGCAATGATGAAGTAGATCAAAATGACAGCATTTATATTTTTGTGCTAAGTTCAGAAATATACATCTTTGGCATTTTAAGAACTTACAAAGTTTAAGAGAATTTGGCATATTTGAGTCTTCACATCAGACGTGTGATTCTAATTTTAAATGTGCTCTTGAGTCATGGATTTCGAAGTCCTTTCAGCAACCCATGAGCTCAACCCATGATCCCTTCAACCAACCAGCCTGACACCAACAATCATCCTCTGCGGCTGCAGGTTGAAATCTTACCAAGTTGGTAAAGTTTTTGAATATTTAAAAATCACCATAATTATACATTTAATGTATTTGATTTATAAGCATCACGTAAGGACTTGGGAAGATTTGTTAGTCAGATAATTGAAAACCTTAGAAAATGGAATATAATAAATTTTGATTGCAGCTTAAAATGTTTAAATGAATTTAAATTAACTAAGTAGGTAAATAATACAAACATTAATTAAATTCCTCCATATAAATGATGATTGGAATTTGCTGGATCTATTCACAGAATAAGATTTGTAAGTTGCATTTGAAAGCTCACGGAGGGCGGGTTGAGGAATGGGCAGTTGCTGTTCAATAGGTATAGAGTTTCAGTTATACGAGGTGCAAAGTTCCAGAGATGCATACAGCACAGGGCCCACAGTTAACAGTACCACACTGTACACTTAGAAGCTTATGGAGAGAGTCGATCTTGTGTTAAGTGTTCTTACCACAATTTTTATAAAAACAATAGAGCTAAAAGTTCAAGGAAGAATTAGGGCTTAAAATCAACTTTACTTATATTTATTTATTTGTTTATTTTTGAGACAGGATCTCGCTCTGTTGCCCAGGCTGGAGTACAGTGGTGTGATCATGGCTCCATCAGCCTCCACCTTTCAGGCTCAAGCAATCCACCCACCTCAGCCTCCTGAGCAGCTGGGACTACAGGTGCATGCCATCATGCCCGGCTAATTTTTATATTTTTTTGCGAGACGGGTTTTCACCATGTTGTCCAGACTGGTCTTGACCTCCTGGGCTCAAGTGATCCTCTCACCTCGGCCTCCCAAAGTACTGGGATTACAGGTGCCAGCCACCGAGCCTGGCCTAAAAAGCAACTTTAAAAACCAAACTATTTCTGAAGTCTTTTTCCTCCTCAAAGGCTGCCTTCAAGAACACTCAAAAAAACCACTGGAGCTGGACCAGAAGGAGGCTGGAATAAGGTGGATCCAGCTGTCACCTGCCTAGATGAGGCCCACAACAAATGGGACGGTAGGCACAGCAGGCGGTGGCCTCGAGGGCTCAGTAGGAGCCCTGGACCCAGGCTCCCAGCATTGAACACGTCCCCAAACTCAGGGACAGGCTGAGGGAGCTCAGAGAGAACAGACGATGAAATTGTGGATGGAGATGAATTACAAGCACAAGCAAAACAGGCTCTATTTATTTCTCACTTGAGGTTGTGGCCCGAGAATGGATCCACCTTGTTTCCTCCCAGGGACTGGAGGGGAACTGAAGGGCAGCTATGAGGTGCATCTCGCCGGCCAGAGAGGCGCTCAGTGCTGGGTAAGCAGCGAGCCCTGTGTCTCTTCCCCTCCTTTCCCTTTATTTCCTTTCTTCTTCTTTGCTTTTTGCTGTTTTCTTGCTCCCTCCTCCTCCCTGCATCTTGCTGGTTGCACTGCTGTGGAGTCTGGGGCCAGCACGTCCGTCGTCCCCCGAACATGTGGGTATTTGCCCATCATGACTCCCCCAAGCCCCAGCTACCACGGAGGCCTAGGGCAGGGGTCTGATCCCCGCGGGGGCCCTCCCCACAGTGCTCAGGCACTTCCTCGTCAGCGACAGCTGCGGAACCAATGGACAAATCACCATGACCTTGGCTAAGCCCCTCTCTGGAGATGGGTGGGTCTCACCAGGGCCCCATCTGGGAAAACAAAATAATCCCATTGACGACTCTGTCCTCAGCACCCAGAGCCAGAGCTTGGGATGGGAGAGAGGGGGGTGGGGCTGTCTCAGACATGGGGCCTCTGGAAAACACCGTTCAGATGCCGAACCCTGGGAGCTTAGGACTTGCCCAAGCACTCGGAGATCCGACTGTTGCTATAGGCTGTGTGACGGTCCCCACAGTGGCCTCAACCAGCCCAGCCCACAGCATTGGAAAGGACCACTTTTCTCATTTCCCTTTTGATCTTACTCTGAAAGTGAAACTTTAAAAGAAATGGGACTTTATTCTTGTGCTTATCACCTGGGTCTGCCACAGAGTACTCACCTTCAGCCAGCAGCTCCAGACCTGGAGGTGCTCCCCAAAGCAGCCCTCAGGACAGTCTGCAGTGCCCTGGGGTCACCAAAGCATCCCAGCCACTGTGCCTCACAGCCTCTGTGAACACGAGCCACGACAGCCCAACCACCCGGCTCTTCAGAGCTTCTTGCCTGCTTGGCGTTGCCCTCTGTGATTGGCAGAAGAATGCCTCCCAAAGATGTTCAGGTCCTAATCCCTGGAACCTTATATGGCAACAGAGACTTTGCAGATGTGATTAAGTTCAGGTTCTTGAGATTAAGGGAGATTATCCCGCATTATCTGAGAGGTCCCTAAATGTAATCACAAGTGTCCTTCTGAGAGGGAGGTGGAGGGAGATTTGGTGAAAGACGGGCACTGAGCACTGAAGCCAGGAGCATGACTTGGAAGCCGGAGGAGGTGAGGGTGGGCTCTTCCCAGAGCCTCTGGAGGGTGCAAGTCCCTGCCGCCACCTTGGTGTCAGCCCAAGGTGGGTTGAATTTTGGACTCTTGGATTCAAGGCTGTTAGAGAATAAAGGTGTGTGATTTTAAGCCACCGCATTGGTGGTTATTGTTACAGCAGCTGCAGGAAGAAGACACACCTGCCCAGGGCCCCTCCTTGCTCTCGGCTCACCTGGATACCTGAGCTCCTCCGCCGGGGCCCATGGCCTCTGCTGACCTCCCAGACCCAGCCATCATCTTCCCTGGCACGCTGCTGACACCTCACCATCTGGTGGAGAACTTCTGGGCATCTGTCTCTGAACTTGACAATGACACTGCCCCCACCCCAAACGCCAAGCAAAGTTTCCATTGCGGTGCCCTCCTGGGGGTCTTCATCCCCCTGGACTCACATCAGCCAGAGAAATCCTGGTTATTCCTGAATCTACAGTGACAGTTTTTACACAAGCAAGGGGCAGGTGCTGGTGCAGGACACGAAGCCTGTGGCCAGACAGTGCACAACAGAAACCTTTTACTCCACCATTTCCACTGAGATGTGAGTCCCCACCATGCCCCACAGACTGTAGCTGCTTGGATATCTCCCAGGCCCTTCATGCAGGGGAGGGTGTCCTCTGCTGCCTTCCATACGGGTCTGTCTCCTGGGACACAGTGCGGGTGTGGAAGGATGCAGAGTGTTTCTGGAGGTGAAAATGGAAGACATCCGGCACCAAAATTATTTACTCATTCACTCAACAAACATTAATTGGCATCCATGCAAGCCTAGCTCTGTTCTCTTAGGAAGTGACATGGTGGGTCAAAACGTGAGCCTTGGAGGCCAGTGACCTGGACTCAAATCTTGGCTCGACCACCTTCTGGCTGTGTGATGTTGGGCAACTTACTTGGCCTCTCGGTGCCTCAAGTAATTGTAGTACCAACTTGCTGCCCTCCACCAAGGTAGGAGGAAGACATGCGATGAGGCGGGAATGACACTGAGCACAGCGTGTGGCATGTAGCAGGCACAGGCCCACTCAGCAAAGGGCAACAAGAGCCACAGCAGGAGAGGCAATGCGGGAATCAGTAGGATTTAAGGAGAGATGGGTGCCCCAGACTTGAAGGACAGCAAGTAATTCTGGAAGGACCAAAAGCATCAGTGAGGGGCAGGGCCAGCAAGAATTTAACTTGCAAGAAAGGCAGTGAGGACAAAGGGAAGAGAAGGGCTGGCCATGGCGCGGCCTCTCTGAGACAGATCACAGAGGGAAGTGGCCCGGATCTCCTCTCCTGCTCCCTCCACAGAAGATCCGTGTCCCCCTGCCATTTCAGTGGGGCCTGGTGTGTGATTCCCGGGACTCGAAGCAGTTGCCACAGGCCCTGCTCACAGGTGGGCAGCTGGTGGGAGGACTTGCAAGCAGCCAGCTGTCTGGCAGTTGAGCTTCCCCTGGCCCCGTGTCAAGCTGTGGGCTCTGTTCTCTGCTCCTGGTCTTGCAGCAAATGCCATTTCTGTGACCAGGTCAGGGAGGCTTTTGGCGCTGAACGGGGAGCTCCCTGCTGGCTGCTGTCATGGGCAGCACCTTCTGCAGTCACTGCTGGCTGTGCTTCCTGGTGGAAGTGACTGAGGCTAGCATGAGAATGAACTTAGGTCTCTTCTGTAAGGCTGCAGGAGGGAATCCCTCAGGGTCCGACATCAGGGCTGCCAGCCTTTTTCTTTGCCCACTGTCTTATCTGCTTTCTGCTGCTATGACAGAGTACCTGAGACTGGGTGATTTATAAAAACAGAAATTCATTTCTCCCAGTTCTGGAGGTTGGGAAGTCCAGTACCAAGGTGTGGGCATCTGGCGAGGGCTTTCATGCTGCATCACCTTATGGCAGAAGGTGGAAGGGCAAGAGAGCTTGGGGGAAAGAGAGGAGCACCAAGGGCTAGTCCTGCTTTATAACAAACCACTCTTGAGATAACAATCCCATTCCCATGATAACAGGATTAATCCATTCATGAGGGTGGGACCCTATGACCCGATTACCTCTTAAAGGCTCCACCTCCCAATACCTTCACAGTGGCAATTAAATTTCAACACGAGTTTTGGAGGGGACATTCAGACCCTAGCACCCACCTCTCCTGGTGGGGCCTTCTTCTGCAGCTTCCCTGCTGTGGTGGAGTGTATTGCAAACTGGGCCAGGTTGTCACAGTGGCCATCACCACCTGTCACTTCCCATGGGCCTCATACTGCTGGAGTCCTGAACTACTGTACCCCAGACTGGCACCTCTTGTACCTCACCATTCCCACTCCCCATGGCTGCCCTCTTCCTGTACTCTTGGCAAGTGTGGTCTGGGTTCCCATGGTGGCTCAGCAGTGCCTGGTGTTGGACTTCGGGGAGACAGCCCAACATTTCCCAACAAACCCCACAGGCCAAGCCAATTCACATCACGGTTATGCTGAAGTTCACAGGAAACCAGATGTGTCTGTGTGACTGCCTCCAATTCAGAAGTCTCTAAGTAATGCCAGACAATTTGCTGGGATATGGGAAGAAATATCAGAACTTCCATTTACATTTATTTTTAGCTCATTCTTTTATATCGCCATTCTTTAAATATCTTTTATACTTAATATATTAGAACAGGGTTAAAAGTATATAATTATAAAGAAATAAACATAAAGTGGTAGTATAACGCTTCAAAATCTTTAGATATGATGACAACTAGTAAAGAAAGTTTTCCCACCATTAATCGAATTGATGAGCATTTATTGATCATCTACCGTGTGCAAAGAACTGTGCTAATTGCTGTGGGAATATTTTACAAAGAGAGAAAGCACTGTAGTCTTTAGCAGAGAGCGGAGAAGTGCCGAGTCTGAATGACCAACTGGGAGAATATTTGTAACTCATATCTCAGACAAGACTATAAGGAACATCCACAAATCAACAAGACAATGGCCATCAGCCTAATGTGGGGAGGGTAGAATGGGCAGAAGAGATTCACAAAGCGAGCTGTTACACAGCCAAAAAGATGCCCACTCATCAGAGGAGAGCTGCATGAGGCGAGGATGCTGAGAGGCCAGTTTGCAGAATCACACCCCCACATACACACAAGCTGGCCACTCATCTGGGAATTGACTGATAAATATCCTCACCTGTAAAAAATGAATTACATCCATCCATAGGGTGGAGTATTACTCAGGCTTAAAGAAGAGTCAGGACGCCCTGTATGTGCTGATATGAAATGAGTTCCAAGAAATATTGTTAGTAGAAATGGCCAGGGCCTATGATTTGTAAACAAAAGGAAGAAAAAAGAATACACACACACAGACACACACACACACACACACACACACACACACACAGACTGAGAGACAAATCCTTGGAAGGCAGGTGCAGAAGGAGAGGAGGGACCAGCACCTTGGCCAGGTTGGGGGGTGAGCTGGAACAGGCCTGGCTGAGACTGGGAGAGCCCAGCCCCAGGTCTTCATGGAGCTGTGCCAGCCTCAGTTTTCTTGTTGGACATGAACACCACCCACCCCTTAAGCCCCTGGGGTGACTGATGTCAGGCTGACAAACCCAATAGCTCTTCCGTCACTCATTGGGGGTCCTCTGGGAGCCAGGGTCTCTGCTCCGAGCCTCACCTATGTTATCTTTAGGAAGCCTCACAACAGCTACCTTTTGCCTCTCAATTTCCAGGCACTGAAAGTGAGGCTTCTAGAGGTGAAATAATTGGCCCAGGTCACACAGTGACCTGGCTGTGTCCTTGCAAAACCCTCCCCCAGGCTGTGTCCTTGCAAAGCCAAGCTTCGTGTTCCTTTCTTGTCACTGTGAAACAGCAAACCCAGCTGGTGCCGCACATGTTGTAAGGGCCCTGCTCACACAGCCCTTGTGCTCACCCCGGAGCACTGGTTCCTGAGAGCTGCTACCTCACATGCTGTCCTTGTCCCCATGGGTAGGTGTTGGCTGCCCCCCTCCTTCCTTCCCATCCTGGGGAACAAACTGCCCCACCGATGGGGGCCCAGAGGCAACATGCTGGACGGCAACAGGGAGGGGGTTCCTGGCACCCAGAGGGGAGGCGAGGGCTGACACAGCCACAGAGGAGAAAAGTCCCCTGGTGCCCCTGAATCACCCTCACGAAAGAAGAAGAAATCCGCAGCCACACCAGGCGGGCCATCAGGGCTCTAATACCGCCTGCTTCCACTTCCGCTGACTCCACAGTACAGGGACTCCGACATGCGGAGGCATGTCCACCAATAATCCAGGCCCCCACTCTAGCTAACGCCTCCCACCTTCCCCTTAATTTCTTTTCTCCTTAGTGCTGCTGGCAGGCAGCAAGACCGGAATTCAAGTATTCCTCTCTCTAAGGGAAACAGGGATGCTGGGAGGCTTTAAATTGCCCTTTGGGGACAGCAGGCAGAAGGAGGAAGATTTACAAATGGATCACTCAGGAGACTGAGCCCCAGCCACGTCATGGAGTCACTCTCTCCACCACCCTCACAGAGAAGGCTTTTGAAACTCAGCAGCCAGTCTGGGAACTGTCATCCCCAGGGAACATTCCCCAGGGAGAGGGAGGGCCGCCAAAGATCCTGGAGAAGGGGGCGAGGTTTGTAACTCCCCTGCTCTCTGCAGGCCTCTTAGTCATCTGGGGGGCAGTGGCGAGGCCTGCTAGCTGCGTATCACAGGCAAAGCAGAGTGTGGTGGCAGGAACCTAGAGAGGTGGCCAGAGCACAGGAGAGGCAGGAACCTAGAGAGGTGGCCAGAGCACAGGAGAGCAAAGGGGTGGCAGAGATGTTGACCACAGACTGAGGCCGAAGAGTTGGGCTGTGATGACTGGGAGGGATGTCCTGGTGTATTCGCTAACTCACCTGTTCCATGATTTCATTCATTCATTCAACAGACATGTATTGGGTCCTTACAAATGATATGTCTGATTCAAAGACTAATACCCCCTTCCACCCCATGTATTTGCACACCCCATACAAGTCCATGGATGATCAGATGAAGTTATTGAGGTGAGCTCTTGAGCTGCTTACTCAAGCCTGCGCCCACTTTTTGGTGTGTACTTTCGTTTCAATACATCTGTGCTTTTGTTGCTTCAAAAATATTATTTTGTCTAAAACTAAAAAAAGAAAAAAGTATGAAGTTAACTTTGAAACTTAGAAAGCTAAATAAAAAGAAAACACTATAATGAACAGAGATCACAGCCACACAAAGCAAACAGATTTTACGATTTTCTGCAAATGTGACCTTTTGCAAGTTTCACCTTTTTTTTTCCAGCTGTTTCAGGAGTTCTGCTGAGCAGAGCCAAGAAAGCTCCATGCACCATGGTAGGCTGGAATTCCCAGGTAAGGAAGCAGATTTGGGGGCAGGAGTCAGGACACTGGGGAGGAAAGAAGGGACTTGGATGGGCAGGGGAGCAGCTGAACTGAGGTGGTTCCCAGAGAGGCCCCAGACCGTCCTAAGGGAGCTCTGAGCTGGGATGACACTTCAGAGGTCCCTTCATGCCAGCTCTGAGCTGGGCTGGCTTTGGTCCTAAAGGAGGCGGTGGGGAGGGAACAGCAGCACAGACTACAAATGGTAAAGTGAGCCAAATGGCTCACCCCACTATTTCATTCCAGTCTTTGCTCAAATGCCACCTTTTCAGAGACTTCCCTTCACCACCTGCATTACAGGAATCCCCCAACCCCTTTTTTTTAAAATTTTTTATTTTATTTTATTTTTTGAGAGGAAGTCTCGCTCTGTCACCCAGGCTGGAGGGCAGTAGCACAATCTCGGCTCACTGCAACCTCCGCCTCCTGGGTTCAAGCGATTCTCCTGCCTCAGCCTCCCGAGTAGCTAAGACTATAAGTGTGCACCACCATGCCCGGCTAATTTTTGTATTTTAGTAGAGATGGCGTTTCACCATGTTGGTCAGGCACCCCAGCCTCTCTTGATCCCTTCTGCTCTGTCGTCCCCACGCTTATTCCATCTTTGGGTATTTATTGCTTGTTGCCTCTCTTCTGCTGCAAGAATGATGACTCCGTGAGGCAGGGCTTTGTGTCGTATCTCGGGGCCTGCTACACAGCATGCACTCGGGAAATGTCTGCAGCACGAATGAATGAATGAATGAACGAGAGTGTAGGCTTAGCCCCTGGCATTCTGCCTGCTCCCAGGGATGACGACTGTGTGGGGATACCTGAAGGACCATGATGAGTGTGACTCATCAACTGTCTCTATTTGTATCCAAAATGATTGTCTCTGCAGAAAATCCCAAGGACTTACAAAACAAACAGACAAATAAAAACCTTCCTGTAACATAAGGGTTTAGCAAGATCATAGATACAAGGTCAACATACAAAAGTCAATTGTATTTCTACACTAGAAGTAAACAATTGAAAACTAAAAATTTAAGGTGTTATTAACTCCAAAAACTGAAATACTTGGGCATAAATCTAACAAAATATGTGCAGGTTCTGTATGGTGAAACTATAAAATATAGATGAAAGAAATCCAAGAAGACCTCAAGAAATGGGCAGAAGTACTGTGTCAATTGAATGAGGGCTCTGAGTGGTTAAGGTATCAGTTCTCCCAAGCCCTGGTCCCTTTCCTTTAATTCTGGCTAACCCAGAACCTCCCTAGAGGCCATGCACCTTCCTGGCTCCATCAGGTGGCCATGGAACAGAAGTTCAGGGACAGAGGTTTTGGTTTATAATGACAATTGGACCTACTCTTTGGGGGAAAAAAAAAAAAATTCAAGTCATAGGTAAGTAAAAATTCAAGTCATAGGTAATTTTGGTATATAAAGCCAAAATTCAAGTTCTTTCTGAAAACTTCTCTCAGCTTATACTCACCACAGGAACCACTGCTAGCAACGAGGTCTCATAACAAGGCCTTAAGACAAGGACTCTGAAATCCAATTGTCTGGGTTCAAGTCCTGGCTCCATCATTCCTTGGCTATGTGACCTTGGCAAATTTCTTTCCTTTTCTTTTTGAGACAGCGTCTCACTGCGTCGCCCTGGCTGGAGTGCAGTGGTGTGATCGTAGCTAACTGCGGCCTCAAACTCCTGGGGTCCAAGCCATCCTCCTACCTCAAGCTAGGACTACAGGCATGTACCATCACGCCTAGCTAGGGTTTGTTTTTTTTAAAATTATTTTTAGTAGAGGTGAAGTCATGCTATGTTGCCTAGGCTAGTCTCCTGGGCCTCAAGCAATCCTCCTTCCTCGGCCTCCCAGAGTGCTAGGATTACAGGCATGAGTCACCGTGCCTGGCCACCTCAGCGAATTTCTTAACCTCTATGAGCCTTAGTTTTCTTATGTGCAAATAAGGATTAGGTTTGATATCGATCATAAAGTTTGCATCATGTAAAAGCCCCAGTAGAAGTTAACTTTATTTATGAGGTTCTCACTATATACAAAAATTTGTCATTATTTTTACTACTGTGAAAATAAGCGAAGACCAACCAAATGAGAACAAGCAAAGCTGTTTGTTCAGAATTTGCTAGAGCCAAGGAGTCAATCACTGTCACTTGTTTGGCAGTGACTCAAAGGTGGCCGGGGAGTGAGGACACCAGACAGTGGGAAAGGTGGCGGGCTTGGCTGTGCCCTGATGCGGCTGGCACGTGGGGAAGCTGTAGGGCCTCTTGGGAGTCTGGGTAGGGAGCAGGTTGGCTTTCTTTTCCCTTCCCTTCCCTTCCCTTCCTTTCCCTTCCCTTCCCTTCCCTTCTTTCTTTGACAGGTCTTCTTTTTGTCGTTGTTGTTTTGCTCTGTCACCCAGGCTGGAACGCAGTGGCGCGCTCTGCTCACTGCAACCTCCGCCTCCCAGGTTCAAGTGATTCTTCTGCCTCAGCCTCTTGAATAGCTGGGACTACAGACACCCACCACCACGCCCAGTTAATTTTTGTATTTTTAGTAGAGATGGGGTTTCACCGTGCTAGCCAGGATGGTCTCGATCTCCTGACCTCGTGATCTGCCCGCCTCAGCCTCCCAAAGTGCTGGGATTACAGGCGTGAGCCACCGCGCCTGGCCGGCTTTCTTTAGTTGATCCTAAATTGAAAACTGTGACCAAAATTAGGGAAACTGGCAGTTGCCGGCCAAGTCCTGGCCATCTGGAACGTTGCTGTGGAGGCTGTGGCTTCCTGTGCTGGTTGTGGCAGGCAGTGAGGAGTTCCGTTTTCTCGTGTGATCTGCCCTTTGTCCATGTGTTCCTTCACTGTCACTATCCTCACTGCCCTGGGCTTGCCTTGGCACGCAGTGCTGGGGCACCCGAGGCCATCCTCAGCATGCCCCTAGCACAGGGTCACCCTCGCTGGGCCCTGCGGGCTGTGTGGTGAAATGGCAACCTGCTGCAGGCAAAGCAGGATCTGGCATGCCTGCCCTGTGTCACTGCGGCAGCCTCCACCTGCACCTGGTGGAGCTGGTGTGCTTGTCACCAACTGGCACCCACGTGAGGTGTGCAGGGTGGGTGGGGCGGCCAGTGCCCCAGGGGTCCTCAGTCTCACCCACCTCTTCGAGCTGCTTCCTAGATCGCTGGACCCTGGATTCCTACTATCTGGGTTCAAGTCCTGCCTCCATTGTTTATTCTGTACCTGTTGGTTTTCTCAGATTCCACAAAACCATCCACACAGACCCTTCTTCTTAGTGGGTGGGGTGGGCCGTGAAGCCACGCTGGTGGAGCCAGAGGTGGGTGGGGGGCTGTGCAGAGGTGGAGAGAAGCCTCAGGCTGCCGTGGGGGTCTGGGCGTCTGGGGGTCTGCCCTATCCTGACAGAGGACCTGAGGCAACAGGAGGAGGAGGGTGGGGCAGAGCCTGGCACTGTCGTTCGCCCTGGGTGACATATACACCCTTCAGTGCCCAGGACTCCAGGGCAGGGGCCCAGCTCTCTTCTACCAGGTCCAGAGCCCAGGTGCCCCCTTCCCCAACCAGAGGCAGCAGGAGGCTGGGCCTGTAGCCGGAGGCGCCCAGGAAGACCCCATCTGCCCCGGCCTCTCCTCTGGGTAAAAGCCCTGCCCTCATCAGGTGAGGTCTGGTCTGACCCAGGGCCTGGCTGCAGTGGGCTCAGCAAATGTTCTTTACTGCCAGACTGGGTTCCCCAAGGTGGGGACACATAGCCCTGGGGGGCACGGATCCTCCACACAGCAGCAAAAAGGGAGTTTAATGTGCCTTCACACACTAGGATGCTTAGTCCCTTTTCAATTCTTTCTTTTCTTTCTCTCTCTTTCTTTCTTTCTTTCCTTCCTTCCTTCCTTCCTTCTTTCTTTTCTTTTTCCCTCCCTCCCTCCCTCCCTCCCTCCCTTCCTTCCTTCCTTCCTTCCTTCCTTCCTTCCTTCCTTCCTTCCT
>NC_045446.1:9586419-9599697 GCF_002776525.5 Piliocolobus tephrosceles | reverse complement strand
TTCCTTCCTTCCTTCCTTCCTTCCTTCCTTCCTTCCTTCCTTCCTTCATAATGAGGTCTTGCTATGTTGCTCAGGCTGGTCTTGAACTCCTGGGCTCAAGCAATCCTCCCACCTCGGCCTCCCAAAGTGCTGCGATTACAGGTGTGAGCCATCGTGGCTGGCCCCCTTTGCAATTTTCTTTCAGTCCCTTTAAGTCACTTGAGCAGGAGAATCTGCCTCCTGAGGCTAGTAATACCTTATTCTTAAAAACAAAGAGAACGCTGGCCTCAGTTCGGCGCCCTTGGCAGGCGAAGGCACCCAGCCAGAACTGTCACATTTGTTTCATTTGCACAGCAGGATATTTTTACAGTTTTCTTCTATTTGTGGTGAGTGATCCTGGTTTTCCAGTTATGGTTGTTGCTGTAGACATTCTGGGGCACATAAATAATTTAGAAGTCAGTTCACTGAGAGAAAACCATGAATTAGATAATAGTCCATGTGATCTGAGATGTGGCAGAAGTCAGAAAGATATGTAAATGACACAGGTTTGGAAAACGCTGCTCTGAGGCAAGACGAGGATCACTTGCTGGGTCAGGGATGCGTTATTTTGTGACTACGTCTTGCTCTCGGGCTATCGTGGCCTAGAGGATTTGGGAGCCCCGGAACAGATATGAGTTGATTAAGCATACACATGGCACTTTCTTTGTGGCTGGGCACTCCCCTAAGTGCTTTTCTGATGTGGCCTTACTTCATCCTCACACACTATGGCATCAGTCCAATGTTCCCATTTTACAGCTGAGAAAACTGAGGCGAGCCGGTGAGTGGCAGAGCTGGGGTCTGAATGTGGCTGCCTGGCCCAGTGTCTGTGCTGTGAGCTTCCACCATGGTCCCAGCGTCTCAGCCCTTACGCCCTGCAGGGCAGTTGTTGATGCTGCGGTTGTGTCCCTGGGTCACCTTTTCAACGTGTGCCCTGAAGGAAACGCAGGCCTGGCCCTGCCTGGTGCTGGTGCCTCAGAGCCTCTTAGAGCTGTTTTGTCATTTACTGGCTTAGGGGCCGTAGCCTCCGCCAGGGACCCTGCTGTGTGGGCACCAAGGGAGAGTCAACATCCTTGGGGGTGGAAATCCTCTCCTGAGACTAGGTGCTGCTGCTGTGGCTGGTATCCCTAGGTCAGGGAAGCTGAAGCACGAAGTGTGACAGTTATTGTCCTTCCAGGGAAGAATTAGGGGAGTACTGGTCACTGGAGTGTGAAACGGGCACCACCAGTCTCCCCTCCAGGATGGGGCATTTGGAGAAGGCGCCCACCCTCCTTTCAGGACAGTGGTTGGGGAGTGGATCAAAGATAAGCTCACCTCCGGTTCTGAAGATCTGAGGACCCCTAAAGAACATTTCACCCCGCTCCCTCTTATCACCGACCACATCCTCCTGGGCACGGCCAGCCTGGGGAATTTTCTCCTGCCTGGAACTGACATTACCCAGGACTCGGAAGACAGTGAGCAAGGTCCTAGAGAAAGGGCCGATGATGGAGAAACGTGAAGACAAGGTCCTAGAGACAAAGTTCTGAGGGTGAGGGCTCCCTGGTGGCTACAGAGAGAGCCCAGAGGTGCCCAGGTCCTGCTGGGCTGGGATGTCCTGTCCTTAGTCTCCCAAGAGGTTCTGGGGTCCAGCTGTCTCCTTGGCTCCAGGTTCTGGTCTGCCTGCGTTGTCAGCAGCTGGAGACCCGTACTCTGCAGGGGACCCTGCCTAGGGGCGGAAGTCACTGACCCAAGGCCTCAGTGGCCAGAGATGTCCTAGGCATCTAGGCATGATGGAACTCATCTGGCACTCGGGTTCATGGGCTGCCAGTCCCTGTGCCGCCCTGGCTGCAGGTCTCCCGACCACATGTCCAGCCCCTCAAGAGGAGCATCTGCACTCCATATTCATCGTTCTAGAAGCAGGGGAAAGTCAGGAAGTGAAATTGTGACTATAATGGAAAAGGGGTCTTGATCCAGACCCTAAGAGAGGGTTCTTGGATCTCGCACAGGAAGGAATTCAAGGCAAGTCACAGAGTGCAGTGAAAGAAGCAAGTTTATTAAAACTCCTCCATTCCCGGCCTGGCGCGGTGGCTCACACCTGTAATCGCAGAACTTTGGGAGGCCGAGGCAGGAGGATCACTTGAGGTCAGGAGTTCAAGACCAGCCTGGCCAACATGGCGAGACCCCGTTTCTACTAAAAATACAAAAATCAGCCAGGCTAGTGGCTCGTGCTTGTAATCCCAGCTACTCAGGAAGCTGAGGCAGGAGAATCACTTGAACCTGAGAGGCAGAGGTTGCAGTGAGCCGAGATTGCGCCACTGCACTCCAGCCTGGGCAACAGAGTGAGACGCGGCTTCAAAAAAAAAAAAAAAAAAACCCTTGAGCATTCTCAGAAAGCGAGCAGAGCACGGCCCCGTCCTTAAATTTCTCTTATATAGGGGTCTTATCTGTGTAAAGACTAACCTAAGCTGTGCCTACGTGTGGTTGGGCTGACAGCATGACAACAATGATTATGCTATTGATTTAAGAAAGCTATCCTTGACATCTTCGTGAATGAGTACATCAAAGCATAACTATACTTTTTTGAAAGCGTATGTTGTTATGGGTATTGGGACTTCTGGACTTTCTGCTGTTGTAGGAGCATGTCCTTGCGGCATCTTCAGGCTGTGTTCTTCGTAGATGTAATTATCTTATGACCCTGAGTCACGACCGGCAAGGAATGTGCCTGTTTGTGTCGAGATGGAGCCGAATTTAAAATGGCATCACTGTGGCTCTCCCCGCTCCTGCTTCCGTAACAGAATCCTTCAAGGGAAGAAGAGAATCATCGAGTGAACGTTGTGTCTGTACTCCTGGGGCGTCATAGAAACCTAGATTCAAATTTCCCTGCTTCCAAGACCCCCACCCAGAGGTGGCACTTCTGCTCCCCACACCTTGTGTCCCTGAGGGCAAGCCCCAAGAAGGGAGTGTGGCCCAAACCCCTTTGTCCCAGTCCACCTCACGGTCACCTCCCCTGCCGCCCTTCCAGAAGGACACAGCAGCCTCCCACACCCCGTCATCTTCATCTGTCAGAGCCCTCCCCGCCCACCAATTGGCCCTGGCCTGAGGCACTGGGGGCTGAGAAAGGGTGATGTGCTAAGAAGAAATCAGGGTGTGGATGAGCAGAAATACCTAATCGCTTGTGAAATCTCTAGCATGCTGGGGCAGCTTCCTCCAGGCCCTGGTGACACCGCAGTCTTTGTCAGCATAACCCGGACAGGAAGTGACAAGCCGAGGGCCCGGGGCAGCAGCCTGATGTGCTTCACATGCACCGGGTGGACAGCGGAGGCCCCGGGCCCGGGGACGTGGCAGTGGCCACTCAAGTGAACCCGGGTCTGGAAGCTTCTTACAGCACGATGATGCCCAGGCCTGGCCGGGCAGCTCCCTGGACCCCTCGAGGAGGGTCAGGCACTGCTGTTACACTCCCACATCCCTGGTGGTCCTATGGTTAGCATTTACCACGGTCTTTCCATATTTATCCAACTCTCACTTAGTGCTTCCTTTTACTGTGTGTGGTCACTGTCCTAAGTGCTCTACTTATACCTTCAAAACAACCCACGAGACAGGAACTACTATTATACATTGTACATGGAAGGAAACTGAGGCACAGAGAGGGTCAGTCACTTGTCTGAAGTTCCTGAGCTGGTAACAGGCAGAGCTGGACTCCGAGCTGGTGTTTCGGCCCCGGTGCAGTTGCCTGTTTTCTCATCTGTTCCCCTGTTAGACGGGGCTTTTGAAGTCAGGGTCTATGTCTGTTTTATTCTCCTTTACCTTCATAGGAATTGACAGAGCCCTCAGGTTGTCAATAAAGATCTGCTGATTGAAATAATGAATGAGACTGGGCACAGTGGCTCATACCTGCAATCCTAGCACTTTGGGAGGCCAAGAAGAGTGGATCATTTGAGTGCAGGAGTTGGAGACCAGCGTGGGAAACATAGCGAGACCCAATCTCTATTAAAAAAAATTTTTTTTTTAATTAGCTGGGCATAACGGCTGCGTCTGTAGTCCCAGCTACTAGGGAGGCTAAGGCAGGAGGATTGCTTGAACCCAGGAGTTTGAGGCTGCAGTGAACCATGATCACACCACTGCACTCCAGCCTGGGCAACAGAGTAAGACCCTGTCTCTGAGATAGAAAGAAAGAAAGAGAGAGAGAGGGAGGGAGGGAGGGAAAGAAGGAAGGAAGGAAGGAAGGAACGAAGGAAGGAAGGAAGGAAGGAAAAGAAAGGAAAGCAAAGAAAGCAAGGAAAGCAAGAAAGAAAGAAAAGGGAGGGAAGGGAAAGAAGGAAAGGAAGGAAGGAAGAAAGAAAAAGAAAAAGAAAGACAGAAAGAAAAAGAAAGAGAGAGAAAGAAAAAAGAGAGAGAAAGAGAGAAAGAAAGAGAGAAAGAGACAGGAAGGGAAGGGAAGGAAAGGGAAGAGAAGGGAAGGGAAGGAAAAAGATGAATGAAGGCCAAGTTAACCTATAAATTGAAGAGTTACAGTGGACATTTAATGTACAAACCTACCTCCATTTGTGGAGTTTAGACATTTTACCAGGCATGTGCCAATTTTTCATCCTTGCTACCCAAAGCTACTGGGACATTGTAGTCTAAACATTTCCATCTTCTTCAGCTCAGAGGTCCTTTCTTTTCTTCCTTTTCATCTCTCTGTGCTTTTGCACTGGGTTCCAGGAAACTCCTTTGTCAAGAACTTCCAGGTCACTGTATTCCCCTCATTATTCAATCTATTAATTAGTGGTTTCAGAATTTGTCCATCACGTTGGCAATTTCCAAAACCAAAAAGGTTTCCTTTTCTCAGGAACCTGTTTCTTTTAAAAAATAGATGTCCTCTCAAATTTCCCCGGAAATAGAAAGTACAGCTGTTTTATCTTTTTCTTCTGTTTACTGCATTACTTCATCGGCCTCCTGTGTTGGTTCTTTTGTTTGTCGAGTTTGGTGTCTCTCTTTCGGTGCATTGGATTCTTGCATTTTTAGTGTTTGTTGGTTGCCTCTTCATATTTGAAGATGGTGCGGGGAGGGATCTGGACAAAATTGTTGTTTCCTAGAATGTCCTTCCTCAGGCTAAGTGGGAATTCCTGTTGGCTTAGCCATGCATGAAATCTTTGTGCTGGAGAGCCCTATCTACAGTAATTGTGACGTGTGGGCAAGTGAAAGAGGCCTGTGGCCAGGAGGAGCTGGTGGATCTGATTTTCTGAGTAAAGGGTTCTGCTTCCCTGTGGGACGCTTAAGTTACCTGGGGCGCTGCCCTTTTTCTCCGGCCTAGTACACAGTTTCAGAACTCCATTTAGCTGTTCTTGCGCCTTGACCTCCAGGCAAACATGGAATTCAATGCCAAGTGGTGTTTGGTGGAGGAAGGGTGGAACACAGTCAATCTGCTCACCCTGACACTGTTAATTACCCAGATGTCCTTGGCCTGTGCCCACTCTGCAGCCTCTCACCTAGTGCTGTCCTCCTAGGAAGGTTCAGGAGTTTGGGCCTCCTTTCCCTCCTGCATAGGGCGTGGGTCCCTTGGTCTGTGGGTTTCATTGTCCATCTGTCCCATGACCTTTATGTCTTATGCAGATTCTTTCCCTAGTTTTCCATTTCTCAGCTTTCCCTGCTGCTCTGGGACTGCCAGACTATTTCCTTCTTTGATCCACTTGGATTTGGCTGGGGGAGATAAATGAGTGCCCCATCAGCCATCCTGAACCCCGAGCCCCTCCATGTCCCTGGAAAACAGACAGCAAGTGGTCAAGAGACCTGTGTGACCCAGAGCTTCGAGTTCCTGCATCTCTTGGGGGATGTCACCCAGTAGGTTCCTTAAGGGCAGGATTCTTAGTTGGCAAAGAAGTGCCTAAGTGAGCTCAGTCTGCAGCTGGGTCGAGACCGACAAAGAGAAGGGTCTGAAATCTACCTGCCGCCAGGGCAAAGGCACATGTGTCGGGGAGAGTGGGAAGGGGGGTGAGGGGAATGTAGGCCCCCAGGCTTCTGCCTCTCCAGTTGTCTGTGCAAAAAACGAATCCTAGCGCACTGTGGCAGGGGTGGCACATCTCTTTGCTCTCACATGCCACTCTGTTCCTTGCTCCATTGCCTGATGATGCAGAGGATAGAAAGGGACTTGGCCCTGGCGTGCTGCCAGTCTGCATGGTGACACACATCCCCTCGCTTATTCAGCAAGCACTGAGTAGGCACCTCCAGTGTGCAGGCAGGGCTCAGGCACTGAAGAGTTTAAGGATACACGTTCCCATCCATAAGGAGCTTATATTTTGACGGAGAGGCAGACGTGGAAATAAGCATAAAGGCCTTCCCGGAAACCCCTTCTGAGGAGACAGAAGGTGTGGAACAGTCGTGGCTGTGGAGAATGGTCAAGGCCAGGGCATATTAAACTTCAGTGGGCACACAGATCACTTGGGGCTCTTAGTAAATGCAGATTCTGACTCTGGAGGTCTGGGTTGGGGTCTGAGATTCTGCGTTTCTAAAGAACTCTCAAGTGACACTGATGCAGCAGCAAGGGTAGAGGGAAGCCCCAGCTTCCTGCCACGCCCTGATGCTGTCCTGTGGGTGCTGGGGACACCTGTGGGAACCCACCAGGAACAGTTGCCCCAGAGGCCTCTGAAAGAGGCCCTGTCCCAACCCCAGGCCCAGGGGCAGGATGGAGGCTGGCTTCCAGGTCAGCCTGGCCTGCAGTTCCCCCACTGCCCTTCATGCTGCTCCAGAGGGAAAGTGCTGGGAGGTGGCTTTGCCTGGACAGGACACAACCCAGCAGCTCTGGACTGGGTCAGGGAAGACCTCTCTCCAGAATTTTGGGGGTTGGCTCTGTTCTTGGGGGAAGCCTGGTCAGATGAGGTTCTGTGGCCGCCCACACGGCCCTGTGGCTTCAGAGCTTGTAGTAAGGTCCTCATGAGCACTGAGACCTCTGCATGAAGCTAACACAGGGTGGGTGCCCAGGGACCCTTGGGTGTCTTGGGGGCCAGATGACTCAGCAGCGGTCACTGCTGCCATCGGGCTTGGCTCCCTCAGGTCACTCAGGGTCAAGGTAAAGGCTCCAGACAACTGGAGAGTCATGCCCCGCTGCCTGTGACAGTGGCTCAGGGCCAGGTCAGATGTGGCCATCCTCGGGACCAGGCTGGGAACTCTCTCCCTAACCAGGGAGCTCTGGGGCTCCTTTCAAGGTGGCGGAGAATGTTGAGCCATGGTTAATAGGCTTACAGGTTAATCTAGCATGTGACCAGGACACGCTCATGCTTCGGCGGGTGGAGGTCAGGATGCTGCTCCCTTACCAAAAAAAGATGCTCTGAAGTTCTGGAACTCTGTGCATGCCATTGAGATCACTACAAGAGCCAGCAAGACTTTGCTAGGACCACGAAGCACTCTAGGCAGTCCCTGCCCATCCACCTCTGGGCTGGAGTGCAGTGGCACGATCAGGGCTCACTGCAACCTCCGCTTCCCAGGTGCAAACGATTCGCCTGTCACAGTCTCCTGAGTAGCTGGGACAGGCGAGTGCTACCACGCCCAGCTAATATTTTTATTTTTAGTAGAGATGGGGTTTCACCACGTTGGCCAGGCTGGTCTTGAACTCCTGGTCTTAAGTGATCTGCCCGCCTTGGCCTCCCAAAGTGCTGGGATTACAGGTGTGAGCCACTGCGCCTGTTCCCCACCTCTTTAAAATGTGTTGAATTCACATTCTCCTCACCATCTCCACAGTCTATGCCCAGTTCAGGCCAGGAAAAGCCTCTTCCTGGTTCTCCTCTCTGTAGCCCAGTCTCATCTGAGCCCACCTTACGTTTTCATCCATCCAAGACATTTTCCTAGTAATCAGACACTCTTCCCCCATCTCTCCTGGTCTGGCCTCAGGGCGTTTGCACATGCTGTTCTTGCTCTCAGAACACTCATCCTCACCTCCCCACACCCTCTCAAACCTGTGCTTTTTCTCAGCTCTTTCTTCTCTGTACTTCCTAGTTACGTTTTTGGCCTTTGTCCTGTGGTGTGCTGAGTTGGCTGATACTGCCCTGATGCAGTGGTTTTTACATCTGTCTTCCCACTGGACGCACCTCCTTGCTGGTTCACCTTGGGTCTCCAGGGCCCAGCATGGGGCCTGGAATCTTGCACACCTTTAATACATGTTTGTGGAGCTGACATGATGATGAATTATTTCACAACGTTCAGATGTGTATCTGTTAGGTGGAAGGAAATTGCTGGGAAACAATTTTCAGAACTAAGTGCATTCGCTGTTGCGCTTGGAGAAGCCATTTAACTTCTCTGAGCCTCACTACCCCACTGGTCACCCACCTGTGCAATTGTTCTAAGCATGACCAGGGGGTGGTGCCAGTGATCAGCAGGGGGCAGGCTTGTCATTGCAGGGCTGCCACTAACCAGCTGTCGCACCTCACAAAAGAGGGTTGGGAACCCCACCTTAAGTTGGGTCCCCTCCAAAGCCAACATAAAATAAAGATTTGAATGTAAATCACCTATTTGGGAGGCGAACCCATTAGGCACTGGTAGGGGAAGTGAGACGGGGAATAGAAGAAAGTCAGCAAAGGGTGTGGCATCGAGCAAGTTACTGCTGTGAGCAACTTGGGCCAGGGAGCTGGGGTATTGATCCACCAGGTCCCAACAGTCACTGAGTGGAGGCTACCCTGCGGGTGCTAAGTCCTCAACACTAATTCTGTCTTGCTCCCAGTAGACCCTTTGAGTTCCTGAAGCCAGAGAAGTGCTGGAGTACTTGCAGTATGTGGTGTCCGAAGGCACCAGAAAAGAAGGTTGGGGACCTCTTCCTGGTAAAATGAAAGGAAATAAGCAGAAGCCAAATAGCATAGAATGAACCCCCATCACTGGAGCTTAGGGCAAGTCCAGCCTCAGCTTACCTGCTTTGAGCAGGACCTGCAGGACAGCTCTGTGGGTGGTTATGTAAGTCTACCAGTTTTCAGACACTCTGATTCTTGCAGCCGGTCAAAGTCCAAATGGGCATATGGTGATGGAGACACATGTGAGAATGAGAACAAACCCCTGCCCAAGATCACATGACAGTCTGGACCCATCTGAGGAAATGAAGCCCACAGGTGAGACTGGTTAAAACCTGGTCTCCCAGAAACTGCAAAAAAAAAAAAAAAAAAAAAATTAATACACAGAACCTAGCAGTACATTAAAGAAATAATACAATCTGTCCAGCTCTGTGTGTGGCTGTGTAACTCTACTTAAACCTATGAAGATGATGAATTATATTAATGGATTTCCTAATACTGAACCATCCTTTCATTCTAGAAGTGAGTAGAGATTTTACCAGAAAAGAAACTACAGCCCAATCTCACATGTAAAGATTAAGGAAAACCTCTACATAAAAGACTAATAAATAGGCTGGGCATGGTGGTTCATGCCTATAATCCCAGCACTTTGGGAGGCTGAGGCAGGCGGATCACCCGGCCTCGGCCACCCTGCCTCGGCTTCCCTTTCATCCAATGAAAGCGTGGTTCAGCATTAGGAAATTCATTAATATAATTCATCATATTCATAAATTTAAGAAGAAAAGTCATAGTGTCAACTCTACAGGTGTTGGAGAGGAAAGTGACAAATCCAACAAGCATTCTGGATTTAAAAATCCAACCATGAAACAATTCCTTTATCACCATGGAGTAGAGAGGGCTGTTCTAATGATGACTAAAACCCAAAAATCAAAAAAGAAAATGATAAATTCAATTACAAAAAAATTCTGTATGCAGAAAAGTATCAATAACAATATGAGTTGTTAAAAGACAAAGTGGGCTGGGCACGGTGGCTCACGCCTGTAATCCCAGCACTTTGGGAGGCCAAGGTGGGACGATTGCTTGAGCTCAGGAGTTCGAGACCAACCTAAGCAACATGGCAAAACCCCGTCTCTTCTAAAAATACAAAAATTAGTCGGATGTGGTCGTGTGTACCTGTAGTCCCAGCTACTTGAGGGGCTGAGGATTGCTTCCCAAGTAGCTGGGACTACAGCAGATATACACCACCTACTCCCTCTCCCACAGTAGTGGGAGGATCGCTTGAGCCTGGAAAGTTGAGTCTGCAGTGAGTCCCGAATGCACCACTGCATTCCAGCCAGGATGACAGAGTGAGACTCTGTCAAAAAAAAAAAAAAAAAAAAATCCAGTCTCCCTAATTTATAAAGGGTTTGTAGATATTGGTAAGGAAATAACCTACAATTGAAATAGGTAAGGGGTATGAAGAAATAACAGAAAAAGAGAAATACAAATGCATCTCAAATATATTAAAAGGTGCTCAGCCTCACTCATAAGAAAAGAAATGCAAAGTAAAGCTACACTGAGAAATCACTTTTTATCCATGATATTGGGAAAACCCCACAACGGTGACACTAGCTTTCTGAGTTAAGGAGCTGGGGACAGGATACACGACTATGTCCTTGGGGAGGGCAGTGGGCTGCCTCTCAAAACCACGGCTCACTCACCCTTCAAGGAAGCAATCCCGCTTCTGGAATTTTATTCTACAGACATACTAACAAACATTTGAAATAGTATGTATGTAAAGTTATTCATCCGAGCATTTTAAATAATGTTTTAACTTTTATTTTAGGTTCTGGGTGTACGTGTGAAGATTTGTTACATCGGGGAACTCATGTCATGGGGTTTGTTGGTACAGGTGATTTCATCACCCAGGTACTAAGTCCAGTGCCCAATAGTTATCTTTCCTGCTCCTCTCCCTCTGCTCACCCTCCACCCTCAAGTGGGCCCCAGTGTTGTCTGTTGTTCCCTTCTTTGTATTCATGAGCTCTCATCATTTAGCTCCCACTTATACATGAGAACATGTGGTATTTGGTTTTCTGTTCCTGCATTAGTTTGCTGAGGATAATGGCCTCTAGCTCGACACATGTTCCCACAAGAGACATGATCTCGTTCTTTTTTATGGCTGCATAGTATTCCACGTGTATATGTAGCACAGTTTCTTTATCCAATCTACCACGGATGGGCATTTAGATGATTCCATGTCTTTGTTATTGTGACTAGTGCTGCAATGAACACACATGTTCATGTGTCTTTATGGTAGAATGATTTACATTCCTCTAGGTATATGCCCAGTAATGGAATTGCTGGGTTGGATGGTAGTTCTGTTTTTAGCTCTTTGAGGAATCACCACACTGCTTTGCACAATGGGTTGAACTAATTTACACTCCCACCAGCGATTTATAAGCATTCCTTTTTCTTCACAACCTTGCCAGCATCTGTTGTTTTCTGAGGTTTTAATCAATAGCCATTCTGACTGGTGTGAGATGGTTTCTCATTGTGGTTTTGATTTGCATTTCTCTAGTGATCAGTGATATGGAGCTTTTTTTCATAGTTTTAAAAATACTTTTTGAAATATGAAAATTTTAGGGCCAGGCAAGGTGGCTCACACCTGTAATCCCAGCACTTTGGAAGACTGAGGCAGGTAGATTACCTAAGGTCAGGAGTTTGAGACCAGACTGACCAACATGACGAAATCCCATCTCTACAAAAAATACAAAAATTAGCCAGGCTTGGTGGCAGGCGCGTGTAATCCCAGCACTCTGGGAGGCTAAGGCAGAAGAATCACTCCAACCCAGAGGTTACAGTGAGCCGAGATCATGCCATTGCACTCCAGCCTAGGGGACAAAGTGAGACTCTGTCTCAAAAAACAAACAAACAAAAAAAAAAAATCAAAATTTTAGACACAGTCCAAGTGACCATGAATGGGAGGGTGGTTAAATGTGCGATGGTAAATCCATGCAGTGGGTTACCATGCTACTGTGAAATGGGAAGGAGGATGTTCACAAAGCACGAGGAAAGGTGTCCGAGGTACACTGTTGTGGGAAATCAATGCAAAGGGGAAGAGTACCTTTGTGTAAAAGGAGTAAAATCAGAATGTGCGTCTCCCCTCGCTTATATTTTCAGAAAGAAAATCTGGAAGGATGCGCAAGAAACTAAAAATGGTTCCCTGAGGGTGGGCGGAGGTGGGATGGGAGAGAGCCTCTTCACTCTACACATGTTCGTAAGTTTTCTATTTTTGAACGATGTGAATTTACTACCTATTGAACAATCTTAAAACTTTAAGAATGTGTTTGAAGGTACATTATGATTTTTCTGGAAGAATATAACTTGTTGGTGGCAGTTGCCCCAGGCAGTTGGGGATTAGAGGAGAAAAGGACTTTTACTTGCTACTTTACACACTTTGAGATCATTTTGGTTGTTATCGTATACATTAAGACTTCTCAGGTATAAATGACTAATTATAATGATTTATGTTGACATATTTCTAAATATGTAGGTGTTTTAAATAAAGGACCTGGGGTCCTTTGAGCAGTGTGATTGTTGGAGTCGGTTGGGGGGGAAAGGGGGCCTTCCTTTCATTCTTCACATGATTCTGTAATTTTTGCAACATGTACACTTTAAGAAAAGACAAGAAAATTGAATTAAGGCGGTCCCTATCATCCTCCCTCCCTGCAAAAAGGCACGTGGGTGAATTTAGGAAGATTTGCAAAAATGAGTTCTTATAAGGCATAATAAGATCTAAGAGCTCTAAGCTGCTGCTGGGCAGTGAATTGAAGAGGAATACAAAAACGAAGAAAAATGATTTAAGTTTGTAGTGTTATTGGTGAAGGAGGGGTAGTCCCCAAATGTATGTCCCTCAAAGAGGAATTAAAGAACTGAAGAGGTGAGATCTGCTTTTGGCCTTATGTGGCTCATCAATATCTCCTGTTCAGTGAGGTGAGGCCTGTTCTCTGGAGCAGGAGGATAATTTGATATTTTATGGTTAATGTTTCTTTGACTTTCTGATGGATCATTGGGCATCTTTACAAGGGTACAGTGGAAAAAGCAATCAAACTGGAGTCAGGATCTGAGACCCTGGAGAGCCCTGTCCCTACAGCAGTATGAAACTAAGAAAAAGCCTCACCTTCTGACGACTCCAGTTTCTTCCAGGATTTCAGGGACGAGTCAGACAAGAAACCCCTGTGATTCCAGTTGGATCTGAAATACTGCAGCTTCAACTGGAAAAGAAAAAAAGGAAGAACGATGGGTCTGCTATGACGGTTGTGGTGATGGTGTGATGGTGGTGATGGTGATGGTGATGGTGATGGTGGTCATGGTGATGGTTGTGACAGTAGTAGTAATGATGGTGGTGGTAATGGTAATGATGATGGTGATGATAGTGATGGTGATGGTGGTGATGATGGTGGTGATGATAGTGATGGTGAGGGTGGTGATGATGATGGTGGTGATGGTGATGATGGTGGTGTTGATGGTGGTGATGATGGTAGTGGTGATGGTG
>NC_045446.1:9579023-9586019 GCF_002776525.5 Piliocolobus tephrosceles | reverse complement strand
TGATGGTGATGGTGGTGATAGTGAT
Source organism: Piliocolobus tephrosceles (assembly GCF_002776525.5). NCBI lineage: Eukaryota > Metazoa > Chordata > Mammalia > Primates > Cercopithecidae > Piliocolobus > Piliocolobus tephrosceles. The sequence continues at coordinate 9,585,994 of NC_045446.1, read as the reverse complement.
AGTGATTGTGGTGATGGTGATGGTGGTGATAGTGATAGTGATTGTGGTGATGGTGGTGGTGATGGTGATAGTATTGTGGTGATGGTGGTAGTGATTGTGGTGATGGTGATGGTGGTGATAGTGATAGTGATTGTGGTGATGGTGGTGGTGATGGTGGTAGTGATTGTGGTGATGGTGATGGTGGTGATGATGGTAGTGATTGTTGTGATGGTGATTGTGGTGGCTAGTGTTTATTGTCAGGCCCATGAATTATCTAATTTAATCTTACTACGTTAAGTGGAAGGCCCTATCTTAGAGATGGAGATACTGAAGTTCACAGCAGGTAAGGCAACCGCCTAAGGTCATTTGGCAGCCATGCTAGCCTTTGGTTTAATTGATGGGAAACCTGGGCTAGGAAGGTCAACTCCACAGCAACTCTACTTCTATGAATAACAGGGGTTTACTTTACACAAGTTAATTTAATGAGGCACCCCAGAGGGCTTGACGACTATAATCGGGGGCTGCCTGCCTTCCTCCCCAAGCCCTTCTCTCCCCACCCCTGCCTGAGGACCCTTGAAGGATGGGCACCTGGGCAAGATGTGCCTAGTTTGGGAAAGGCTACAGTCCCAGGTGTGACCGCCAGGTGGCAGAGCAGCTGCACCAAGCCCTGCCCCCAGCAGCCCCAGAAAAACAGAAAATACAAATGAAAAATTCCTTGGCCTGGAAGCGGAAAGTCAGTTGGAGATTCCGGGAGCCTTCTGGCAAGTCCAGGAGGTTTGACCTTCTGCTGTAAGCAAAGCCTAGGGGTGTCCATGACAGGCAAAGGGCAGGGAAGAAGAAAAAACGTGAAAGCATATGGACGGAGGAAGGAGAAAGAATCGAAGGGCTTCCTGGACACCTTGGGTTCCGGCAGCCACCTCCAGCCCAGAGATTTTCAAAGCAAGGCCCGGGCCCGGTGTGGTGCAATCAGTTGGGGACTTACTTTAAAACGTGCACTCCTGGGCTCAGCCCACCCTGCAGCAGACGCTCAAGAAACTGCGTTCTAGCCAGCACCCCAGTGGCTTCTGGCACATGCTGAGGTTTGCAAACACCAACACAGCAACACACTTCACTCCGCAGGCGAGAAGCCAGGAGCCAGAGAGAGGAGGCCACCATGGAATGCCACGTCTCAGAGCCAGGCCTACCCCCAACAGCACGGTGCTTGCTCAAAACAGGAATAGGGTGCAATTCTTTGCACGTTAGATTAGGCCTTTGAGTTGTTTTGGACTGGGGCTCTGTCCAAGGAGTCCCTCTCCTGCGGCCTCCTGGGCTTTCATTTGGGTTGGTTCTCCACCTCCCCGAGCCGCTCTCTTTCTGCGATTTTAAAATTCGTAACGGTTTCCTGCCTGGAGAGGCCGAAGAAGGAAGGAGTCCCAGCTTTGAAGCCCAGGCCTAGAATCCGGCTCCCCAGCTTCCTGGCCGAGTTCCCCAAGCCCTCCAGGGAGGTTCTCAGAGGTTCAGGGTCCAGACATCCACCCACACCTCACCCACACTTCCAGCACTTCTCGGACTTCTCTCCGGAACTGACTCAGCCGCTTCCCTCTCGCACTCTGGGAGGTGACTTCGGGCTGGCCCTCATTCTGACCCAAATCCTGAATTCTAGCTTTTGGCCAGGATTTGGTCCATGACAGGCTGGAGACCACACCGCAGCTGCCCAGGGGCATCGGAGAAAGCTCAGGCTGTGGCGTCTGGCTCCGATCTGGACTGTGGCAAGTGACCTTGGGCGAGCTGCCTTGTCCTCTCTGAGCCTCAGTTTCCTTGTTTAAGGGAATTTGCCTTGTTTCTCTCCTGGGCTGCCATAAGGAGTGAAGGAAGGGGTGCAGGCAGTGAGGTCAGCCCAGAGCTGAGCACACTAAGAGGCACCACCCAGATGGCCATGGGGGAGGGCTGGCTTCACTCTACCTCGCCTGGAAACGGGGCTGGCCTCAGAGGCTAGGTCACAGCGTCGTGATTCTGCTCACTTCCCCAACTGCCCGCCTGCTCAGCTGCGGGCCCACGAGGGGCTTCAAAGAGAAGCCAGGAAATGGTAGCCATGGTTTCCACTGGGGGAGCTTACTGTCTAATAAAGGCAACCTAAAACCTCGGAATAGAAGCTTCCCGAAATAGTGAGTCTGCAAGCTGGTCTCCCCGGCACTGCCTGGTAGGAGGTTCACATCAGGAAAGAAAAGAGCACAGACTTGGGCCCTCCTGCCAGCTCATGCCCACCCCACGTCCTCTCCCACGCCCACCTGCACCATCTCCCCAGCTAGGGAAGGCCCTTCCCAGGCCTCACATCTGGCTTCAGAGCCTTGAACAATTGTCAGGAGGGATGAAGTTTAGGCTGACCGTTTTCTGATTTAAAGGGCCTTGCGTAGAAGGTTCTAAAGATTTAAGAATGAGATCAACTGGCCAGCGGGGAGTGGCTGAGGCCTCAGGTCCTGAGACATGAACTGCCTTCCTCACTCAGAAGCCCACGCTGAGATTAAACTTTAACCAACTCAGTGAGGCAACAGCCCAGTTGATATTTCTTCCAAACTGTAATTCAGTAACATCAAAGCACCCTGTCTTTTTTAATAGAATCTGCCTGACTTTCACTTTTGGTGCTGGAGAACTCAGAAGGTGGCTCAGCCCTCTGGTCCACACTTGGTGGGCAGCTCGGATGCCCCAGGCAGCCCGAGGAGAGTGAGCTTAGTCCCATTACCCCCTCCACAGAGTGCTGGGGCATCCGCAATCACTCCTGGAAACAAGAGAAGGAGGAATTCCCCGGAGGCATCATAGGGTTTCCTGGGACCGACTCAACTGGTTATTGGACAGTGCTCCACCCTCAACCCAGCTGAGGGGTAGGAGGGCAGAAGGTCTTGGTGGCCCCGGATCTTGTGGCTGTAATCAGTTCCAAACAGCAGTTAGGTCAGCTGTCCACTCAGCCGAGGCAGCTCCGTTCATGGCATTCTCAAAGCTCTTGGAGCAAGCCGGAGGCATGGGCCTCTTCCAGACCCTGCAGGTCCTCACCTTCATCCTCCCCTGCCTCGTGATACCTTCCCAGATGCTCCTGGAGAACTTCTCAGCCGCTGTCCCAGGCCACCGATGCTGGACACACCTGCTGGACAACGGCTCTGCGGTTCCCGCAAACATGACCCTCAAGGCCCTTCTGACCATCTCCATCCCGCCAGGCCCCAACTGGGAGCCCCACCAATGCCGCCGCTTCCGCCAGCCACAGTGGCAGCTCTTGGACCCCAATGCCACGGCCACCAGCTGGAGTGAGGCCGACACGGAGCCGTGTGTGGACGGCTGGGTCTATGACCGCAGCGTCTTCACCTCCACCATCGTGGCCAAGGTAGGGCCTCCCCCAGAGCCACTCGAGTGGAGGTCAGAGTCGTGGATCAGGTTGGTTGGACTCCAAGGTCCAGTCCTGGGAGGGACCCGCCTCCTCAAGCCCTGCTCACTCTCGAGCCTCTCAGCCCCTCGTCGGCCACACACAGGGGAGTGGGTGGCAGGGATCAGTCTACAGATGGGGCCAGCCCAGGCTCCTGGAAGTGTGGGGTCACCTGGACGGGCACCTCTGAATGCTGGCACCTGGACATTCGCCAGCCTCGTCTGGTCCCGGCCCTGTTGACCCATCAGCCATGACTCCAGGCAACTCAGCTGCAGGGGGAAGTCAGGGGTAAGGGGGAATCTGGCTGAACTGACCCAACAGGCTTCTTGCTGAGACAGGCCAGGGTGACCAGATATCGCCCTAGAGGTGGGTGGAGGATGAGGAACCTGATCGGGTATCGAGGCTGGAGTCAGAGGGGATTCTTGCTAAACTGACTCAGCAGGGTCCTTTGCTAAAACTGGATTCTATGAGGAAGCGCCCAGATGGGCCCAGGAGAAGGTTCAGGAACTTGACTAAAGTTTAGCCAAGCAAAGACTTCTGGTCACCCCACGCCCATTTCCTGATTGGTGATGATGGGCCAGATTCAGATCAGGGCTCTGGTTCCAAGATGAGCAGGGAGCCTTCAAGAAGCATCCATTCCACTGGTGAATTCACTCAGTTGACATCTAAACCCCTCCTAGCAGCAAAGCCACCCCTCGCCCTGCACCTGTGAAGTGGCAGACACATTTCCACTGCATCTCTGCTGCTACAACCTCGCCACAATCTTGTGGGATGGATCCTATGACAGTCCCCATTTAATAACAGAGAAAACGAAAACACAGATAGGTTAAGGGGCTGTCCCAGGCTTCACAACTAGAGTGTCCTGGAGCCTGATTCAATCCCGGCAGTCTGCATGGGGGACAAAAGCAAGGCTGCGAGGGGCGAGGAGGGGCAGCCTCCTTCAGGCAGATGGTTGGGGATGGCCTCTCCAAAGAGGCAACATGGACACTGAGACTTGGATGGTGAGGGGAGGAATCGGTGAAGGTCAGGAGCCCCACAGAGCAAAGGTCGTGCATAGAAGCATGTCTGGGTTTGAAGGAGCTGAACAAGGCCCAGTGCATCTGGGCACAGGTGCTAAGGGGCCAGAAGCAGGTGCAGGGGCATGCTCTGGAAGTGGGATTTTCTTTTTTTTTTTTTTTTCTGAGACAGAGTCTCACTCTGTCACCCAAGCTGGAGTGTAGTGGCGCAAATATGACTGCCTGCAGCCTCTAACTCCCAGCCTCCAGTGATCCTTGTGGCTTGGCCTCCCCAGTAGCTAGGACTATAGGTGCATACCACCATGCCCAGCTAATTTTTTTTTTTTTTTTTGACACTGAATCTCACTCTATTGTCCAGGCTGGAGTGCAATGGCGCAATCTCAGCTCACTGCAACCTCCGCCTCCAGGGTCCAAGCGATTCTCCAGCCTCAGCTTCCCAAGTAGCTGGGATTACAGGCATGTACAACCACTCCCGGCTAATTTTTGTATTTTTAGTAGAGAAGGGGTTTCACTGTGTTAGTCAGGCTGGTCTTGAACTCCTGACCTCTGGTGATCCACCCGCCTCGGCCTCTCAAAGTGCTGGGATTACAGGCATGAGCCACCACACCTGGCTTAATTTTTAAAATTTTTAGTAGATACAAGGTCTGACTACATGGCCCAGACTGGTCTCGAATTCCTGAGCTGAAAGGATCCTCCAGCCCCGGCATTCCAACGTGCTGGGATTACAGGCATGAGCCACTGTGCCTGCAATTTTCTTTTAAATGCAAAGAACCTCATCATCGTCATCCTCATTGGAGGGTTTGGAGCATGGAAGTGATTTGGTCTGACTTGCATTTTCAAGAGGTCACTTTGCATGATGGAGAAGCTCTGTGAGGGCATGGGGGACCCGCTGGAGGCTACTGCAGCTGCCCGGGTGGGAGGGGAGAGAGGTGGGGGGAGCTGTTGGGCCTCAGTGGAGGACGGGCTTGGGGACGGGTATGGGGTGTTCAGGCAAAGGATGACCGGTCCTGGGCTGGAGCCACTGTAAAAATCCCAGCGAACCGTGCCAAGCTCTCTCTAGTCACCCTCACTGCTGATGAGAGGACCAGATCATGGCTCTGTCTCTAGAGGAGAGGATAGCCCAGCTGAGACAGTGGCTCTGCCACATCCACCTGGCCAGCACTCAGCAGAGGTGGAAGCCAAGCCTGTCATGTCACCCCTGCCAGCCATTCCCTGCCCCTGCCTCCCACTGCCCACTTTGCCTGCCACCTCACTGCCCACCACTGCCAGGTACTGCTGGACGCAGCCACACATTGCCTGCCGAACTTCTTTTTACCAAGAAATTGTTCATTTTCATACCACTTCTGCCCCTTCAAGGCCCTGCTGCCCATTAGAGTCTGTCCTCTGCATGAGGGGCCACTGGGCCCCGTGGAAAGGCCTCCACACAGCTGGCAGACACAGAGCCAGGTCGCACTCTGTCCTGCAGCTGGGCTTCCCGTGGGGGGTTGTAGCCCCATGGTCAGCAGGTCTCTTCTACCTCTGTGACCTGGCACTGGGAGTCCAGGGACCCTAGTGTGGGTGGCTGGCCCCAAGGGCTCAGGCTGGCCAGGAGTCCCTCGGCCACACCCAGCCCCACGATTCCACACCCCCCGAGCTGAGCCACTGCACCCTCCTCTTGCAGTGGGACCTGGTGTGCAGCTCCCAGGGCTTGAAGCCCCTGAGCCAGTCCATCTTCATGTCCGGGATCCTGGTGGGCTCCTTTATCTGGGGCCTTGTCTCCTATCGGTGAGTGCCTCCGATCCTCCCAGCCCCCAGCTCCCTCAAAACAGAATTGAAGACTGTGGGGCAGAAGGTTCAGAAATGTCAGCCGAGCACCCCATCCCCCCCTCCATCTCCCTCCTGCCTCCTCTGTTTCTTCCCTCCCCTGGCCATCCCCACCAACCCACAGACTGTTCCGGGTCCCCACCTCAGCAAGTTCCCCCAGACCCTGGCCTGGTTCCCCTCACAGGGAGGCCACCCCAGACCATCTCCCAGTGCCCCCATTCCCTCTTCCATACTCCAGCCAGATGGTCATAGGCCTCCTCCATGTGGCCGTGCTTGGACCCTGTGCCGCAGAGCTGTCCTGGCTCCCCATCCTCCTCTCCTCTGTCCTTTGTCCCCCAGTCTCAAAGCCTTTCCAGAAGCCTCATGTGGGCCAAACACCGGCCAGGTGCAAGGGACACGCCCAGCAGAGATGGGGGAAGGGGCGGTAGGGAGGCTGGGAGACAAGTGTCTGCTCTTCCCCAGCTTGGAGCCAAGCAGGGCTCAGGACACAGGTGAGTAAGTTAGGCCACCTTGGAACGTGACGGGGGCTAGGGAACAGGGCACAGGTGATGGGCACGCCGGGGCCGGCCGGCAGGACTGGATACGTCTCATACCAGGTGACACTGAAACCCAGGCCTGCTGGCGGGAAGAAGCATCCTCTGTGACATACTTTCTTCTCTCGGCTTCCAGAACATCCTCACTGCTGGTTTTCCTTCCACCTCCCAGGAAGCTATTCCCCTTCCCCCCCCCCCCGCCCCCCCTCCTCCCGCTCCCCCTCCTCCCGCTCCCCCTCCTCCCGCTCC
>NC_045446.1:9559715-9579013 GCF_002776525.5 Piliocolobus tephrosceles | reverse complement strand
CCGCTCCCCCTCCTCCCGCTCCCCCTCCTCCCGCTCCCCCTCCTCCCTCTCTTCCTGTTGTGGGAGCTGAGCTGCTGATTCCTCACCACCCCACTCACTCCCCCAGCAGCCTCCATCAGAGGACACGGACCCCCAACCCATGGGCCCCTCTGCACCTGCGCTGTCCCCTGGCCTCCCTTCCTCACCCCACACTCGCCTGGCTTTTCCTCCAGGACGCACTCAGCCCAAGCCCCTCCCTGCCACAGCATCCGCTTGCCTGAGCCACCATCTCCTCCCACCAGGCAGGCCGCAACCCCTCGCAGGTGTCCTCTACAGTGGCCGTCCACGCTGTCACAGCACTGACTCTGCAAAATCTTGGAGGTTGATCTGGTCAATAAAAGTTGGCCGGAAGTCCTCCAAGGGCCCCACTGCACTGAGGACAGTCCCTTTCTGCCCACCCCCTGCCCTGCGCTGGGCATCCTCCCACCCCCAGCTCCACCAGCCTCCTCCTGGAGCCCCCTGCACCCCTGCAGAGTGCCTCAGTGACTGTGCTTCACCCAGAAGCTCCTGCCCATGCTGCCTGGTGCCCACACACAGGCCACAGCTCAATGCTCTTCCTTGGGAAGGCCCTCCCGGGCCACGGAGCCAGAGACTCCTGCCCAGCCCCAGGCATGACTATCCCAACCCCTCCTTGCTTCCCTCATCACAGTGCCTGGCTCTGACCATGACTGGCTGGCTTAAGTCTTGTTTATTGTCCATGTCCCCACAAGCACACAGGAACCCAGGGACTGTGCCCCAGAGCCCAGCTCAGCACCGTGGCAGACATGCAGCCATTATTTTAGGAATGGAGGACTGCCTTCCCGCTCCCTCCTGCCACCACCCTACCGGCTCTGGGGTCTGACTACCTGGGTCTGAATCCCAGCCTTACCACGCCCAGTCTTGTTCTACAAGGTAGATCTCTTCCCTTCTCTGGGCCTCAGTTTCCCCCAGCAGTGGGGCCTCGCACCTGCCCACACAGTTGTCGTGAGGATGAAACGAGCATCCTTGCTCCCGGATGCTGCTCAGACAGGCATGGCCAAGGTCCACCTCGCATCTCCGTTCTGAGTAGCATGGGCTTGAGTGGCACTAAATGCAGTCTCCGGTTCAGGCTCAGCCAGCCTGGAGGTCACCGCGGCCCAGGGCACTTGGGCAGGGCCGAGGGCTCTGCATTGCCCCATGAGGACCCCTTTCACAGTGCACAGATGAGAGCAGTGCCTTGCAAAGTCTCAGCCTCCTCACTCCCCAGCCCCTTGCCCAGTGTCTCGATTCTCATAGCAGCCCTGTGAGGCATGCCCTTACGGATGCCCTTGTGTTACAGATGGGGAAACTGAGGCTCAGAGATGTCGAGTCACATGCTCAGGGTCACCCAGGAAGGACAGAGCTGGGGCTCAAACCCAGGCATCTGATGCCCAAACCTGTGTTCTTTTTTATTTATTTATTAGAGACAGAGGCTCACTCTGTTGTCCAGCCTGCAGTGCAGAGGCGTGATGATAGCTCACTGCAGCCTTGAACTCCTGGGCTCAAGCCATCCTCCCTCCTCAGCCTCCCAAGTAGCTGGGACCACAGACGCCTGGCTAATTTTTTAAATTTATTTAGTAGAGACTGAGGTCTCACTGTGTTGCCCAGGCTGGTCCTGAACTCCTGGCCTAAAGTGATCCTCCAGCCTCAGTCTCTCAAAGTGCTGGGATTACAGGCATGAACCACCGTGCCCGGCCCCAAACCCCATGTTCTTAAACATTGAGACCGAACTGCACCCTCCCATGGCAAGGTACTGCCACTTTTATAACAGAAACACTCTGAGTGTACCCCTAAAAGTTCCAAGAAAGATGAGCCTCCTGCAGGAGACCCCCTGGCGTTGTTGAACTCCCAGAAGGCAAGTGCCTGCTCACATATCCACGTCCTCAGGGACCCTCTCCAGGCCCCGTGTGCTTCTCTCCTTTGATAGGTTTGGGCGGAAGCCGATGCTGAGCTGGTGCTGCCTGCAGTTGGCCGTGGCGGGCACCAGCACCATCTTTGCCCCAACATTTGTCATCTACTGCGGACTGCGGTTCGTGGCCGCTTTTGGGATGGCTGGCATCTTTCTGAGTTCACTAACACTGAGTGAGTCCCCAGCTCAGCGCGCTGCTGCCATGGGGGCGGGGGTGGCAGGAGAGAATGGGGCTCAGGTCGCCGCCATGAGGCCTCACCTGCGCGTGTCTGCATCCTGCAGTGGTGGAGTGGACCATGACCAGCAGGAGGGCGGCCACCATGACGGTGGTGGGATGTGCCTTCAGCGCAGGCCAGGCGGCACTGGGTGGCCTGGCCTTTGCCCTGCGGGACTGGAGGACCCTCCAGCTGGCAGCATCAGTGCCCTTTTTTGCCATCTCCCTGATATCCTGGTCAGTACGATGTGGGACCTTTTCCTTAGGAGACCCAGGGTGGGAGGGTAACCCTTCACTTTCACTTCTCTGACTGGCAGGAGGTCCAGAGCCATGGAGCGCCACAGAAGGGCCATGGTGTGAGCGGGGCCCTCACTGGGGAGGGACGCTGGAGATTGGCAGTCCTAGGCTGAGTGTTGCAGCCCAAGATCTGTGGCTCCCATCCAGCCCAGACAGGCCAAGATGGGCCGGCACAGCGTTGGTTCAAATGGTGATTTAAAAAATATATTTGTAACTAGTTGCTAACATTTAAAAATCAGAAGATTTGGCCGGGCGCGGTGGCTCAAGCCTGTAATCCCAGCACTTTGGGAGGCCGAGACGGGCGGATCACGAGGTCAGGAGATGGAGACCATCCTGGCTAAGACGGTGAAACCCCGTCTCTATTAAAAATACAAAAAACTAGCCGGGCGAGGTGGCGGGCGCCTGTAGTCCCAGCTACTCGGAAGGCTGAGGCAGGAGAATGGCGTAAACCCAGGAGGCGGAGCTTGCAGTGAGCTGAGATCCGGCCACGGTACTCCAGCCTGGGCGGCAGAGCGAGACTCCGTCTCAAAAAAAAAAAAAAAAAAGACGATTTTCAAAAACAAACAAAAGCAGTATTTTTACCTTCTCTGGAAAAACTGGAAGATCCAGGGGCACTGGGCCGAAGTTCGGCCACAGTAGAAGCAGCCGCTCTCCCAGCCCCCAGGCCCCACAACCGCCGTCCCCTGGGCTGAGGCTGTGAGCATCGTCCCTCCCCAACGCTCGCACAGCCCCCACGCACCGGCTTCACTCCTTCACATACAGGGCGGACCAACATTGGATATGGAAATAGATCGTTGTCACTACAGTTTTAGGGGTTGCAAAAATCCCTGAGGTATGGAAATTCCTCCTTGGATTGGCACTGAGGAAGGAAACACAGGTGCAGAGGGTCTTAGGTGCTAGGGACACACAAGTGAACAAAACAGACAAAAACCAGGGGCCCCATGGAGCTTACGTTTCATACACAGATCAGTAAGTGAAGAGGAAGGCCATCCCTTACAATAATTAGGCCATCCCTGCCGTACTGATCAGGTGTGTACTAGGCGCTTACTAACATATCTTCTAATAAGGAAGATGATGCCATTACCGCCATTTTCAAATGAAGGACCGAGACCTAGAAAGGTTAGGTCACTCACCCAGGGTCACATACAGCCGGTGAATGCCAGAGGCAGGATTTGAACCCAGGCAGACTAACTCTTCACCACTACGTCAAACTGCCTCCAGAAGTCCTTCTTAGATTCCCTGCAAAGAGGGCTGAGAGTCAGTGGGCTGGGCAGATCCTGTGCCTTCCACCAGCAAAATGCTTCTGGCCTATCTGCCCCTGAGGTTGGGGAGAAACAGACTGGTTTTATAAAATCACCTGATTGTGCCTGGGAATGTTTTAAACGTGCTTTAAAAAAACAAAAACAAAAACAAAAACAGGCCAGGCGTGGTGGCTCACGCCTGTAATCCCAGCACTTTGGAGGCTGAGGCGGGCAGATCACAAGGTCAGGAGATCGAGCCATCCCGGCTAACGCGGTCTCTACTAAAAATACAAAAAAGCTAGCCATGGTGGTGCATGCCTGTAGTCCCAGCTACTTGGGAGGCTTAGGCAGGAGAATCACTTGAACCTGGGAGGCGGAGGTTGCAGTGAGCCGAGATCGCGCCACTGCACTCCAGCCTGGGTGACAGAGCGAGACTCTCTTTCAAAAAAAAAAAAAAAAAAACAGTACTAAGTGACCTTTCTATCCTAGAAATGGCCCCAGAATCACTGGTGAAGCAGCCAACTCTAGGGACACCCATGCCCAGGCCACCTGTGCCCTGGCTGTGTGCAGGACTCAGGTGGGCAGGCCCCAGTAGCCAGGTGAGCCAGATGGAGGTGGCTCGCTCAGGAAGGTGGGCTGCCAGGCACTGGGACTCAGTTTTGTTCTGAAACCATCAGGGACTGCCAGGCTCATGGCGGGACAGCAGCAGCACAGAAGCATCTGCCTATTCGTCACTCATCTCAGCTGAAGGGTCTGTGCCCACTGGCCCTTTCCACCCCGCCCCCGGGGAGAGCCCAGTGTGCACCCCAGCTACACACCTGCCTCCTTACAGGTGGCTGCCAGAATCCGCCCGGTGGCTGATTATTAAGGGCAAACCAGACCAAGCGCTTCAGGAGCTCAGAAAGGTGGCCAGGATAAATGGCCACAAGGAGGCCAAGAACTTGACCATAGAGGTGAGATGCTGCTGTCTGTGAGACTTGACCTGGGACAGGACATGCACTGATGGATCGTCCATGTGGCCTCCAACATCAGCACCACCCACTCCGGCACCACCTCCACCAGCACCACCACCAGCATCTCCACAGACACCACCAACACCTCCATCACCACCTCCACACAGACACCGCCACCACCACTAATCCCAATACCATCGTCAACAGCACCACCACCGTCCACACCCACCATCACCTTCACCGCCATCACTCCATCACCACCTCCACACAGACACCACCACCACCACCAATCCCAATACCATCGCCAACAGCACCACCACCGTCCACACCCACCATCACCTTCACCACCATCACTCCATCACCACCAGCACCACCAATACCATCACTAACCCCACAGCCACCATCTCTGCAAAACATCTCCACCACCTGCACCACCATCGTCACCATCAGTAACAGCACTGTCATTATCAACAGCGCCCACACCGTCACCTCTATCACCCACCACCTCCACCTGCATGTAGCACACGCCCACCTCACGGGGCTTCTCGAAGTGTCTGGGGAAACAGAATGTGCTTATTTGAAGGTAGCTGTTTTCAGGAAGCAGGTGCTGCCAGAGATTAGAGTGAAGATGGGGCGGGAGGATCAAGGAAGACTTCCAGAAGCGGGCAAGCTGGAGCTGAGAGGACCAGGGCTGAGTCAAACCTGCAGAAGAGCCAGGGCCTGGAGAGAACATTTTCTGCTCCATCCCTGCCCCCTCCCCTAGAGATCCGGCTTCCAGAGGCTGAGGCCCAGGACAGGCTCCCGGTCACTCTGGCCACTTGGACATTTCTCTGGCACAGGGGGTGGGCGGGGCCATTGCCCCACCATTCACAGTGCCCCCATTCTCCCCGGAAGGTGCTGATGTCCAGCATGGAGGAGGAGGCAGCCTCTGCAAAGGAGCCGCGGTCGGTGCTGGACCTGTTCTGTGTGCCCGTGCTCCGCTGGAGGAGCTGCGCCATGCTGGTGGTGAAGTACGCCGTCCTGGCGTCCCTCCCCAAGGCAGGGCTGGGACAGGCAGGAGGCAGGGTGTCTGGGGAAACAGCACCCACAGGCCTCAAGGGGGTGCATTTCTGTCTGGGACGGGACGCAGGCAGCCCCAGGAGGCAGGAGCCCTGGCAGACCACAGAGAGGGACTGTGCACTGGTGGGGTCTGGAGGCTGCCATCTGCAGGAAGCCAGAGGGAAAGGCTGGGGGTCCCAGGGTCCCAGGGAGGTCCCAAGACAGGGGCAGAGCCAAGGTCCCTAAAGCCAGGGGACCAGCCGTGGCCGAGGAGTACCACTGTTTGTCAGCATTAGAGACTTACCACTTTCCTAGAAACTATGGCCATGCTCCTAGAGGGTGAACCTGCATTAACTGACCCCTCCATGCAACCCCACTTCACTGATGGGGAAAGGGGATCCCAGAGGGGTAAGCAACAAGCCCAAGATGATAGAGCCTGCATTGGAACCGGGCTGAGCTAGCACTTGGCTTACTAGTACTGTCACCGCCCAGGGCCCGCACGACCAGACCCTGGCCCACCCAAGGTCATCTGGGCCCAGGAAAAGGCCCTTAAAACAAATTCAGTTCCACTGACGTCCAAAAGGTCATATTAAAAAGCAAGGACCAGGCCGGGCGCAGTGGCTCACGCCTGTAATCCCAGCACTTTGGGAGGCTGAGGCGGGCGGATCACAAGGTCAGGAGATCGAGACCACAGTGAAACCCCGTCTCTACTAAAAATACAAAAAATTAGCCGGGCGCAGTGGCGGGCGCCTGTAGTCCCAGCTACTTGGGAGGCTGAGGCAGGAGAATGGCAGGAACCCGGGAGGCGGAGCTTGCAGTGAGCCGAGATCGTGCCACTGCACTCCAGCCAGGGGGACAGAGCGAGACTCCCTGTCAAAAAAAAAAAAAAAAAAAACGAGCAAGGACCAGTCAGGCGTGGTGCTCAAGCCTGTAATCCCTCACTTTGGGAGGCTGAGGCAGAAGGATCGCTTGAGCCCAGGAGTTCAAGACCAGCTGGGTAGTATAGTGAGACGCTCTTATCTCTACTGAAAATCAAAAAGTGAGGCAGGAGGATCACTGGAGCCACTGGAGATAGAGGCTACACTGAGCTGAGATTGTGCTACTGCACTCCAGCCTGGACGACAGAGCAAAGAAAAAAACCTTAGGACCAGGTTTGACTGGGACTTTTATCTTGAAATAAAACTAAAGCTTAGGAAAATGTTTCTTTTATGCTATATTTAACCACATATGGGTTGTGATGGCAAATATTTGCTAATCTTAGAACAAAGATAGATCAAATGCCTTTTTTAAAAAACTTCAATTTTTGTCTGATAAATCAGAAGAAGTGCTCTTGCTGCAAACACCCGGGACCAGTTTTTAAAAAAGAAAAAAAACAACCTTCCAGGATTCCTCAGGGGCCGGCTCTGCAACCTTTGTTATTCAAATCAGAGGCTTTGAAGCGGGTGACCTTGTGGGTTTTCTTGTCTTGACTTGTTAACCCAGTTGTTATCTGTCCAAGGCTCCAGCGTCGGCCGCTTTTGAGCATCAGCCAAGTGACTCTCACGTCACTCACATAAACTTCATGAAACACTGCGGCTTGTGCATGAATTGCGATTTTACTCTGCCGTGGTTGGGCTGGTGTTGTCCAATGTTTATTGGGTGATGCAATCAGGTGACCCCTAAGGGGAGGGCCGGGAGGAGTGTCTGGGTTGAGCAGGGAGGGTCACAGATTTTAAACTTGGTAGAGAAGAATTTTACCTTGCAGCCACTTGTGGATCCAAATCCCGTCTCCAAACCATGAGAATTTAAATACTGTAAATTCAGCTACTCGTGAGCCGGTGGGTGGGGGAGTGGGCAGAAAGCCGCTGAGATGGACCACAGAAGGGAAGGGGAGATGCAGCCATAGCCTGGGCCTGGCCCAGCCCCTGGGAGCATGGAAGCTGGGGCCCTTCTAGGTGGTCCCTCTGCCCTGTGAAGTAGTCACAGGCTGCTCACCCCAGAGGAGGGGCAGCACTCCCAGGGGCTGGGGGACAGGCTTTCCATCCTGAATGCGGTCTGGGCAGTGCAGCCCAGGGACTCCTGAAAGGCCCCATCCTGCCATGATTCCCATCTTCCAAAACAAAGGAACTGGCACAGTGTGATTGGTTATTGGAATCAAAGTCAGAGAGGGCTAGGCCGGAAGTGAGGGGCAGCTCAGAGATCCCCAAGGGCAGGCTTGGTCCCAGCCTGAAGAGGGCCAAGTCTCCCAGCCAGGGAGCCAGAGAGGCGATGCCCCAGTCTATTACTGCCCCTGACCCAAAGCCCGTATGTGAAGGGATGGGGGCACCACCCTGCCTGCCCTTTCCTGGAAGAGCCTGACCCTGGGGTTGTGTCCTGAGTTTAGCAGGCTTCTGGGACGGCTGGCCGAGACAAGCCCGGGATTGTCCTCCGGGGTTGGCCGTGTCCTTCCAGGCAGCTCCTGGTGGGAGGTGCTGTTGCTGTTGGGGCACCCTCTCCCCGGCAGGGCAGGGGCCTGACTTCCAGCCTTGCCCACAGCTTCTCTCTATTGATCTCCTACTACGGGCTGGTCTTCGACCTGCAGAGCCTGGGCCGTGACATCTTCCTCCTCCAGGTCCTCTTCGGGGCCGTGGACTTCCTGGGCCGGGCCACCACTGCCCTCTTGCTCAGTTTCCTTGGCCGCCGCACCATCCAGGCAGGTTCCCAGGTCATGGCCGGCCTCGCCATTCTGGCCAACATGCTGGTGCCTCAAGGTGAGGCGGGAGGCCTGGGTGGTGGGACAGGGCCCTGCTTCCTCGCCCACCCTACTGCTCTCAGTGTGGGGCCACATCCCCTCCGTGGCCCCAGGAGCTGCCTCCCTGTCTTCTTTCTGAATGAGGGAGGCTGCGAGGACCTGGAATCCCTCTCCGTGTCTCCTTTTATTGCTCAGGGTGGGAGACTGGGCGAAAAAGACAGGGCCGCATGTCCTGTGGTGGCAGCAGAGCTGGGAGGAAGGCAGGAGGGTGCCTTGCGGCTGGC
Organism: Piliocolobus tephrosceles; assembly: GCF_002776525.5. NCBI lineage: Eukaryota > Metazoa > Chordata > Mammalia > Primates > Cercopithecidae > Piliocolobus > Piliocolobus tephrosceles. The sequence continues at coordinate 9,570,331 of NC_045446.1, read as the reverse complement.
CGGGGAAGGCCTGAATGAGGACAGAGGCGGCCGGGGCCCTGCAGGCTGCAGCGAGAGCCCAAGTTCTGAGCAGCTGCAAGGAAACTGGCAACGGCGAGCCCCTCCCAGTAGTTGAGGTGCCTGCTCGGAACAACACATTGGGGATGCCAGGCCTGCAGCCAAAAGTGGCCTAGACCTCCGCCTCCAGGCAGGGCTTCTGCCTTCCCCACACAGGCAGGCTTGGGGGCAGCAGGAAAGCTGCTGTGGGCTGGGCCTGGCGCTCTCTCCTTCACAGCAAGAGGCTTCGGGACCCTAGGAGCAGCGGGGGGCAGGCTTTGAGTGCAGCCTTCACAGCCGGCCAGGCTCAGCCACCCCAGACCTGGCTGGGTTTCTGCCTGTGCCCCTCAGGTCCACCTGCCACGATATCACATCCTATGCTCCGTCCCCCAACCCCAGCCCTGGGCAGCCCCGCACCAAGCCATCAGGGCTGGGGACTTGTAGGGAGCCCAGGGGCCCCTCTGCTCCAGGCTGGCTGGCCACACACTGACTAGCCCCTGGGGACCCTTCGGGGCCAACCCCACTCTCACCCCCTTCCTGTACCCAGATTTGCAGACCCTGCGTGTGGTCTTTGCTGTGCTGGGAAAGGGATGTTTTGGGATAAGCCTAACCTGCCTCTCCATCTACAAAGCTGAACTCTTCCCAACGCCATTGCGGTAAGCTGGGCTGCAGGCCATGCCCCAGGGCCAGCAGAGCCATCCTGGGAGGGCAGTGGGGAGGGTAAACAAGGGCCTGGTAGTCAGGGAAATGCAGCCAGGGCTGCTCAGGGCCCCCCCAGGACAGCTCCTCCCCACAGAGAGTCTCGGCCCAGACGGAAGCAGTACAGCAGAGCCCTAGGGACATCTGGGCCTGTGTTTTCACACCGTTTTGAACCACAGAGTCATCTGTCCGGGTGGAATCTTATAAGAACCCTGATAAGGAGACCAAGAGCTGCCCTGGTGGCAGTGGGGACCCTCAACTCATTTCCCACCACTCCTTCCCTGCCCTAAGAGAGCCCCAAGTCACCTCCTTGGAGCCCAAGGGCATCATAAAACACAAGTGGAAAACCCGTGGTCTAGAGTCTAGGCCACCCCCACATTTGATATTTGGGTAAACAGGCTCGGGGTGAAGGGCTGACTCAGCAGAAGGGTAGGACTGGACTCCAGCTCTCCAGACTTTTAGCCCAATGTTCTTTCCACCGCTCACTCATTTGTCCATTTTTAAATTTGTTGTTTGGACAAGCATTTATTGGTTTTGTTGATATCATATGGAAAGCCTGAGTTGGGAGCTCAGTGGCCTAGCAGGAGCATGGAGAAGCCCTTAAGTTGCCCAAGAGCAGGGAAAATGAGGTGGACCCCATAGATTTCCCCTGAAACACTAGATGCAAAAATCTGGGTAGGCTCCATGGAGGAGGTGGCATTAGAGGAGGGCTTGAGGAGGGCAATTCCCTCAGCCCAGCTTTCCTTCCCCTGGCATCCATGGGCCCAGCCAACCTGTCTTCTTGCCACAGGGCCAGCTATAACAGGGATCTGGGCCCTCCCCTTCACCCACAGGATGACAGCAGATGGCATTCTGCATTCGGTGGGCCGACTGGGGGCTATGATGGGTCCCCTGATCCTGATGAGCCGCCAAGCCCTGCCCCTGCTGCCTCCTCTCCTCTATGGCGTTATCTCCATTGCTTCCAGCCTGGTTGTGCTGTTCTTCCTCCCGGAGACCCAGGGACTTCCGCTCCCTGACACTATCCAGGACCTGGAGAACCAGTGAGTGACCTGTGACCCCTGGGCATAGGGCTGGGCTTCCTCCTGGGCCAAGATGGAGACAGGCCTGGGTCACCCAGGGCGAACAAAGGCTCAAGAGTATCAAGGCCTGTGTTTCTGAAACCATTTTATCTTTCCAACAATCCTGCCAGAAAGGTATTATTACTATCCCCGTACTATTACTAAAGTCAGAGAGAAAAAGTAACTTATCCAAAGTCTCATGGGTAGAAAGTGATCATACCTCATGCAGGAAAATGTAACGGTTGAAAGCCCAGGCTCGGCAGCCAGATTGCCTGGGCCCACATTCCCCACCTGCCTGGGCAAGTGACTTAACCTCTCTCAGCAAAACTGACAAAGGAAGATACAGATAGTCTCAAGTGTCCTAGTGAAATTTTCCCACAAAGAATTTCAGGCCCAGACAGATCAACAGGTGAGTTTTTTCAAACCCTCAGAGAACTGATTGTGCCATCTCACATCCGTTCTTTGAGAGGGAGAAATGAAGGAGCATTCCCTAGCTGCATTTTATAGCCAGAACCACTTCTGTGGGCTTTAGCCTCCTCCTTTGTAAAATGGTGTTTTTTAAAAAAAAAAAAAACTAAACAAACAAAACCCAGCCTGGCTCACAGAGTTGTTTTCTGGTTTAAGGGAATTATTATTTTAAAGTGCCTGGGAAAATGCCAGGCTTGCAGCAAGCACTCTGGACATGTGGTTTTTGTGACCTGGGTGAGTGTTCATGGGGCCTCAATTCTGATGGTGACTGAGGTCACAATGATAGTAATAATATTGAGCTCTTTTTTTTTTTTTTTTGAGACGGAGTCTCACTCTGTCACCCAAACTGGAGTGCAGTGGTCGGATCTCAGCTCACTGCAAGCTCCGCCTTTCGGGTTCACGCCATTCTCCTGCCTCAGCCTCCCGAGTAGCTGGGACTATAGGCGCCCGCCACCTCGCCCGGCTAGTTTTTTGTATTTTTTAGTAGAGACGGGGTTTCACCGGGTTAGCCAGGATGATGTGGATCTCCTGACCTTGTGATCCGCCCGCCTCAGCCTCCCAAAGTGCTGGGATTACAGGCTTGAGCCACCGCGCCCGGCCAATAATATTGAGCTCTTATTGTTTTATGTCACCTTATTTAATCAATGCAACAACCACATGAGGTGCTATTACTGTCCAATTACTTTGCCAAGGAAACTGAGATGCAGCAGGGTTATATAACTTGCCTAAGGACACCTGCAGAGACCCAGAGAAGATGGGACTTCATTTTTTCTTTAATTTTTGTTTCGTACTACCTACTATGTTTTTTGTTGTGTACCTACTATGTTTCAGGCACTGTCCCATGCTTGGGACACAGAAGGGAGTAAAAGCCTAATGCCATAGAGTTTACCCCCCAATAAGACTTGACCACCGTTCTGCCCCAAGCCCCAAGTGCATACCCACTTCATCACATAGCACTGCTTTTCTTTGGATTATTCTAGGAAATCAACAGCAGCCCAGGGCAACCGGCAAGAGGCCGTCACTGTGGAAAGCACCTCGCTCTAGAAATTGTGCCTGCATGGAGCCCCTTTAGTCAAAGACTCCTGGGAAAGGAGTTGCCTCTTCTCCAATCAGAGGGTGGAGGCGAGCTGGGCGAACTCGAGGGCCTAGCATGGCAGAAGCCAGGCAGCCGCAGCCGAGTGGACAGCATGGTCATCTGCTGTGGCTAAAGGCAGCTTCCACAGCTCACTCCTCTTCTCCCTGCCCCACTTTACCCCAGCCCTACAGGAGCCTGTGCAGGCAGCCATGCCCAACCAATAACAAGACGGTTCCCCTCCCTTTTCCTGCCGGGCTCATGTCTTTACACCTTCACTCAGCCACGCCAACCAGAGACTGGGTTCCAATCTCACCCCACCACATACAGAGCCCTCATCTGTGAAATGACAATGATCACGTGACCCAACCCCAGGGCAGGTATCAGGGTGAACTGATCTTAGCACCGGCCAAATAAATGGAACTCGCTGAGAGAGCTGCCAGATACAGGTGTCCAGGTTGCACACTGGTCCCAGGCGTGTAGCCAAGGAGGCGTGTGGGGTCTGAAACTCAGCCCCAGCTACACTGGCCCCACTACCTACCCTAGCAAAGGCTGTGTCCACTCCAAGAAAAGAGCTGTTTTAATCACTTTTCATTTACCCATCAGTGAGGAAGGGCTTCCAGCCCTGTGGTTACAAAGATGGCCAAACACATCACGAAACACCAGACAGGAGGCTGGCAGCAGGTTACCACACACGTGCTCAGAGCCCACAAAGATGACACTGCACGCCATGCGGGGCCACACGGGACGGGGTGCACTGAGGATCTGAGCGAACAGCCAGGGCTGCGGGGAGGCAATTTTGGAGCACAGAGAGGGTGGGGCAACTCCTGGCTTCTGCGGGAGGGTGTCATTGGCTTGTTCCATCATGCTGCGGGCTGGCGAGAAATGGAACCTTACAAGCGTAGGGATAAGAGGAACTGCCCTTGGTCCCCTCGCTGAGGGTCGTTTGGCCAGGGAGCCTCTTCCACAGGGGTGGAGTGAAACGGGAGAAGGGGACCTCACAGGCAGGCCTGCCAAGGCCTCCTGGCTTTGCCAGATGTCAAAGCAGCACATAATACTGAACCTTAACTTTCAGTTTTCAACCAAAGTGTACCCTTTTGCTGTTTGTTTTTCCGGAGGAGACACCTTTTCTAGATTCATGCCCAGACCTCCCTTGTCCAGGCTATGAAAACTCTGGGATGGTCGAGGCCGACTGCCCATCTCAGAGGCAAGGAAGCAAAAGTGCAGAGTGGTGGAGGGGCCCGCTTGCAGAAACACGGCCGATCCTAGCCCAGGGCTCTTTCCAGCACACAAGGCTCCTAGCCCTCGTCTCCACCCCTCCATGCCCCTGATATCTGTGGCCCTGCCACAAAGTTACCCTCATGCCCTTCCCTGGAGACCCCACTCTGGGAAACCTCAATCTCAGGCCCCTCAACTCACCTCTCACACCCCATGTACACCAGGTCAATCACTCCTGCCCCCTTACAGCTCCCAAATCCACCTACTTCCCCTTCACTCTGGCTACACCCTAGTTCACACCACGGTTGTAGTTCCAAACTGGTCCCTGATGTCCATATCGCACTCGGTACAATGGCCACAATGCTTATTAAGAAACGCAATCCAAACCAAATCCCTCCCTGCTGAAAGCCCTCCAGTGGCTCACGATAAGGATCACACTTCTTCCCCTGCCTGGTCAGGCCCCTATGGGCCCCCAGCCTTTCCTCACACTTCAGTACATTTTAAAGGATTCAGATCATACAAAGAATGTTCTTGAAACAGCATGGAATTAAATTAGAAATCAATTATGGAAAGAGATATAGAAAACCTCTTCAAACTATACAATACACTTCTAAGTAACCCACGGGTCAAAGAGTGAATCTCAAAGGCAATAAGAAAAGATTTTGAACTGAGTGAAAATGAAAAAATTACATATCAAAATTTGTGAGAAGAAGCTAAAGTAATGATTATGGGGAAATTGATATCATTAAATGCTAACATTAGAAAAGAAGAAAGTTCCAAATCAAATACCTCAGCTCTCACCTGGAAAGTAGAAAAAGAAGAGTTAATTAAAACTAAACAGAAGAAATAATACACAAGAGAAATCAGAGAATTGAAAAAACAATAAAGAAAATTAGCAAAACCTAGAGGTAGTTCTTTAAGATCAATACAATTTACAAACCTCTAGCCTTCCTGATCAAGAAAAAAAGAGGCTGGGCATGATGGCTCACACCTGTAATCCCAGCACTTTGGGAGGCTGAGGTGGGAGGATCACTTGAGGTCAGGAGTTCAAGACCAGTCTGGTCAACGTGGTGAAACACCGTCTCCACTAAAAATACAAAAATCAGCCCGGTGTGGTGGTGCACACCTGTAATCCCAACTACCCCAGAGGCTGAGGCAGGAGAATCAAGGAGAATCATCTGAACCTGGGAGGCAGAGGTTTCTGTGAGCCGAGATCATACCACTGTACTCCAGCCTGGGCGACAGAGCGAGATGCTATCTCAAAAAAAAAAAAAAGAGAAGAAAGAAAGAAAAAAAGAGAAAAGACACCCACTACAAATCTAGGGCATGAGAGAGGACACATCACTAATAATACAGACATTAAAACGATAATAAGGGAATATTCTGGGCAATAATTAACCAAATATTTTGAACACTTTAACAAATTTCTTGAGGAACACAAACTACCAAAACTCACTCAAGAAGATATAGGTGACTTGATTAGCCCTAAATCTGTTTTTAAAATTGAACTTATGTTTTAAAACCTTCCCACAGAGAAAATTCCGGGCCCAAATGGCTTCACTGGTGAATTCTGACAACTATTTAAGCAGAAAATAATAGCGATTCTACAAGCAAAACCTTCTAGAAAATTGAAAACGAGGTTAACACTTCCCAACTCGTTCTGTTTCCCTGAAACCAGAAAAAGACATTACAAGAAAATAAAGCTATAAACCAACATCCCTTATGGACATAAACATAAAACTTCTTTTTTTTTTTTTTTTGAAGGAAAATTTGTATTTTAATTATTTTTATGTACAGAAAACTCAACAGTGTACATTTAACCCAACTTAGTGGCAAGTTCTTTAGCCTTTGCCTTTTCGAGCTTGGCGATACGAGCCACAGACTTGGGACCCAGGACATTGCCGCCCCAGTGACGGCGGATCTCATCGTATCTGTCGTTGTCATTGGTCCTGATAGCTTCCACCAGCTTAGCCAAAGCGCCTTTGTCTTCCGAGTTCACCTGTGTGAAGGTGACAGTGGTGCAGGTCTTCCTGTGGACTAGATGGCCCAGTCTGGCCTTCCCCTTGATAATGCAGTAAGGGACCCCCATTTTACGACACAGGGCAGGCAAGAAGACAACCAGCTCGATGGGATCCACGTCGTGTGCAGTCACCACCAGCTGAGCTTTCTTGTTCTCCACCAAGGTGGTGACGGTGTTAACTCCTGCTCGAAGGACAGGTGGTCTCTTAGTGGGGACATCCCCTTTGCCAGCAGCTTTCTTCTCGGCCCGGGCCAACAGCCTCTGCTTCTTCTCTTGCTTTGTCTCTGGTCTGTACTTGTGGGCCAGCTTAAGCAGCTGAGTAGCTGTTTGGCGGTCCAGGGCCTGGGTGAACTGGTTAATAGCAGGAGGCACTTTCAGCCGCTTATAGAGGATGGCTCTCTGCCGCTGCAACCTGATATAGCGAGGCCATTTCACAAAGCGGGTGAGGTCTCTTTTGGGCTGGATGTCCTGTCCAATGCCAAAATTCTTAGGTCTTTTCTCAAACAGGGGATTCACCACTTTCTTGGCCTCCTGCTTTTTCATGACAGCAGGGGCCGGAGCCACCTTCTTTCCCTTGGCCTTCTTTCCTTTCGGCATCTTGGGTGGCGGGAGGAGAAAGAAACATAAAACTTCTTAAGAAACATTTAGCAAGTTGAATCCAACTATGCATGTATATATATTTACATATGTGTGTGTAGTTGTGTGTTTTATATATAGGTATTTATTACATATGTGTGTAGTTGTATATTTTAGATATAGGTGTGTGTGTGTATATATACATATATATATAGAGAGAGAGAGGGCAATACATCATGACCAAGTGGACTTTATCCCAGGAATGCAAAGTTAGTTTTACATTTAAAATCAAGATTAACAAACCAAATTATGAACAAGCCAAAACAGAAAAGCCATATGTCATCCAAATAAACAAAGAAAGATCATGTGACAAAATTCAACAGTCGTTCCTGATCATTAACATTCAGCAAACCAGGAATTCATGGCAACTTTTCCAGCCCGATCAAGGCCATCCCTGGCCTAGATGGGCACCCTGTTATCCCAGAGGCGCCATCATGCTTATGGTAAAGGCTGCTTTCCCCTTCCAATCCAGAATGAGGCTAGGACATCCACTCTCACAGTTTGTATTCAGTGTTGCTCCTAGTCAGTGAGATAAGGCGAGCAAAATAAGTAAAAGGCATACACATTAGAAAGGAAGACACGAAACTCTCTTTATTTGCAGATGACATAATTGTCTATGTAGAAAATCCTAAAGAATCAACAAAAATACTACTGAAACTAATAAATTAGTTTAGCAAGGTCAATATACAAATGTGTATTGTATTTCTGTATACAAGTAACTACCAGAAATTGAATACTTTAACACAATACCATCTAATAACAGCATGGAAAAAAATGTGACACCCAGGGAAAAATTCAATAAAAGAAAGACAAGACCCATGAACTGGAAACTGCAGAACTGAGAGGAATTAAAGGGCTAAATACGTAGACGCATCTTGTTCATGGATCGAAAGACTCGATATTATCAAGATGCCAATTCTCCACAAAGTTGTGTTTAGATTCAATGCAATCCCAGTCAAAATGCCAGCAGATTTGCTTTAGATAAATTGACAAGCTCGCCTTAATGTTTATATGAAAATGCAAAGGGTCTAAATTATCCAACACAATTTTGGAAAAGGACTAAGTTGGAGAACATTTTTTTTAATATAATACAATCAAAAGTTCAGAATAGAGCCATGCGTTTATGGTTTAAATTTAATAGATTTTCAATCAAGGTACCAAATCAATTAAAATGAGGAAAGGATAATATTTTCTGCAGATGATTCTGGAACAATTGGATAGCCATATATAAACAAAGAAAGAAACAAGGAAAAAGAGGCAAGGAGGGAGAGAAAGAAGAAAGGAAGAAAGGAAAGATGGCAGCGGGGAAGGGAGAAACTCAACCCTAACTCACACCATTTCCAAAAATTAACTTTAACTGTATCATAGACCTAAATATAAGAGCTAAAATTATAAAATTTTTTGAAGAAAACAGGAGAAAGTCTTGGCAACTTTGGGTTTGGCAAAGATTTCTTAACTAGTACTCAAAAATATGAACTATAAAAAAACATATTGGACTTCATAAACACTAAAAACTTTTGCTTTCCAAAAGACACTGTTACAAAATGAAAAGGCAAGCCACGAACTTGGAGAAAATATTGGAAAAATCTGTATCTAACAAAGGACTTCTACCTAGAAAATGTAAAGAACATTTACAACGCACCAATCAAACAACAGTCCGATTGTAAAAGGCAAAAGGTTTGAACAGATGCATCGCCAAAGAGGATATGTAGGTACCCAATAAGCCCAAGAAAAGATGATCGCCATCATTAGGAAAATGCAAATTAAAACCACAACGAGGCCAGGCGCGCTGGCTCACGCCTGTAAGTAATCCCAGCACTTTGGGAGGCCCAGGCTGGCGGATCACCTGAGGTCAGGAGTTCAGGACCAGCCTGGCCAACATGGTGAAACCCTATCTCTACTAAAAATACAAAAATTAGCCGGGCATGGTGGTGGATGCCTGTAATCCCAACCACTCCAAATTGGGAGGCCGAGGGAGGAGAATTGCTTGAACCTGGGAGAAGGAGATTGCAGTGAGCTAAGATCATGCCAAGCACTCCAGCCTAGGTGACAGATCGAGACTCTGCCTCAAAAAACAAACAAACAAACAAACAAAAACATAAATTCAAATCTATCATTGAATTTACAAATTATCGTCAAACAAATCCCACGTTCCCATGACCTAGCTGGAGAAGCAGAGCCTCACTGGTGCTTGATGGCCCCTGCGTGGCCCTCCCCAGTCAAATCCTCCCACCCGAGGTAACTGCTATCCCGAATTATCTTGTTTTCCTCATAAACGTTCCACCTACTTGTATATCCTCCAGCAACATTCTGTTTGGTGACACCAGCGTGGGATTCCGTGGTCTCCTGTGACTTGCTTCTTCCAAACCATTATTATGTGTTTGAGACACATCCTCATTAGTGGTTGGGCTGTGCAGGACACAGAACAGGCCATGCAGTGGAGCAGATGGGGAAACAGAGTCAGGCTGCCAGGCACACGGAGGGCCCACCCAAGTCCGGCCATGAACTTAGAGTGGCCTGTCAGCTGGGCTGTGTGTGTATTTTTTCCATCCACATTTGGCTGCTCAGGGGCGGATATGGGTTGTCAGAGAACCAGGAGCCCACAATAAAAGTGATGATATCAGTAATAGTCCCCGAGAAACCTGGCAACACCACCCTTTCCAATATCACTGGTGATACTGGTTAGATGTTTGTGCACCTGCGCATGTACTCCCCAAAATGATGTGATGAGTAGGCCCTGCCATCTCACTGGTCTTCTCAAAAACCTGTAACCCCAGTCTAATCATGGGTTCAACCCTCAGTCCTTCTGAGATGCCTTGGGGCCCTATGTGACCAGGCTTATCCCACACCATCTTGCCTCCCCCAACCCAGCCCCATCCTCATTCCCCTCATGGTTCCATGAACCTGACAGATTCTTGCCCATCACAGGGACCTTGCACATGCTGCTCCCCAACTGTATGCACCTCCCTTCCCAGCCTCAGGTGGGCGCTCCTGTCCCTTCCTGATCACTGGCTGGATGGCCCTCCACACCCCTTACAGTTATTCTATGACCTCTTGATTTTGTTCGTGACCCTTACAGAGTCTGTCTTCCTAATGGCAGTGGCCAGTCAGCCTGTCCTTCTGCCAGCACCATACGACCCAGGCAGGAAAGTTTCACCATCTTCTCCACGGTGTCCCCAAAGCTCTGCTCCAGGGCCTGACTCTGGTATATTTTTAATAACTGTTTACTGGATAGATGGATAGATAGATGGATGGGTGGGTGGGTGGGTGGATGGATGGATGGATGGGTTGGTGGTTGGATGGATGAATGAATGGATGAATGGGTGGGTGGATGGCTGGGTTGATGAATGGATGGGTAGATGGATGAATGGATGGGTGGGTGGATGAATGAATGGATGGATAGGTGGGT
>NC_045446.1:9554598-9559705 GCF_002776525.5 Piliocolobus tephrosceles | reverse complement strand
TGGATGGGTGGGTGGATGAATGAATGGATGGATAGGTGGGTGGGTGGATGGATGGATGGATGGATGGATGGATGGATGGATGGTAAGATGGATGGGTTGGTGGATGAATGGATGGATGAATGGGGAGGTGGACGAATGGATGGATGGAGGAATCAATGGGTAGATGGATGAATGGATGGGTGGGTGGATGAATCAATGAATGAATAGGTAGGTGGATGGATGGACAGACGAATGGATGGATGGACTAACGGATGGATGGATGGATGGATGGATGGATGGATGGATGGATGGGTGGGTGGGTTGATAAATAAATGGGTAGATGGATGAATGGGTGTGTGGATGAATGAATGAGTGGGAGAGAAGAGAGTGAAAAAGTCAAAGACAGCATTTAAAAATATTCCCACAGAGAAAATTCCAGGCTTTGATGGCTTTGCTGATGAATTCTGACAAATATTTAAGCAAGAAATAATAGAAATTTTATGTAAAATCTTCAAGAAATTTGTAAATAAGTGTGCGACTATTCATTCAGTTATGTTTTCATTGCCTTGCCTCTGTCTGCTAAAAGCTGTACCCCTTCCTCAGGGCCATGAGGGACAGGCTTGAGCCCCGCCTCCCCGGTTAGAGTGTGGCCCAGAGCTTCCAGGAACCCACACTCATCCACAAATAACCCTCCCCCAGGCACAGACATCACAAGGCAGGAGATAGAAAAGGGGACACTGGACAGGGATCTCAGGGACCTCAGGTGACCTTCCCTACCCAGGCCCTGCCCTTCCCATATCCTCACGGGTGTCGCTGTGTTCTTTGGGTCCAGGAGGCTGCATGTGTCCTCACTGGGCCACCAGAGCCCTCTCCTGGGCCACTTGTAGTCAAAATGAAGAAAGAAAATCAGTCCCTCTCTCAGGGTAGAGCAGCAGGAGTTGGCATTTGGGCTGTCGGTCATGCTCTGTGCTTTGTGGAGAAACAGACCTGTAGCAAAAATGAAAGCAACAGGGAGAAACAGAAGCAAGAGCTAGAGGGAGGACAGGGTGGAAAAGCCACAGGTCCCCATGAGACCCCACAGACCAGGGACCCTGAGCTTCCAGGGAGCCCTTCCCCCTAAGTTTGTATGACCTGGGGCCCTGTCATTCACAACCCGAACATCCTACCACTGCGCGTAGGGGGCCTGGGCCTGGCGCAGGGCAGAAGCACCCACTGGAGCCACCTACTATGTCCTCCCAGGAGTCAGCCTGTGGCAGGCTGTGCTGCTTGGGTGGTGATGGCCCTGGTGGGGCCACCTCCCCGCCTGGGTCCCCAGGAAGCTGCCTAAAGGAGAATCACTGCTTTTCCAGCCCGTTATAGGTAGTATATGTGATCTTAACAGCTAAGAACTGAATTTTCTCAGGGATAAATCTGCATTGGCTTAGGAAAATCCCTTGGCTAGGCTACTGGAGGGAAGGCGAGACCCTAAAGACACCTGTTTTTTTTTTAGGAGAAATAGCCCCAAGAGGGAGAACAGGATGATTCTGGGTTGGAACTAACAGATCACCAGGGTGGGGAGAAAGCAGAGAAGAGGCCGGGCGCAGTGGCTCACACCTGTAATCCCAGCACTTTGGGAGGCTGAGGCGGGTGGATCCCAGGGTCAGGAGATCGAGACCATCCTGGCTAACACAGTGAAATCCCATCTCTACTAAAAATACAAAAAAATTAGTTGGGCATGGTGGCAGGTGCCTACAGTCCCAGCTACTCAGGAGGCAGGAGAATGGCATGAACCCGGGAGGTGGAGCTTGCAGTGAGCCGAGATCGTACCACTGCACTCCAGCCTGGGCGACAGAGCAAGACTCCGTCTCAAAAAAAAAAAAAAAAACAAAGCAGTGAAGCAAGGGGTAGAGAGGAACTGTGTGGTAAACAGGCCCAGGGCATCCATCAGGACGGAGGGTCCAGTCCATTATCTGTCTAGCCACAAGCTGTTCTCATGGCTGCAGGGCAAACTCACCCTATGTCTCTTTAAACCCTGAGAACTCAGGTGGACGGTGCATGTGTGTGTGTGCTCGTGTGTGTGCCTGCCTGCTGTGTGCGTGCATGAGCCTGCACATGTGCCCACCTGCTTGTGTGTCTCTATGTGTACATGTGTGTGTCTGTGTGTAAAAGCTAGGGACTGCCATTCATGTTTCAAGGACACAGATCCCTCCAGGATAGAGACACAGGAAGGGCTGCAAGCCCCCATGGCAGAGGATGACTCTAGCAGGGACACAAAGTAAGGAGGAACACAGAGCCCCACATCTTCCTCAGCTCCAAACGCTCCTGCACTTTGCTCAAAAGCATGAACGGGGAGTGAGCCGACTGTATTTAGTTCCCGAAGGTCCAGTGCCCCTGACATCTGTCATACGGGTGTTCTTTTTAGAAAAGAATAAAAGGTCTTTGTTAAAACTCCAAGCACACATTAGCCACAGGTGAAAATGAACATCTCACTCCAGGTTTTCAGCAGACTCATGATACTGTGCGCAGTTTGGTGCCTTGTCTGTCTTTTTTTTTTTTTTTCTTTTTTTGAGATAGAGTTTCACTCTTGTTGCCCAGACTGGAGTGCAATGGTGCGATCTTGGCTCACAGCAACTTCTGCCTCCTGGGTTCAAGCGATTCTCCTGCCTCAGCCTCCCGAGTAGCTGGGATTACAGACATGCATCCCCACACCCAGCTAATTTTGTGTTTTTAGTAGAGATGGGGTTTCTCCATGTCGGTCAGGCTGGTCTCGAACTCCCAACCTCAGGTGATCCACCTATCTTGGCCTCCCTAAGCGCTGGGATTATAGGCGCCTGGCCCTGGTGCCTTGTCTTTCAAATGATATCTCTGCCTGCCCGATCTAACCCTGGGGTGACCTGGCTCCCCATGGGTCCTTCTCACATTCAGCCTCTGGGAGCTTCCACGTGTTTCCCACAGTCTTCTTTGTCAAAAATCAATCACAATAACAACAACAATACGAATAAGGCATTCACTGCACTCCAGGGACTATTCCAGGTGATTTGTAGAAACTCGTTTGGTCTTCTCAAGAGCCTGATGAAATCAGAATTATCAGTACCACCATTTTACAGAGGAGGAAACGGAGGCACAAAGGGGTTAAGAATTTTCCCAAGGCCACACAGCCTGGGTAGAGCCGAGATTCAAATCCAGGCAGCCTGAGCCCAGAGTCTGTGCATGTAACCATTGGGCCTCACTGCCTCTCATTTAGCGGGGAGTCTGCGGGGTCTGTTGAATCCCTGGCCAGCACTGGCTGCTCTGAGCTCATTCTGTGTGGCTCCTGCATCCACAGAAGCAGGAAAGAAGGCTCCTGCTAGCACAGTGTGTTTGCACACGGCCGGCCAAATCCCACACTGTTTTCCGATGAGATGAGAGGAATTTTGCCAAAATCCACATCATGCCTTCCCCTGCCCTCCCCGCAGCTAGACTTGTCCTTGCATCCACTTAAAATCGCTCCTCTGAACAATAGGCTGCAACTCACAAAGTCAAAAAGAGACAGCTCTCTACTAGAAGACCAGCATTCTTGAGACTGCAGCTTAACCAGCATGAAACTTCTCCAATAAAGATGCAGCAATCATAAGGTAGAGGCCAAGAATCATGGGAGCCCACAGGAAGGGGGGCCCTGGGCACAGGCTCCGGAGGAATGACTCAGAGGGCAGCATTTGTACCCAGCCTTGTTAAAATGTGCCAGCCAGAAAATGCTGGCCATGGGCAAGACCCTCCAAAAACACAGAACGGTGCAAAGTTCAACCTGTTTGAGCAGCTCCCATTTTGACGAGCCTGGTTCCAATGTCTGGTTAACATCTCTGTGTTGAATTTTAACATAAAACATCTTTTTGACACAACAAGAAGAGCGAAGTCCCTTTGGAGCAGGAAGGCCAGGCTCACAGGTGCCACCAGGCACATGAAAGGGCAGGGCAGCTGAGCCATGCTGCCCCGCGCCTTCCTCGGCCTACTTTGGCAGATTTGCTCAATGGGCCAGAGGAACCCCTCAGGCGGAGGATCCAGTGGGGGCTGGAGAGAAGGGGTCTGCGTAGTGTGGGGCCTACAGTTAGAGCCATGCCAGCTCGCGCCAGGGGCCAATTAAAGTCACGAGTGTGCTCCCCCCAGCCCTGGCCACCTGCCTGAGCTGGTGCCGAGCCAGCAGCCCGTGGCTGCCTCCCCACAATACGGCCTCCGTGTGGGCGGCAGGACACACAGGTGGCCAACCATCGCCTGCTCCCAGGGGTTAGCAACCTTCAGGCCAGAGGAAAATGTATTTTTATTCAAGCGATGTCTGTGAATGCTCTAGAAGGGTGCGGGGAGGGAAGGACGGGCTGTTGAGTGAGTGCTGTTGAGGAGGGCGCAGGGGCCACATGTGTGAAGCAGAGGTGGAAATGGCTGTTCCTGGGGTGACAGCCCATGGGGAGGCTGTCCTTCTGGGAAAACTTCTTGCTGGGCTTTGGGGTACACAACGGCAAAGCTAGAACCTGGTCCAGAGAGAGAGGAGGCCAAACTGGAGGGTGGGAAGTGTGGAAGCTCTTCCTGGGCTCCAAGGGCACTAGGACAGGATTGATTTGAGTCTCCCTCTAGGACTCCCTCACCACCACTCTCCCTTACCTCTCCGTCACCAGCAGCACCACCATCTCAATCACCACCATCATCATCTCAGTCACCACCATCACCATCTCAATCATCATCACCACCACTACCACCATCACCACCTCAATCACCACCATCATGATCTCAATCATCATCACCATCACCATCACCGTCTCAATCACCACTATCATCATCTCAATCATCATCATCACCACCACTATCACCACCTCAATCACCACCATCACCACCTCAATCACCACCATCACCACCTCAATCACCACCATCATCATCTCAATCATCATCATCACCACCATCACCATCACCACCTCAATCACCACCGTCATCATCTCAATCATCATCACCACCACCATCACCATCACCACCTCAATCACCACCATCATCATCTCAATCATCATCACCATCGTCATCAGCATCACCACCACCATCATCATCTCAATCAGCACCATCTTAATCATCATCATCACCATCTCAATTATCACCATCTCAATCATCACCATCACCATTTCAGTCATCA
>NC_045446.1:9542090-9554498 GCF_002776525.5 Piliocolobus tephrosceles | reverse complement strand
TCATCACCACCACCATCTCAATCACCACCACCACCATCTCAATCACCACCACCATCACCATCTCAGTCACCACCACCACCATCAGCAGCAGCACCACTACCATCATTGTCATTCCTATCATCACCATCATCATCACCGTCATAAGCACTGGGGCATTTCCCAGTTGTTCTGTGGGGAATTTCAAATTGAGCCTGTGGCCACATTTGGGGCACATTTGATAGTGACAAGGAGCAAAGCCACTGCTGTTTTTCAGAAAGACAGTGGCCCAGGCTGTTCCAAACAGAAGTTTGGAGCAAGCAATGCCCAGGAGAGCAGACCTTCAGAGGCTTTGGAGGAGCTGGCACTCCCGAGCCTCACATGGGTTGGGGGCCCTCATTATCCTCATGTAGACACTCCAGAAGCTGGAGAAGGACCCTCAGAGAACCAGGATATCTTGCCCTAAAGACCACCTCACAGAGTGGAGAGTACAATGCCCTTTCCACAGATGAGGAAATCAAGGCCCAGAAGACCTGGATTTAAACCAAGACTGTGAAGATGGTGACCCCTCTCTGCAGCCCTGACTGGACCCTACCCTGTGCCAGTCCTGTGCTGGGCACTGTTAGAGGCACGATGACTTGGACCTGGCGCTTAGAAAACCTGCCGCCCATCACCTCACTCAAAGCACCTCCAGGTGGTGGGCACTGTTCTGGAGGGCCTCAGGGATAGGGAAGCGAGGAGAGAGGAATGGGCCTGGACAGGCGGAGACGGTGGCCACAGCATTCAGGTGGAAGAAGCAGCAATAGAGCAAAGACAGGAGTGCAGGGCCTCTTCAGAAGAGACTTGATGCCTGTGTGGGCAGGGCTGGGGCCACGTGATGGAAGCAGCCAAAGGGAGAAAAGAGGGTTCCCATGGCCTCGGCCTCCTCTCCAAAGCACTAGGGAGTTATCTCAGACTCTGAGCAAGGGGTGACAAGCTGAAGGCTCGCAGATCCTCCAAGGGGTCCACACAGAGCTTCTCCCAGGAGCGCCCTTCTACCTCCAAGAACCCAGCCCACAGAAACAAGGGCTGGGAGAAGAGCAGAGGCTCTGATTCTGCAGTAATAGTTTCCAAGCCCCAGGCAACCTCGAGGGGCACAGAGCCCTGTTAAGCCCTGAGCAAGCCCAGCCGGCTTTGGCTGCTGCCTCCTTCAGCCGCCCGCCTGGATTCGGCCAGCCCTGCTGAGTCACGGACAGTAAGCTCTCCTGCCTGCCCTTTCTCCTGCCTGGCCTGGGACCAGAGGCAGCTGCTGTCACCACAGGACATTGGGGGCTGGGAGGAATCACAAAAAACCTGCTGCACGAACCAGCCAGAAAGATGCCCACCGTGCAACCCCAGGTCCAAAAAAAAGAGTGCACTGACAAACCACTTGCCTGTGCCCATTTTGAGAAAATCTGCCATCTCGCCAGTAAAAAGGCGGGCCCGGGACAGGGTTGAAGCCTCACGGCCACGGGATCTCCCTTCATTGATTTTGCTCCCATTGCCTCCACTCTCTGTTCCTTGACCCTTCCCCCTACAAAAAGCTTATCCTCCACCCGCCACTCATCCCTGTGGTCTAGGGCTCATCACTAGACCAGTAGCTGTCCGCGTCCCAGCTCTCCACCTGGGCTGCCCTCCAGACCTGGACTGTAACAGTCCTTCCACACTGTGTGCTCTAAGACTTGGCGCCCCTCGTCTTGCACTGTCCCGGTGGCCTTGAGTCCCTTTAGCCGCTAGCTCAGGACTCCTCCGGGGAACATCTTACAGCCACTCCCTTGCACATGCGCACCGTGCAGCGGCCCCATCTCTCTCCTTTTTTGCTGCCTGGCCAGGTTCCTCCATGCCCAAACCTAACTCTGTCCACACCACTCCTGCACCCCGCAGAGAAGGCAAAGTCTCATCACAGACACCCAAGGGGACCAGCAGCAACCACCCCTCCCTGGTCTGTCGGCTCTCCTGCCTCTCTCTCTTCAAATTTGCAATACCTCCCGAAGCTCAGCTGCCTACCTTGCTTCTTATTTCACCGGCCCCTGTTGTCCTCCCAACGCAGAGCTTTGTTTGTGTCCACGCGATCACCCTCACCTCCTGCAGCCGGCAATGAACTCCTGGAGCCACTGTGCTGTGGGTTCCGTCCCCTCTCACAATCTCAAGGACTCTGCTCAGATATCCCCCTGCCAACAACATCAAGGCTTCCCTTTCTAACATGTGATCCATCAGCACACAAGCGAGTTGTAATGACCCCCCTGCTTGAAAACAAAATTTCAATAACACAATTGGGTGAGCTTCCAAAGCAGAGATGGCCAACTGCCCACAGCACCCACGCTTCCCCATCCAGTGTTGAGATGTGGCCTGGAAGCAGCAGTCTAGCCAGGAACTGTGTCCCTCCCCACCTTCTGCCTTGTCACCAGTTCTCAGCAGTGGGGTGTGAACGGAATAAATGTGGGTCACTTCTGGGCTAAGATGGTTAAAATGCAGGTGAATGTGGGCCAGGCGCAGTGGCTCACGCCCGTAATCCCAGCACATTGGGAGGTTGAGGGGGGCAGATCACTTGAGGTCAGGAGTTTGAGACCAGCCTGGTCAACCTCGTCTCTACTAAAAATACAAAAATTAGCCAGGCGTGGTGGTACACACCTGTAATCTCAGCTATTCCAGAGGCTGAGGCAGGAAAATCGCTTGAACCTGGGAGGCGGAGGTTGCAGTGAGCCAAGATTGCTCACTGGTGACAGAGCGTGACTCCATCTCAAAAAAATACAAATAAAAAAAAAATTTTTAATGCAAGTGGATGCTTCATCTTCTCTTCCCCTCTGTGGCTGGATGCACATGAGCACAGCCAGCGTGGACGCCAAGCGCAGAGCTGCGAGATAGGGAGAGCCTGCATTCCCAGACACCTCTTGGAGGAGAGCTGCCCACAGTCAGCAACAGCCATTTGGGACTTTAAACTATCAATAAATAAACTTCTATTGTGTTTGAGCTGTTATACATTTCAAGATTGGCTTGCTACAGCAGCCAGCGTTACTCTAATTAATGCAAACCACATCCCCATTTTCCTGCTTCTCCTTAGAGTGAAACTCCATAGGTGAGCTGCCTGTGTTCACCCACTTCACTTCCCTGCCTCCAGCACTCTCACAGTCCCGTGCCTCTCTGCACTTCACCCCTCCCCTCAACAGTAAACCCTCCAGCCAGGGCCCTCAGAGAAGTCCATGCTGCCAAATCCGGGGGCTAATTCTAGACCTTATCCCACTCCACCTCTCAGCAGGATGTGACTTTTTTGTTTGTTTGTTTTTGAGATGGAGTTTCACTCTTACTGCCCAGGCTGGAGTGCGATGGTTTGACCTTGGCTCACTGAAACCTCTGCCTCCTAGACCCAAGCAATTCTCCTGCCTCAGCCTCCCGAGTAGCTGGGATTACAGGTATGTGCCACCATGCCTGACTAATTTTTTGTATTTTTAGTAGAGGTTTCACTATGTTGGCGAGGTGGGTCTCGAACTTCTGACCTCAGAGGATTCACCTGCCTCGGCCTCCCAAAGTGCTGGGATTACAGGCCTGAGCCACTGCACCCAGCCAAGGATATGACATTGCCGAATGACTCTGTCAGATACTTTTTACTCTGGCTTCCAGGACATCCTGCTGTCCTGGTTTCCAGGACTCACTGGTTTTGCCTTCACAGCTCTTTTGCTGAGTCATCCTCTTCCTGACCTCTCAAAATCAAAGACCAAAGGCTCCATCACAAATGTCATCTCTTTGCTATGAAAAGTTGCACCCTACGTGAGCTTATCCAGTCTTGTGACTTAAAATGCCTTTTATCCCCTAATTATTCCCAAGTCACTCCATGATGCCACCACCTGGATGGCTAATAGATCTCATCACAAAAAAGATTCATTTTTCCTTCACACTTGCTTCCCCCGAGTGTTCTGCTTCTCCATAAATGGCCCACCATCCACCCACCACCCACCTGATTATCAGTTTATCCTTTTCCTTCACCCTCGGCCCTATAGTTAATCAAAGCAAAGCAATATGCCCCAAATCCAAGCATTTCTCTCCACCTGCCCTAATCCCCTAGCCCTGACCCTCATTGCTCACATGATCCACCCCAACAGCCTCCTGGGGAAACCCCTTCTTCTATATTTGTCCCATTTTCAGTCTGTTCTCCAGGGGAATTTGTAAAAGTATTAGTCAGATCATGCCACTCCTCTCCTCAAAACCCTATAAGGATCTGTATGTTTCGGCCCCATAACTACTCTACTTTTCCCACTCACTTCTCCCCAACCATACTGGCCTCCTTCCTACTTCTTGAGCATAAAATCACATGCCCACCCCAGGGTATTTGCATATACTCTTCCCTCTGCCTGCAACATTCTTTCCCCAGTCAACTGTGTGTCTTGTCCCTCATCTACTTGGGTCTCTTTCAATGCCGCCTCCACAGAGAAGTCTTCCCCGACTGCCCCACCCAAAGTGGCAACCTGATCCTTACTCTCTGCCCCTTATGCTGTCTTGCTCTCTCCATGGCATGATCACTACTTGTCACTACATTATATTCATTTATTTCTTGATGTGTTTCCCCTCTCTTACTGGCATGTCTTTCTACATATCAGTGAGAACAGGGAATTATCTTGTTTGTTCACTGCTGCATCCCTATGCCTAGAGCAGTGGCTGGTGCATTATCAACACTCAGCTCAACAAATGAATATTGATATTAACAAGAAAGACACTCTTTTTTTTTTTTTTTTTTTTTTTTGGTCAGACACAGTCTTGCTCTGTCGCCCAGGCTGGAGTGCAGTGGTGTGATCTTGGCTCTACTGCAACCTCCACCTCATGGATACGAGCAATTCTCCTGCCTCAGCAACCCTGGTAGCTGGGATTACAGATGTGTGCCCCCACGCCTGGCTAATTTTTGTATTTTTACTAGAGGCAGGGTTTCCCCATGCTGGCCAGGCTGGTCTCAAACTCCTGACCTCAAGTGATCCACCCACCTCGGCCTCCCAAAGTGCTGAGATTACAGGCATGAGCCACCACGCCTGGCCCAAGAGAAACACTCTTAATATCCACTAAGAGATCAAGGAAATTATTCCACCCATGAAACAAGAAGTGGAAACTAGGAAACAAGAAGTTATAGGAAGAACCAAACAGGGATTCTGAAATGGAAATTATACATTCTGAAATATAAATGCTGGTGATTTGGGGCTGGGTGTGGTGGCTCATGTCTATAATCCCAGTACTTTGGGAGGCCGAGGCGGGTGGATCACTTGAGGCCAGGAGTTCGAGACCAGCTTGGGCAACATGGTGAAACCCTATCTCTATTAAAAATACAAAAATTAGTCGGGCATGGTGGTGCATGCCTATAGACTCAGGAGGCTGAGGCATGAGAATTGCTTGAGCCTGGGAGGTGGAGATTGCAGTGGGCCGAGATGGCACCACTGCACTCCAGCCTGGGGAACAGAGCAAGACTCTGACTCAATTAAAAAAAAAAAAAAAAAGTGGAGAAAGCTGAATGAGAAGCACTTTTTTGGGAGAGCTCAGCTTTGGCCACACTAAGTGTGAGATATTTATTAAGCACCTAAGATGAGGCAGTTGGATCAAAATCTAGCATTCCAAGAAGAGGTACAGGCTAAAGATGTGAATGGACCAGATGATAGAGAAGATAGAGAAGACCAAGGAGTGAGCTCAGTGGCCTCCAATGTTAACAGTGTGGGGAGAAGAGGAAAACCCAACCAAGAAGACTGAGAACTGGTGAGTCCTGGAGGCCCAGGGAAGAAAGTATCCTCAGGTGGAGATCAGACACAGATGGCTCAAGTAAGATGAGGACTGAAAATGTCATTGCATCTAGCAGCATGGAGGTCATTGGTGACAGCAGAGTGATAGGGGCAAAGCCTTGATGGGAATGAATCCAAAAAAACAAAACAATGGGAAGAGAGAAACTGGAAATGAGTGTCAATAATACTTTCAAAGAATTTTGTTGTAAATAGAAGCAAAGGCGGGGCAGTAGCTTAAGAAGAAAGAGGCGCTCAAATGGAGGGGGACTTTTTGGAAGACTACAGAAAAAATGGCATATTTGTACATTGCTGGAAATTATCCAGTAGTGAGGGAAAAACAAATGCCAAAGAGAGATGTGAACAGGCAAAGGGGCTCTAGGCACCCAGTGAGGGGTTGGCATGGATGAGAGAGAGACCAAACTGGGTGGAGGGAAGGCAGAATGTGGGGGCACCAAGGCAGGTGAGCTGGTGAGAGAATTAGATTGTTGGCTTCTGATGGCTTCTATTGTTTTAGTGAAATAAGAAGAAAGGTCATCTATTGAGAGAGAGGATGGAAGAGAAGGTGGTAGTTTTGAAGAGGGAAAGTGGTATCAAATAACCCCTGGTTTGTGTGTTCAAATATAAGGATAACAGAAATAAAACATAACTGACAGACCAAGACAGAAGTATATAACAAGAAAACTTAATTTATTCAGTAGAAATTAGGAACAAGGAAACCAAGATTTAAAGGGAAAATGTGGTAAATGAGAAAACGTATAGTAAGTCCAAACATGTCAATAATTACAATAAATATGAACAGGTTAAAATTGCTAATTAAAAGGCAAAGGTTTTTCTTTTGGATTTTACAAAAGGAAATGTAAAGCTTATTTGGCAGCTCAGGCTGATGAAGCTAAATATATCAGTTACGAAAACAAAGTCTGGACATATTTACACCAAACTGTAAACAATAGTGTAACTCACTGGTTGATGAGTATATGAGTGATCTTTATTTTCATTACACTTTTCAATATGTGCTGAATTTTTAAGGAAGTGTGTAAATTATTTCATAATTAGGAAAAAAAGGAAGTTTTTAAAAAAATTGTCCATGCATTTCAGCAAGTCTTCATGGAGCCTTTATTTGTTGTCCAAATCAGTTCCAAAGAGGCTCTAAAGAAGGGTCCCAGACTACCAGGAGCTCACTGGAAATAAGACCAACCGGACCATAATAGAAGAATGCAGGACATGGCTGGGTGCCATGGTTCACACCACTTTGGGAGGCCGAAGTGGGCAGATCACCTGAGGTCAGGAGTTTGAGAAGAATGCAGGACAATGTAAAGATGGGATTCCACTGACAACTCTGAGCCCTGGGTGTAGGCAGGAATAAGCAAAGAGAGCCCACTGGGGGAGGCAGTATTTGGACTGTGCCCATTCCACACAGTATGTGGCCTAAGGGTGAGCCTGGAGACAGCATTCCAGGCTGGAGGTCCAACATAAGCAAGGGTGGGAACTGAGGAAGCATGTACAGGGCGTGTGGTGGAAGCAGTGGATGAGTCAAGGTGCAGAGTCCAGGGAGGCAAAGAAATTGGCTTGGTAAGCCACGTGGTGGGGCAGTGGGAAGAGTGGGTGAAGCAAAAAGAAGCAGATGAGAGGGGCATTTATG
Organism: Piliocolobus tephrosceles; assembly: GCF_002776525.5. Classification (NCBI taxonomy): domain Eukaryota; kingdom Metazoa; phylum Chordata; class Mammalia; order Primates; family Cercopithecidae; genus Piliocolobus; species Piliocolobus tephrosceles. The sequence goes on along the minus strand of NC_045446.1, from coordinate 9,547,115 downwards.
CCTCAAATGGAGAGTTTTGTGCCCAAAGCACATAACAGCAAACACCTGGGTTGCCATCACTGCTGCACTGCACATATACGCATGCACACACATACACACATGCACTTATGCAAACACATGTGCACACATACACAGGCATGTGCACACAGCCACATACATATACACTTTTTTTTTTTTTTTTTTTTTTTGAGATAGAGTCTTGCTTTGTTGCCCAGGCTGGAGTGCAATGGTACAATCTCAGCTTGCTGCAAACTCCACCTCCTGGGTTCAAGAGATCCTCTTGCCTCAGCCTTCCAAGTAGCTGGAATTATAGCTGTACACCACCACCATGCTCAGCTAACTTTTGTATTTTTAGTAGACATGGGTTTTTGCCATGTTGGCCAAGCTGGTCTTGAACTCCTGACCTCAAGTGATCTCCCTACCTAGGCCTCCCAAAGTGCTGGGATTATAGGCATGAGCTACCACACCCAGCCACACACACACACTTTTTAACTGCTTTGCGTTCTCTGGCCCTTTCGCCTAGAGAATTAGCTATCAAGACCAAGGGGGTTCTCTTGGCTTCGGTCCAGACTTTCCTGAACCCCACACCCTGCACCAGCACACACTGCTGTCTGCTCCCCTGCCCTGGTAAGGCACCACTAGCTATTGTTGACTGGGAGCCCCTTGACTTTTAAGCAGGATTTGACCCAAGGGTTTGCAGTGCGGGGTGGGTCCAGGGACAGGAGTTGAGGCAGAAAGACAAGGGCAAGGACAGCTGTGGAGTTGGGGAGGTGGGAGAGTGACATCCTTAGGAGGCAAAACTAGCCAGGCTTGGCCTGTTGTGGGTTTGGGAGGCAGAGAGCAGGACGCGTGAACCAAGACGCTGGGTTCCAGGCCAGGGACCATGACATGGGAGGCCATAGCTGAGGTGGGGCTCTGCAGGAGGCGTAGATTTGGGGAGGCGACAGAGATCTCAGGGTGGCATTGGGCACACCGAACTTGGGGAGTCTGTGGGGTGTCTGTTGATGCTGGGAAGCTCCACCGAGGGCTCAGGACAGGGTAACAGCAAAAGGGGAACAGGACACCAACCACAGCAGGTGAGTGGAGGCAGGAGCCATGGGTGGGGCCACGGGCAAGCCTGGGAGGCGCAGGGGCTGGGCAGCTGCCAGTGACCCAAGTCCACACAGAGACCTGCACAGCTGCCCCAGCCCCAAGTTAGGGGGATCCACGGGCCAGCCTTCTCTGGGCTCAGCCACCCTGGGAGGTGGGCATGCAGGGGCACCGAAGGGGACGGGCAGCCCTGGCATCCCACAGCCACCAGGAGGAGAACTTACGCCTCCCTAAGACCTGGCAAAGAGCAGGCTGGCCCCGGCCCCCGAGCGGAGGAGGCTGCAGCTCCCTCACGTCTGCGCCTCCCTCAACGCAGGTTAAACTTTGACCAAGGAAATGATTGCTAAACTCGATTCCGTAAGTGTCACCAGTCACACTTTAATTCCAGTCTAGAATTAAAGTCTTCAGTCTCCACATTTCCTACTTTCCAAATTCAGCTTTTCCGGGAGGTCTGGAGCAGCTGCCTCTCTGGGGAGATGCTGGAGGTCTCAGAATCACCTCACGCAGCCTCAGGGCCTGGTTGGGGCCACTCCAAGTGACACCAGCAGGCAGATGACCAGAGAGCCTGAGCCCCCAGCCCCGAGTCTGTGAAGCCAGCAGCCACTGACATGCTCCCAGCCGCCGGGCTGGAGAAGCCACTGTGGGCACCACCGTGGAGGAAACAGGCCCGTTGCCCTGGTCCCTTTGCCTTGGGCCAGCCTTTGTGAAGTGGGCTCTCTTCTGGGCCCCTTGAGTAGGTTCCATGGCATTTTCTGAACTCCTGGACCTCGTGGGTGGCCTGGGCAGGTTCCAGGTTCTCCAGACAGTGGCTCTGATGGTCTCCATCATGTGGCTGAGTACCCAGAGCATGCTGGAGAACTTCTCGGCCGCTGTGCCCAGCCACCGCTGCTGGGCACCCCTCCTGGACAACAGCACAGCCCAGGCTGGCATCCCAGGGGGACTGACTCCTGAGGCCCTCCTGGCTGTCTCCATCCCACCGGGCCCCAGCCAGGGGCCCCACCAATGCCGCCGCTTCCGCCAGCCACAGTGGCAGATCTTGGACCCCAATGCCACGGCCACCAACTGGAGCGAGGCTGACACGGAGCCGTGTGTGGACGGCTGGGTCTATGACCGCAGCATCTTCACCTCCACCATCGTGGCCAAGGTAGGGCCTCCCCCAGAGCCACTCGAGTCCTGCCACCTTGGAGGTCACAGTCGTGGGTCACGGTGGCTCAGACTCAAAGGTCCAGTCCTGGGAGGGACCCGCCTCCTCAGGCCCTGCTCACTCTTGAGCCGCTTAGCCCCGTGTCAGCCACACACAGGGGCGTGAGCGGCAGGTATCAGTCTACAGATGGAGCCAGCCCAGGCTCTTGGAGGTGTGGGGGGCACCTGGGCGGGCACCTCTAAATGCTGGCACCTGGACACTCACTGGCCTCACCCAGTCCCGGCCCTGCTGACCCATCAGCTGTGACTCCAGGCAATGCAGCCACAGGGGGACTCAGTGACCATTCACTGGATTCCCCAAGACCAAAGCACACAGGGTAAGGGACCACCCCAGGCTGCCTCCCAGATGGGGCGCCAGGCAAAGCCAGGCAAGCAGAGAGGGGTGGCTCGTCCCAACAAGCAGGAAGAACCTCTTTATAAAGAACAGGAGGGAAGCAGCCTCTGGGAGAGAGGCCAGGGTGTCAGCTTGGGTGGCTGCTTCCAAGTGGAGAGACAGGAGAGGGGGCAGATGTGGCTAGAAACCCACTGGGCAATAGGGAGCCATGGAGGAGTTTAGGCAAAGGGTGGCAGGATATACTCCTCGGAAGACCAAACTGCCTGTGGGTGCCCTCACTGTTCCACAGGGTCTTGCTCTAAAGCCCTAGAGGTCACCAGGCCACCCACCCCACCCAGCTCCCTGGGGGCCCTCCCATACAGTTCCTCTGCCCCTCTGCACGGGCTCTCCCAGCCTCCTGAGCTCATTCTCCTCCTCTCCCCTCAGTGGAACCTGGTGTGTGACTCTCATGCCCTGAAGCCCATGGCCCAGTCCATCTACCTGGCTGGGATTCTGGTGGGGGCTGCTGCATGCGGCCCTGCCTCAGACAGGTGAGTACCCCCAGTCCAGGAAGGTCCCAGTTCCCCTCACGACCCTTGCTCTCCTAGGCCCCTGGCCGACTGGCCCCAAACCAGCCTCAAAAAACCAAGTCTAGACACCCTCCTTGTTGGAGGTGGATCTCGGACCAGCTACCCTGCAGCTGTGCCATGTAGGGAGGTCTGGAACCTTCTCTGAGCCTCAAGTTCACCGACTTTACTCTGGGGGTTGTAGAGGATTGCTACTCCCCAGCAAACATTCACTACTAAAACTGGCTTGGCCACACGCCTGCCTTCAGCTGCAACCTGAGTGCTCCCAGTGACCAGAGCCCATTCCCTTTGGCTCCAGCCTCAGGACTCTCCTTGTGCTCCAGAGTCTTGCTCCAGAGTCTTCCATGGGTGGAGAATGCAGGTTTCACCCAGGTGCCGCTACAGTGTCCGCCTCAGCTCAGCGGGCAAGCAGAGGGTGGGCTCTCCGTGGTCCAGATCCCCGTGGCCGGTACCATGGCCAGTCACAGACCCTGCCTCTTCCTGGTTTGTGCCGCAGGTTCGGGCGCAGGCTGGTGCTAACCTGGAGCTACCTTCAGATGGCTGTGATGGGCACGGCAGCTGCCTTCGCCCCCACCTTCCCCGTGTACTGCCTGCTCCGCTTCCTGTTGGCCTTTGCCGTGGCAGGCGTCATGATGAACACGGGCACTCTCTGTAGGTCTCTGACCTGGCGCCATGCGGGAGGCTCCATGCAGGCTCCAGGGCTGAACCACTCGGTCTCCTTGCAGTGATTGAGTGGACGGCGGCGCAGGCCCGACCCTTGGTGATGACCTTGAACTCTCTGGGCTTCAGCTTCGGCCATGGCCTGACGGCAGCAGTGGCCTACGGTGTGCGGGACTGGACACTGCTGCAGCTGGTGGTCTCGGTCCCCTTCTTCCTCTGCTTTTTGTACTCATGGTGGGTGCTGTGCTCCAATTCCCTCCTCAGAGAAGACGCTGCCCACTCTCCACCCAGGGGAATGGGAGACTCTCCTTTCCCTGGGGGCTGGGGAGTGCTAGAGGCCAGGGGTGCATGGGCTGGAGGAAAGCCAGGAGCCTGGCAGAGTGGACCACCCACAAGCCCAAGACACCCACTCCAACCAGGGCTTGGGTCCCGAGGGCGCCTCCCCTGCTCCTCCCAAGTGCTCCTTCTCCTACTCATTCTTCTCCTTTCCTCCCTCCTTGTCCTCATCTCTTGGCCTGTTCCCCTCTCCTGTCTCTGCCTGCCTTGGCATCTGTGCTGCCAGGCCCATCTTCTGAGCCCCTCCTCTTTGCCAGGCATGGCAGCACTGAACTAGGCTAGGGGAGCGTGTGGAAAGATACAACACATGCCCGCACATACAGCACACAGCTGCAGTCTGCCTCATGGGCTGACAGAATCAATGCACGTGTCTGTCTGCTAGAGAACAGGGACCAGGACCCACTCATCAGAGGGGACTCCACAGTCCCCAAAGAGAGCTGGCATGTGTGGGAGGTTAGAAAATGTCAGCATTGCCCTTAAACAAATCAGGCTTGGCCCTTGCCAAGCACCTGGCGCATAGTAGGTGCTAAATAAATATTTGTTGAATGGATGAATTGTTAGGTAAGTAGAAATAGGTAGGTAGGCAGGTAGGTAGAGACAGATCAATAAATGGGATGACGGATATGTGGATTAGATGAGTGAATGGGTGAGTTGGTGTATAGATGGATTGTATTGTATAGATGAATTGAATCGATGGTTGAATGAACGGATAGAAGGATGGATGGATGGATGGTTGGAATAGAAGGATGGATGGATGGATGGTTGGGATGGATGGATGGATGGTTGGGATGGATGGATGGATGGATGGATGGATGGATGGATGGATGGATGGAATGG
>NC_045446.1:9476054-9542080 GCF_002776525.5 Piliocolobus tephrosceles | reverse complement strand
GGATGGATGGATGGATGGATGGATGGATGGATGGATGGATGGAATGGATGGATGGATGGAATGGATGGATGGATGGTTGAATGGATGGATAGGTGGATGAATTGGATGAACTGGATGGATGAATGGATAGATGGATGGATGGAGGCCATTTGAGGGCAGGGCTGAGCCTGGATCATTCATACACGGACCCTGAACTTAGTAGTTGTTTGGCCATTAGGACCACCACAGAAAGGAGCACAGTTGAGGGCCCAGTGGTGAGCAGATGCCTACACCCAAACTAGGAAGAAGGCTCACTTCACAAATCTCTCCCATCCAACAGTTTGGAGTGGAATAACAATTTGCAGCCACTCCTCAGAGCAGGAGACAATTACATCTCATACAGTGGCTCCACAAGGAGGCAACTGTCTCTGACAGCCTTCTGGGATGGCAGCTTGACTCCCAACACCAAGAGGGTAGAGAGTGGAAGGCAAAGGTCAGCGATACAAATTCCAAGGCACCCCTCCTGGTTCTCATGCTGATGCAGGGCCACAGAGCTGCACCCCCCTTTCCTTGGTAGACATGCTCCCACAGGGCTGAAGAAGTGCCCATTAATTCATTCATTATTTCATTCATTCGACAAATAACTACTGAGCACCTACCAGATGCCAGGCGCTGGCTGACACCAGCTATGAGCAGACATGTGGTCTCTGCCTATGTGGAACTCACAGGGAATCCCAAACATCATGGCCTCACAAACTGCGCCTAAGGCTTGATGAACAAGCTGGGGTGTGGACATCTGAAAATGGGACCCTGCTTTCTCCCTCCCAGTAACTTCCAACACATTCCAGTCAGCTTTCTCCCTCTTCTCCACCCAAACTGCCCTTCCCAGGGTCACCCACAGTGATCCGGCCACCATCACCTGTGGCCCCTGCTGTGTGGCAGGCATGGTCCACACTCTCTCCCTCAGGCAGCCTCACCCCTGCCTGCAGCCCCAGCTGCAGACTCCAAATCTCCACTCGGTCCTGCCTCCCCCACTGACCTCCAGCTTCGCGCCTCCAACTGCCTGTGTGATGGTTCCATTATAAGTGTCTCGTCTCCACAAACATCTCCTTAGACCTCTCCTCCCCAAGGCTTCCCCAGAGTGGGGAGCAGCCCCTGAACTCACCAGATGCTGAGTCACTGTGGCCATGATGCCCCTCTCTCCCTCACCATCCCCCCACCAAGTCCACGGGGTCACCAGGCTTCATCAGCTCTACCTCTAATATGCACCTGCAATCTCCACGTCTCCCCTCTGTTCTGCAAATACCTAAGGAGCTCAGGGTCCCAGTGGGTGTAGGGCAGGTGCCCCCCCCCCCCCGGCTGCTCATAGGGGACAACACGTTTGGCTGAAGGACCTGCAGGAGCCAAGGCCTAGAGGCAGGCCTTGTGTAGAGTGGTGGGCACGGCAGGCGCTCGGCAGGTGGGGCAGGATGGTATGGCGTAAGCTCGGTTTGATGCTGAGGGTAGTGGGAGCCAGGTCAGTGTGAGGGGCTGAGTCCTGCCACAGGGAGTGGAGGGGCAGGGCTCATGAGGCTGAGGTAGCAGAGACTCAGGCGCAAGGGGTGCTGAAGGTGTGGGAATTGGTTGACTGGGTGCAGCCAGAGGGCACTGGTGCTGTTGGGGACCCTGCTCCCAGCCTGAGTCCCGGGGTGGCTGTTAAGATGTTTGCAGGCGGAAGATGCAGCCATGGGGTGGACAGGAAGGCCGTGTGGTATGGGAGGTGCCAGGACAGGGGTGGACCCCAGCGGCCTTGGAGATAGCCAAGGTCCTGGCAGCGGCCAGGACCCAGTGGTCCTGTAGCCCTAGGGGCCCTGACTGCAACCAGGCCAGGTTCCTAGTGAGGTAGGGGAAAGGCTGTGGGGTCCAGAGGGAGGCAGGAAGGGTTCAACGGAGTCATCCCTCCCTCCATCCCAGCAGCCAGCCCCAGGATGAGAACTGCATACCCCCAACCGCAACTCCTAGGAGGGAGAAAGGAAGCAGAAGGGGTCTCCTGCTGGGGAAGGAGGGTGCCCAATGGCTGCCCTTCAGGGTCCTCAGCCACCCTGAGCCTTGCGCCTGGAGCAGTGGGTACAGGGGAGCAGTCTGAGGCTGGCGCAGGCCAGGCCCTGGGGGCCACAGGCAATGACCCCTCCCATGCCCCCTCCACTTAAGGTGGCTGGCAGAGTCGGCACGATGGCTCCTCACCACGGGCAGGCTGGACCGGGGCCTGCACGAGCTGTGGAGGGTGGCTGCCATCAACGGAAAGGGGGCGGTGCGGGACACTCTGACCCCTGAGGTAAGGCTGGATCCTCCTCGAACCTGGACCCTCAGACCCTCTCCCTGGCCCTGCACCCTGGGAGACCCACCAAGGACCTCAGCTCCCTGAGAAGAAGGTCTCAGAGAGGAGGAGGCACCTGGAGCACCCAGTGCCAACAGCACCCACCCCGTCTCCACAGGTCTTGCTTTCAGCCATGAGGGAGGAACTGAGCATGGACCAGGCTCCCGCCAGCCTGGGCACACTGCTCCGCACGCCCGGACTGCGCTTCCGGATCTGTATCTCCATGTTGTGCTGGTAGACGCCCTTCCCCCAACCCCACCTCCACAGGGGAACCTGGAATCGGGGCTCTCGCTGGCACATGGCCCTGGCCTCTGCTGGCTCTGCTTGGTCCCGCTGGCCTGCAGCACAGACACCTTCCCCTCTGTCAGTCACTCCCGACAGGAGACAGCCCAGGCCGGGTGGGCTCACTGAAGGGCTTTAATAAGGGGCAAGGCAGATAGAAGAGATGCGGTAGGCAGGATCCTTAACAAAGCTTCTGGGAGGGCTGGGAGCCAGGCAGCATGATGGGGTGATCCAGGCAACAGCATGGGCAGCAAGCACCCCTGCCCGGTGTGGAGGGGCTGGGGAGGGCAGAGCGGGCTCATCAGAGCCCGGGACCCACGGCCATCCAGCAAAGACCAAAACCGCCAAGGCCAAGGAGGAGGGCCTGTTTAGCGGCAGCTGGAGCCACGGAAGCAACATAGTCACTCCCAGACAAAGCCTCCACACAGAGAGGGAGGCAGAAACCCCCCGCTTCTCCCCTCCTCCAGCCTCTCACCAGCACCTCCCATCAGCCAAACCCAAAGGAAAGCCATGTTGGCAAAGCGACCTGGGAAACGGTCTGGAGACTGGCCCCACCCCACAGAGCTGCAGCTGAAGGGCCAGAACACTGACCTAAGAGCAGCGCGCCCCCACCCTGACCGCCCCCCGCCCATTGTTCCCATCCTGCCCACTGTCCCCCTACCCCCACCCCCACCCTGACTCCCCTGACCCCGCCCCAGGTTCGCCTTTGGCTTCACCTTCTTCGGCCTGGCCCTGGACCTGCAGGCCCTGGGAAACAACATCTTCCTGCTCCAGATGTTCATTGGTGTCGTGGACATCCCGGCCAAGATGGGCGCCCTGCTGCTGCTGAGCCGCCTGGGCCGCCGCCCCACGCAGGCCGCATCCCTGTTGCTGGCAGGGCTCTGCATTCTGGCCAACACGCTGGTGCCCCACGGTGAGGGGACAAAGCTGTACACCAGAGGCTTCCCTACCTCAGGGGGGTCGGGTTGGGAACAGAGACCTCGGCACCTCCTTGGAGGTGCTGGACTAGAGCAGGTACCCTGTTAGGAAGGAGGCTGCTGGAGCCGTCTAGGGACAGAGGGCAGTGTCTGCGCTGAGCCAGCGAGAACGGTGAAGGAGTGGCAGGGGTGGCACCAGGGAAAAGTGTGGCGTTAAAATGAGAACTGAGCGATGCAGGGGGAGGGAAACGGGGCCAAGAGGACTCCAGGGCTGGCTCCAGATGTCTGAGTGGGAAGCAGATTGCGGGTGTGGCCATGAGGCCACGCAGGACAGGACCCCCAGATGGAGATGACTCCCAAGCATTTGCAAAGAGGCCTGCAGCTCAAGGACAAGCCCCCTGGGCTGAAGGGAGCCCCCATCCGATCTTGGGCCCCCCACCAAGCTCACTAATCCCATCTCTACCCACAGAAATGGGGGCTCTGCGCTCAGCCCTGGCCGTGCTGGGGCTGGGCGGGGTGGGGGCCGCCTTCACCTGCATCACCATCTACAGCAGTGAGCTCTTCCCCACCGTGCTCAGGTGAGGCTGGGCCTGGGCTCCAGGAGAGGGGAGCCCTGGGCTGAGCTGGGAGTGGCTTCTCCCAGACCTAGATGTTCATGTCATGCATCTCCCTCTTGCATGGTCCTGGGGCTGCTCAGGTGCGTCCCAAGCCCAGCCTGACCCCCTGGGCCTCCCTGGGCCAAGTGGGCCTGGCCTGGGTACGGGATCAAGGATGTGGGCAGGCAGACCAGGTGCTGACAGGCGCATCTGCATTGGCAGGATGACCGCAGTGGGCTTGGGCCAGATGGCGGCCCGTGGAGGAGCCATCCTGGGGCCTCTGGTCCGGCTGCTGGGTGTCCATGGCCCCTGGCTGCCCTTGCTGGTATACGGGACGGTGCCGGTGCTGAGTGGCCTGGCCGCACTGCTTCTGCCCGAGACCCAGAGCCTGCCGCTGCCCGATACCATCCAAGATGTGCACAACCAGTGAGTGGACCCAGCCTTGGGACCAGCCCTCCCTCCCACCAGAGAACCCCAGCACAGGGCAGCCTGCTCACCCATTCCCATCACTGGACGGAGGGGGAAGCAGAGGCCCAGACAGATAGGATAGGCCCAGGGTCACACAGTACATCTCTGGGAGAGTGGCAACCCAGGGCTCGGTCTCCAGCTGGCAGTGCTTTGACCCACGGCTTTGTCCTCTGCCCTTCACTCCACCATTCGAGGCACAAATGGCCAAGCTCCCCCAGGTCCACCCCGAGAGAGGCCAAAGGGAGAAGAGTGGATAGTCCTTTGTGAGAGGGAGATCCAGCTCTTGTTGGGGGACCTCACAGGCCCCAGATTCTACCTCTACAGCCCTGATGACTGACAGGGCAGTCACTGCACACATACTCCCCACCCATCACATGCTTGGGAGCTCAGTTCTGGGCCCCTGAGAGCAGGGTGGTGGCATTCCCTGGAGCCCTTGGGATGGATACAGGTCAAAGGTCAGGGGCTACTCTGCACCCCCAAGACACACCCCCGTGTGTTTCCTGAACAGGGCAGTGAAGAAGGCGACACATGGCACACTGGAGAACTCTGTCCTGAAATCCACACAATTTTAGCCTCGTGGGGAGCCCGCGATGGGACAGTTGGAGGAAGAGGCTTCTTCTGTCCTCTGGAGAAGGCAGGAGGAAAGCAAAGCCCTCCATTTCCAGAGGCCCAGAGGCTGTCCTCTGAGGTCCCCACTCTCCCCCAGGGCTGCCCCTCCAGCTGAGCCCTGCCCCTCTCACAGTCCAAAGGGCCCCCTTCAATACTGAAGGGGCAAAGAACAGTTTGATTTGCAGAAGGCGGCCCAGTGCACCATCAGCCCGCCCTGCCCTCATGGCTTCAGAGAGCAGAGGGGTCAGGCCCAGGGGAACGAGCTGGCCTTGCCAACCCTCTGCTTGCCTCCTCACTGCCACTTGTTCGCCCACACCCGTCCACCTGCCCAGAGCTCAGAGCTAACCACCATCCAAGGTCAAGACGTCTCCTGGCTCCGCACAAGCAGTAGAGTCTCAGCTCCACAGCTTTACCCAGAAGCCCTTGTTAGCCTTACCCCTGGCCCCTCTCCACGTCCCTCCAGACCTCAGCCACCTGCCCGCCACATCCTCTGCCTGCTGTCCCCTTCCCACCCTTATCCCTGACAGACTCCACTTAACCCCCAAACCCAGACCCCCTTCCAGGGCTCTAGGGCCAGCCTGAGATGCCCGTGAAACTTCTACCCACAGTTACAGCCACAAGCCTGCCTTCTCCCACCCTGCCAGCCTAGGAGCTCCCAAAGGGTTGGTGCGGTCCCATGACCCCATGTCCCAGCTCCCACACAGAGCTGGGCCAGGGGGGCACTGGTGCAAGGGATTGAATAAAGGAAAAACTGAATGGCTGCCCCTCACTGACTCCAGTGATGACCCCCCAGGGTCCTCCCAGGTCGGGGGAAGGAGGAAAGTTCTGGGGCCTCCTTGCTGGGATGGGCCTTTTCCAGGCCAGCTTTCCTGCCCCAGGTGCCAGGCCACAGTGGCTGCTGTTTCCAGCCCCTATTGTGGGCCCCGTGTTGTGCTGGACACCTCAAAGCATCATCTCACTTCACTTTTTCCTGAACCCCGTAGGGCAAACGTTGCCCCATTTTACAGATGAAAAAAACTTGAGGCTTGAAGAACCCGATTGCCCATGACACTCAGTTAGGTGAGGGCAGTATCAGGATTCAAACCCGTCAGTAGGCCTCCAGAGCCCCACTCTGGCCACAAACATCCCCAGCCTCTCCCAACCCAGCCTCACCATCTGGGTGTCCAGTAACTCTCCGGGAGGCAGCGGCAAGGCCAGGGGCCCACAGTGTCCATAGGCACGGCTCGCGGGGAAACGGTGCAGCGCACACAGAGGTCTGGATGCAGGCAGAAGCCATTTGCTGCCCACCCAGTCACCTGAGCCACCCTGGGGCCATGCTCAGATAGTCTTTGGTCCACCTGTGCCTGCCTTGCTACTTCCAGGCACCTTGACCGAGGGCTGTGCCCCACCCCCCACACACACACACATTAGCCACGTGTGCACACATGTGCCCACATGCACATGCACACGCATGGAATGGGAAAACAGAAAGCAACTCTTTGCCCCCACAGGAAGGGGGTCACTTCTTGGCCTGGTCTTGTCAGCTGCAGCCTCTGGGCCTCTGGGGGGCGTGTCCTCTGGCCATCTACCTGGGGTCACCCCTCAGTAAAGAACCCTGGGCAGGAATCCCATTTGTGAAGATGCCTGAATACAAAGTCATCTCAGCCTGCCCTGGACTTGTCTTTTGTCTATCTGCTGCCCAGCTGAGGCCCAGTGCCCTTTCGAACCCTTGAACAGCATTCTTGGGACCTTAGGGTATCCAGAAGTTTCTAGAAGGCAGAACCCAGGGCTGGTGGGAGATGTCCCCTCCTGTCTTCTGGGATATCCCTCCAGCTCACCAAGGGGGTCTGGGCTACCCCTCTGCCCGCATCCTGAGTGGCCTTGCTCCTGGTCCTTCCAGGTAGTCACGACCTTTCAGGACCCAAGGCCTGTCTGCTTCCAACATACGTCACCCCTCGATTAACTCAAGAGGCCCTGAAAGCTGGGAAGGCCCAGGGCCCTCTTCCTCTGGCGAGTGAGCCCCCTTGCCGTAGCCAAGTGGGTGTCGGCGAAGGGAGAAGGGCCCCCCTCAGCAGCAGCCGCAAGCCCACCCGAATGGCAAGCCTATGCTTGGGACACACGCTGTTCTGATGCCCACCACAGGGGCCCCAACCTCAGAGCCTGTGGGGGCACCCTGCTGTGGAGGAGCCAAGGGAAAGAAGAACCCATAACTACCCTCGTCAGTCTCATCCCCATGGCAGTGGAGGCCTCAGGCAGCAGGGATGAGGAAAGTGGCTCAGGACTCACTTTGTTCATTTTCCTGCCTCCAGCCAAGCCCATAGCTCACCCAGGAAGATGTGTGGGAAGAGGTAGCACCAAGCCCCATGGGCTCCAGATCTGCCTTCAAGAGGGGGGGGTTTCTATCCAGAAGTGCTGGGCACTGGCTGGGCTGGTGTTCCCTCTCCTGGGGGCTTGCCTGATGAGGGCAAGTCTGTGAACTTCTTCCCCAAATCCCTGTCCTTGAGAGGCCTGAGGAGGAAGTTCCTGACACATCCCTGTGAGGACCACCCGCCAAGGAGCCAGGATGCCTGGAATCTCAGCCACCATCAAGCCCTGGACACTGGGCCTGTCTGGGATACTCCTGGGGCCACTGCCAGGCCAGCCAGACCTCGAGGAGCTCAGCTCAGGCCCAGTTGCTAAGTTCAACCTCAGAGGCACAAGATGATAAACTGAGAATCAGGTGACTATCTCTTACAGATGGGTAAACTGAGTCAATGACTGAGTCTGTCCTCTTATAACCAAGCCCTTGAGCTGCCTTATGCAGAGAGAAAGACCAAGTCCCACAGTCATATGGCAACCAGGAGGACTGGGGTCCATCCTTCCAACTCCTGGACTGCCCCTCTTCCTGCCCCCCTACCCTGATATACTGTCCCCTATCCTGTTTAGGGTCATTCCAGAAATTTCTGGAGTAAGGATATTCTTTCCCTTCCTAACACCAAGGAGCCCCTACCTGCCTGTCTTTGTTTCTTTGGCTAGTTGTGATGGGAGGAGGGGAATCCAAGCTGTCTCCGTCCCTTGGTCAGAGATAGTAGTGACAGGAAGTCCCAGAGGTTCCAATCACCAGCCCAGGAACAGGACATCCTAGCAAGAATGCCCCAAACCAGGGCCTCTCCCAGACTTCTACGAGTGCTTAGAGCTGACCTCAATGATGCTGACCTTGGCTCCAAGACTGTGAGCAGTTGGGGGACAAGCAGGGCCCAAGCCTCACCCCTCAGGAGCTGGATCAGAAGGGCAAGGAGGGGCTGAGTCCATAGAAATCCACACCTGGGGCTCTGCTCTCTCACCCTTGTTAGGATTTTGCAGGAGGAATCTCAAGAGGTCTTGGGGGGGCACCATGGTGGGGAGGGTCCCAAGACAAAAGCTCCCTTCAGGGATGGAGAGAGGGAAGAGAGGGAGATGAGACTGACCTTGGCCTCTGGAGACAGCTGGAGGCTGCTCAGATCAGTACCTGCCACTCCCACTAAGGGATGTTCCCCAGCTGAAGGGTGGGGCTCCTGCAGGCATGGAGGCAGCCAGGCCTAAAGATGGACCAGGCTTTTGAACTGCAAAATGCCACGAGGATGAGCTGGTCAACAGCCAGAGCCTGCTGCAGATGGAAGATCAAGATGCAGAATTGGGCAGTGGAGGGGATGGCAAGCCAAGGGTGTGAGGAAGCCTGGCAGAGGGGAGGGCTGAGAAGCCGATCGAGAGAGGGACCCTGAGTGACACAGCATGGCTGAGTCATGTCTCCTGTGCCAGGTGGTGCAACGCCCCACCACTGCCACCCTCGAGGTCCGCAACCCTCCTCGCTCTCCCCTCCTGACAATGCTGTACACGTGGGTATCTGTCCCTTGCGACTGAGAGGCTTAACAAATACAGACCCATCTCTTAATACGTCTGGACCATGGACCTGTTAGGGTCTCCGCAAAGGAGTAAACACGGTGGACGAGGTGGCCAGCCCTGGTTCCACTTTCAGTTCCAGCAGCTGCCCACAGTCAACCAGAGTGGACTTGGGGGAAGGTAGGGTACCAGGGTCCAAATCCCCAGAGAGGAAGAGCACAGACTCTGGAGTCAGGCAGAACAGGAGACCACATGGACTCGGTCATTCATTCACCTTGAGACCTGGGAGCAGCCACTGAAGGTCTCCAAGCCCAGGAATCACCTCCTCCCTCCAAGGGCTGCTGAAGGATGAGGCAGCATCTGTCCCGCACCCAGGTCAGTGCCCAGGCACACATGCCCCGAGATGTGAGTCCAGTAGCCATCAAGGGGCAACACGAGGTCTCCAGAGATCTGTCTGCCTCCCTGAGAAGCTAAGGTCTGTGAACCGGCCAGAGACCAGCCACATTCCTCAGCCCAGCAGGGATACAGGACACAGGACCCCATGAGACAAAGACAAGTCATCCCAGGAACCCAAAGCCATGCTACGCCCAAAAGTTCGGGAGCAACTTACCAGATCTTGTGGGCCCCCATGTGGGCCCAGACCCCAGCCCAAAGCCAGGATCTAACAGCACCCACCCCGAAAAAACTGCACAGGACCGTTGGAATTTGGAAAGTTTTTGTTTTCTTTTTCCCACACATTTCCGGGGTTGGGGTGTTTTCCAAGACTCAGACACGTTTGTTAACAAAGAGAGAAAAAAAACTGGGGGAGCAGGGAGCCCGTGGGCAGAGAAGTGACCCCAGCTGTCTGTGGACAATGCCTTGCTCCCTCTTCCCTGCTGCCCGCACCCAGCAGGTGCCACAGGCTGCTGCTCGTGGAATCTAGAGTATTTGTCTGTAATATATATCTGCATTTGCCTTTCCCCTCCCTCCCACCCCCCACCCCTGCTCCTCCAGCAGCTTCCCCATCAATGCACGTCGCCCGGCGGCACACACAGAACAGGCCTTCAGCCAGGCCTGAGCCCCCTCCCTGGGCGGCACCAAGCAGGTGACTCTCCTGGTGAGGGGAGTTGGGGCACTTGGGGACAAGCCCACTGCCCCACCCCACCCCACCCACCCACTGGGCCACTCGGGCCCACCCTCCCGCCCTTCTCCCACCAACTCTGGAAACCCAAAGGGAGGAAAGGAAGGGAGAAATGAGACACACAAAAAAAGAAGTAGGAAAGAAGGGTGGGGACAGTGAGACACAGCAAGCCTGGGATGGGGACTGGAGGGCTTGGGGAGAGAAGGAAGGCAGGAGGGACAGAAGGAGGAAGAAGAAAAATTGAGGAAAATTAACAGAAGGAGTAGTGGACACTTTACAAAACCCCCAGCCTTCCTTCCCACCCAACCCCACCAAAATAAAACTACACCCCTTAAAAAAATAAATCAACCCAGGGCTGTGAGCACGTGCCCTGCCTGGCAGGCGCAGAGCTGAGAGGGACAGTCAGCCCTGGGACTGACGAGGCCGCGCGGTGGACGGCAGGAGGAAGGGGGCGAGCACGGGGTTTTTCCTTTTCTTTTTTTGCGTTTCCTCTTCGTAAGAGAAGCCTGAGGCAGCCAGGGAGAGGGTCCCCAGGCCCCTGGCAGGGAGAGGGTGGCACCCTCCTCCCGGGCCCTCCCAGGAGGGGCAGCTGGCAGTGGGGCGCAGTGCCAGGGGCTCAGACGTAATACTCCTTGTCTTTGTTCTTCTTGGCCTTGCTGGGCGTCTTGGGGGCAGTCGGGGCCTTCTCTTTCACCACCGCCCCATTGCTCTGGGCCGAGTTACTGATGTAGTTCCGGCTCTGGTCCACCTGATAGGAGCCCTCGTCACGATTGCGGTACTTGTACATGGCGTAGAGAAGGATGAGGATGCAGAGCGCCGCCGCCGCCACAATGCCCACCACCATGCCCGTGGTGCTGCTGGACTCCCGGATCACCTCCACTGCACCCGGTGGGCCCCGCTCCCCAGGCCCTGTGGGGTTGGCTGTGGGCAGATGGGGGAAGCCGGGGGCTGAGGTCACGCCGGGGCGCAGGGGAGGGGGCCTCCGCGGCTCAAAGGACGTGGGGGCCCCGGGCCCCAAGGGCGGGTTCTCCAGCAGGGGCTGAAGCGGATCTCGGTGGTTCATTTTGCCCGCCGGCAGGTTAGGGGCTGGGGCGGAGGGGGCAAACAGCACCCCAGGGGCACCCGTGGCCCCATCTGTCCTGAGGTTGGGCCGGGGAGCGGGTTTGCGGGGTGACAGGAGGGTGGTGCGGTCCGTGACCAGGGGAAAGGTGGTGTAAAAGTCCTCGTCGTCCGTGGGGGGGAGGCTGGAGTCAAAGACCTCCCCGGAGGCGAAGCCCGAGGCCTCGATGGGCTCCTCGCAGTCGCTGTCGTCCCGCTCGGCCTGGCACGGGCCCCCGGAGGGCGGGCGGCGCGCCGCGGGCGGGGGCAGCGTGTCTTGGGTGGCGCCCACTCCCGTGAGGAAGGGGTAGAAGGTAGGGGGCGGGGGCACGAAGGGGGATCGGGTGGCCACGGGAGGGGGGTCTAAGGAGTCCTCCGTGATAATGGGCAATATTAACTCTCCTCCTAGAACAAGAGAGAGAAGAGAAAAGAGAGGGCGTCAGCGAGGGCCAGGGCGCAGGCGGCCGGCACAGAGAGAGAAACAACAGCCTCACACACCCAAATCGGTTCCAATTGGCTTTGGCGGAGACTAGAGCGGGCTGGGCCCGCCCGCCAGCCGGCCGAGCACTGCGCTTTAAGCGGGCAGCGGCTCAGATGCCCTGGGCACCCCACGCACGGGCTCTGTGACACTCTGGGTTTTGGTCTTTTGTTTGTCTTAAGAAATCAAAAGGAACAGAAAGGAAAGGAAATTGAAAAGAAACAGAAAAAAAAAAAAACTCTACTGGTTTAAGGCTTTAAAAACAGATACAACAGCAGCATTTAAACAAACCTAACAACAGTATCTTTTAGGGTTTTTTTTTTTTTTTTCTAGATTTTTCTCTTTTTTTGCTTTTGTTTTTAAAAAAGAAGATAGCATACCACGGAATTCAGGCAACTTACATCAACAAATAGGCCGTGTGATTTTAGCATGAAGAAAAAAATTACAAACAGAGCTGTGTAAGCGGGTTCTCCCGGAAAAAATAAGAAAAAACAACTTTTCCGTACAACGTTTTCTGTCTATCTGTTTGGTATCTCCCTCCCTCACTCTCCGCTCCCTGCACATCCTGCCTCCTCCTGAACTCTCTCCGCCCTCACTTGTCCCTCTCCCCCTCATCCAACACAAAGCTGAACTCTGCACAGGGCAGGCTGGGGCTGAGGGGCGGTTTCCACCACTTGGTGTCAGCATATGGGGGAGGAGGAACAGTGGGCAGGAGGGCTTGGAGAGTAGAGACATGACAGGCAGCCATTTAGGGATTGCTACATGGGTGAGAGGTCTTGGGACGGGACGGCCATGGGAGGGGGCTTGGAAGGCTAATTGCAGGGTGGCCATGGGAGGGCAGACATCGAAAGTGGGAGGTGAGGTGGCCCATGAGGAAGAGTGGGCAGGGAGGAGTCGGATGCATTGGAGCAGAGTCCTGTCCCGTAGGACTCTGGGAGGGGTGGGGAGAAGCCATGTAGAGGCAGGGAGGTGGGGAGGGACAAGGAAGGAGTGAGGGAAGTGGGCAGGGACACATGGTTCCTGAGCTAAGCCTAACTCCCCAACTTTCTCGTTCTTCACCCTCCACCTCTGACCCCCACTGACTTCCCCCCTCCCCCTCCCCAGAACCCCCATGGGCCGCCAGGACCTGGCCAGGGCTTGACTGCCTCTGGCCCTCTTATTATTGTTAAAACAATAATAAAACAAAGGAAAGAAGAAGAAAGCAAAAAAAGAAAAGAAAATACATACACAGCCATCTGGGAGGGAAGCACCTGCTAAATAGGGCCCATGGGAATGAGTGGGGAGGGCTTTGTGAGGGGAGAATGGGTCTCCCCATCTCTAGGTCTTATAACTGGAGTCCCATGGGCAGAAACTGCAATTCCCATCAGCCCCCAAAAGGTGAGAACTATAACTCCCATCAGTCCTTGGAGGAGTGTAGACCACAATTCCCATCAGCCACTAGGTCAACAACTGTGACTCCCATCAGCCTCCTGGGCCTCCTCTCAAAGCAAAATAGTGCAGCTTCCTGGTTTGGGGTACGAGGGAGCTGGGGCTGGCTCTAGGTGGCTGGTGGGAGGACTTGCTCCTCTTGCAGGGGCACCTCTGGGCCTTACAAGGGCTGGAGGTTTCCTCTCTGGCTCTCCAGCAGAGCCTAAGCCCTGCCAACATCTGAGTGCCTCTCGCTGGTCTCTGCAGAGTGTGGTCTTCCTAGATCGTGCCCAGAAGCCCCTCAGCCTCTTGGTGGAAAAGCACCCCAGGGCCTCCACTGCCAGGTCCCACCTGCCCCACTTCAGCCCCACTGCAGCCAGACCAGCCACATTCCACCTTCACATCTTAGTTGTCTTCTCCTGCTCCCCACCCACCCACAGCCCTCTACCTCTGCACTGAGTTCAAACACTGTTGCCAACCTTCAGATCACAAGCTCCAGTAATGTCGCAGAGCTGTCCTTGCCCACACAAGCCAGCCTGTAGCCAAGACCTTTCCATTGAACTTGAAGCCTTGCTGAGCTCCCCAGGCTGCTCTTCCAACCAGACTCCAATCTCCCCTGGCCAGGGGCTCACCTACACCCTAGATTTTGAAACCCCAGGGCTCCTGGCCCTCCAAAGGCTCAGTCACAGTGAAAAACTTTGAGCTAAGAGCAAAGCAGCATGTTTTGTGGAGCTGGGACTATCCAATCCCAGCTCATTCTGGATAAGAATGCTGAGGCCTGGGTGGGCAGGACTTCCCAAGGTCACCAGGTGTAGGTGCCCGGCAAGGTAAGTGAGGCCGGGGAAGGGTTAGATCTCATAAGGAGCCCAAGAAAGCCTAAGTCATCCTCCCAATGTCTCCAGGAATCTGTTGGGACTACTTGACTCTTGGCTTGGATGTGAACTTGGATAACAGAACACCTGTTCTATCACTGAGTTCCTGTGTGACTGTGGGCAACTTTCTTCCAGTCTCTGGGCCTCAGTTTCCTCATCTATAAAACTGGGGTATTGGGCTCCAGGCCCAGGATGAGGCCAAGGCTTGGCTCTCGTGGGACCTCTAGCCTTTGGATGAACAAGTATGTCTTCCTGTACCCACCTGGGACCCAGACGAGGAAAGCCAGCACCCTGGTCCCCAGGTAAGGGGCAAACTCAGCTGTCAGCTCTCAGGAGGGTTGGCAGCCCCTTGAGCGGTGGTAACCTGGGCCCAATCATGGCAGGATTCCCCTCCCTCCGTGAACCCTGAGTGCCTCTGGGGTCCTTCCTGCTGGTCCATACCACCAGCCCTCTACCTGACCTTTGTCTTCTATTCAGAACACCTTTCCCTGCTGACATCTCAGAGTCTGGTCAAACACCTCCTCTTCCAGGCAGAGGATGCTCCCTGCCTGAGTGCCTCTGACACCATACCCCAATTCTGTCCTGGAGGCATGGCTTTGTACTCACTGCCAGGGAAGGGCCAACGGCAGTGGGCCTGGCACAGAGTTGGGGCTCGTTATACTTTTCCAGGGGAAAGGGAGCAATATTCCTCAGGCATTTCCTCTGAGCCAGGCCAGGCTAGGTATCTAGGGAAGGGAGTGGGCGTCTCTCTCACAGGCCAGAGCAGCAGAGTTCTAAACACCCCACCCCCTCCACCCTCTTAGGCAGCAGGCATTGTGGAGAGCTCAGCCTGGCAGGAGCCTTTCTCTACAAACCATCTCCTACCCCAGCTCGCCACCTTCCATCTTAGACTGGGCCACCAGCTGCTGCTGGAAACCCCAGCATCAAGGTTTGGCCTAAGCTGGCTGGCCATAGTTGGGGCCCCAGCAAAGTGCCAGGCCCAGGGCACAGGACCAGACCAGGAGGCCCTTGCTGAGGCCACATCCTGCCCTAGAGGGGCTGACAGGCTGATCAGGGCACAGAGCTCAGCTCTCTACCAACCTGCTGTCCCCCAGTCAGGCTAGGGCATGGGGGGCTTCAGGTCTTGGACCACAGACAAGTCTTACCCAGCCTGAGCCCCCTACAACCATTTGCCCTAGCTAAGCCCTTGGGACACACAGGCTCCTCGGGTCACCCTTCTGCAGCCTTCCTCTGCCCCCAGACTCCTCCCAGGCCTGCTCACATTGACCTCTTGCTCCTCCAACCCCAGCTGCTTCCTGGTCTCCATATCTGGGCCCCAGTTCTGTCCCTGCATCTGCAGCTCCTCTGGGGTTTCTCTGCCCAAGGCTTTGACTGCACCATCTCCTAAGGTGTCCTCCCCTCACCCACACCCCCCACACTGCCATGACTCCCCCTTGATGCTCCCTTCTCATGGTAGCTTCTGTCTTCCACATGGCTTCCTCTCCGTTTCCTCCCAGTGTCCCACACCCCACTTCCTCTCCACAAGATAAAAGGCTCTGGAGAACCTATGAGAACGCATGAGGACTTCCTTCCCTGGGCTCACTCTACCCGGCCTAGGCTCTGGGGGCAGTCAAGTCACCTAACCTAGGGTGCTGGGCTTTCCCGGATCACACACCAGTTCAGGAAGGATCAGAAGAGGCTGTCCTGGCGAGGAGTTGGCAGGACCTGGAGGAGGGGAGGACCAGAATCCTCAGAGACTCCTCTCTGCCAAAAGCCCCACCGCTGCCTGTGCTGCTGGGCTTTGTGGGTGCAGACTCACAATGACTCATGGTCCAGCTCTACATCAAGGATGCGTCCTGGAATGGGGTGCTCCTAGGAGTCAGTGGAGTTTGGTAGGACCCCAGGCAGCCTCCTGCCTCTCCCCAATTTCAGGCAGCTGCGGCATTTGGAAAATACTCACAGGTGCATACTTACCACAGACACCACCCGCCCACCCAACACTCCTCTGCATCCTAAGAAAAGCTGAATTTCAATGCATGTGGGTCCCACTTACTAGAGAATGCCATCCCTGACCAGGGAGACCACCAGCCATTCCTGATCTCCCCTTCCTCCCCAACTCTCCTTCCTCTGGGGGCTGCCGGCCCAACAAACTTAGCCCCTTCTGCCCTTAGGGAACAGAAGGCCCCTGCCTGGAAATCTACCCAAGAACCCCATTCTCACCCAAGTAAGGTGTGCCCACCCCCAAAGGGGAGTCTAGAATTGAGGTTGAGCATGTCTGAGACTAAGCAGTGAGCTGGAGGCCCTGCCCAGACTGTGAGGGACAAGAAAGCCACCAGCCTACAGGGCATTTCACGGGGGTTAGAAAAGACAGTTCTATGCGGACGTGACCCTGTGGTACATGACTTCACAAACAGTACCTTCATGCAATATTGGAAAAACCATTCTTCCTCTCAGTGGACGGTCCTGTTCTGGTGCCCAGGACACACGGCTGGGCAAGCAGAGCCCTGGGCGGATGTCAGCCCCTACTCACCTGTGCGAGCAGAGAGCAATCTGTGCCACTGTGCATGGTGCCCTGAAGGAAGGTGCTCTCTACCACCCACAAGCACCAGTACAGCAAGGGCAGAGGCCAGGGTATTTCAAGGTAAGAAAAAAATGGTACATTGTGGCATATGCACGTGCACACACACACAGAGGATCTGTGTTTCTGTGCCCCAAGCACATGTGTACATGCATGTATGTGAACCTAGATGGATCTGAGCATAAGCGTGTGCATGTCAGTGCGTGGACCTCTGGCTCTGGCATGTGCCTGCCGGCCATTGAGCCTGGGTCTGAGTTCTACGTGCACATGTGCATATATGAACGTGCCCCAGAACATGTGAGTGCACCACGGCATCCGAGCACCAGCAGTGCACCCCAGGGAACGCATCCTTCACCAAACTCATTTTCCCTTCTCCTGGGCAGTAAGACTACATTTCTCGACATTCCTTGTGAGTAGGCCTGGTGTGTGACTGAGTAGTGGGCACTGCCTCTACCAGTGCCCCAGCAGCCTCCTGGTGCCACCTTCCATGCTCCTTCTCCTACAGTGATGTTGGAAACCACAGGTTGAAAATGGAGGCGCCACAGATGGGAGGAGTGTGGATTCCTAAAGCACTCTTTGCAGCAGAGCCTCCTGCTGATCAGCCACACCCAGGTAGGGTGCACCTGAGTGAGAAACGCCTCTTGAATTAACTACGGAGATCCGGGGCTTATCTGTTACAGAAACAAATGTTACTTTAACTAATATAGACACTGGAACCAGAAATGGATGTCACGATAACACAAACCTGAGAAGGCACTCGTGACAATCCAAGGCGTGGAGGCTGGGAAGATGAAACCCACGTAATGCAGTGGCAAAGCATGTGGTGCGCACCGTTGCTCATGAGGACCTGAAGGGTAGGCACTGCCTGTGGACTCTGGGCACTGAGGGAAAGGGCTGGGAAAGGCCAGTGACCATGAGGCTTCTACTTTCTGCTTTTAGTGGCATAGTACAAGGAGGAGACCAAGGAGGCAAGGAGTATGAGAAAGCAAGAATTGGCTGATTTGCAAGCAGAAGTGAAAAGAATACAGACAGCCCAGAAATCTGTATCCCACAAGAGTCAGAAGAGGCCACTGCTTCCAAACAGTAAGAGAGAAAAGTGAAAAGGCTTTGAGGGACAATGGTGCAGTAAAGCTTCTCACCCTCACCCAATAAGAACACTCAGCCTTGCTCAAGGATCAGATTTAGGGGTTGCGCCCCCCAGCCAACCTCCCACCTATTGTTTCAAATGTCCTCAAGACAGTCACCACTGTATGAAGAGAAAGAGGCATGGGGGCGGAGCAACAAGGAAATAAGTGAGGCTTGAGAACTGTGTCTAGGTATGGTTACTCTGAACCTTAAACCACCCTTGGGCCCCAAATCTGCATGAGCAGGGGTAGGCTATCATGCTACAGCACCCCCAAGGAGGACATTGTTCCCAACACCCACTTCAGACAACACCTATGGGAGGACCGGGAGGAACTTCCCAGAGGGGAGAGCCAGGGACCCCAGACAAAGGAGAGGGGAGTCTCCCCCAGAGAGCAGAGTCTCTTCCAGGGTTTAATGAAGAAATTTCCCCCACTGCAGGGGCAGAGAGCCTGGCCTGCCTGCCTGCTGGATTTCCTCAGCACTAGGAGCACACATTGGCCTGTGTGAATCTAGGCTGTTGTGTGTCTTCCATTTTTCCCTTTTTTGTATGGGAGGTTGTATTATGGTTGTTGACTCTGCCCCACACCACAGTATTCTGGGTGTGTGTTGGGCTGTGGGAGCAGTGAGATAAATTATCCATTTAGTTCTTGGGTATCTGGATCACATATGGGTCCCCATTCCAGAGGAGCCAGGTCTTGACCGGATGTGGAGGGCCACCCTCTCCCAGACATCATCAGCTTTGAGATGAATGCCCTAATGGTTGGGACTTTGGGTGGTCTCCTGGGGAGGGGTGGGTGTGTCCTGGAGGTGAGGAAGAGCGACATGGATCCTTGATGACCCACAGGCAAGCCAGTGACAAATAATTCACTAGTTGGGCCCCAGACCTGTTTCTGCTTCCTCCTGAGGGCACAGCAAGGCCACACCTCACAGCCTTCCTTAAAGTTAGGTTGGGCCCCATGACTGAGCTCCAGGCAACAGAATGTGGGCAGGAGCCTGGGAGCCTCTCCTACAGCTGGCCCATAAAATCTTCCACTTCACAACTCCATGCCACCGCAACTCAGGAAGTCACCTGTTGAAGATGGTGCAGCCACAAGATGGAGAGGGACCAAGCCCTGAGTCATCACTTGGAAAAGAGTGGCCCACCAATCAGGAACACTTGTTTATAACTTACGTGAATGAGAAATACATGTCTATGTGTTAAACCGATAGATGTTGTCTATTATAGCAACTAGTGCTACTTTGAGACCCTCTTGGAATCTGAACACACTGTGGTTCTACCGGTCTGGGCAAATGTGTCTGTGACTCTGTGGAGTTAAGCCTGCATGTGCCTCTGAGGGTCTCATTTATGTGTGCACGAGGGCAATGCCTCAGGAGGGATGCTTGCATGGAGTAAGTGCAGAAGGCTGCTTCTGTGGGTCTGAGCATATGTGGATCTGGGTGAATCTGAATACACATGTGTGTATGTGTGTGCTTTTGTGGGTCTAAACAACTGCGCATACTTGCCTGAGTGGGAGCACACAGGCATACAGGCATGCCTTGTACTATGTCTGAACATGTGTGCATGCCCTACAGGTCTGAGGATATGTGTGTGCCCTTCTGTGTGCCACTGCATGGGTACCTTGGAGCACAGAAGTGTACCTGTACCTATGTGAGCTAATGGAGGCCCGAGAGTGTGTATGTGTGTGTGTTTACACCTCTGTACAGGTCTGAGCACATGAACTTGCACGTCTATGTGTATGTGTATACCTATGTATTCTTCAGTGAGTGTGAACCAGTATGTATGTTTCAGCAGGTGAGCATGTGTGTGTGTGTGTACACTACTGTGGCACTCAGCACATGAATGTGCATGGAAATATGAGCTTCTATAGGGGTGGGCTTGGTGGGAGAGGTGCAGGTCTGTGAAGCCGAACAAATTGTGTGTGTATGTAGACCCCTGAGGTTGAGCACACAGCCTGCCTCTGAGAATGTGCACACCTGAACTCTTGTGAGTCTTATCCAGGTGCACTTTTGTGTACATGTCGGCATCTGGGGGTTGGATGCACATGTTGGTGCATGAGTACACCCCTCTGCAGATATGTATGTGTGCATCATGGTGAGTATACTTACACACACATGCACCTCTGTGAGCCTGGTCATAGATGTGCATTTCTGTGAGTGCATGTGGGCACACATGTGCATTATGGTGGGTCTAAGTACACTGCTTACTTGCCTGATCTGAACATGCCTACATGCCTCTGCAGTTCTGGAACACATGTGAACATCTGCATGTCTGAACACGGGTGTAGGATTCTGTGGTCTAAGCACCTGTGTGTGTTACACAGGTGGATCTGTACACGTGTGCCACTGAGCTGAGCACAGATGTATAATCTGTGCGTCCGAGGGTGTGTCACAAGGTATATGTCTTACTAGGCCTAAGCACATACACACACACACTCAGGTCTGAACACAGATGTGTGTGTCCTGAGTGTCTGCACTATGCAAGTCTGTCTCTGGGTCTGAGCATGTGTGTGTGATTCTGAACATTCAGCATGGCTGACAGTAGATAGTGTGTGAGTATGCCTCAGTGGGTTTGAACATGCATGTACACATAGCTCAGAACACAGTCAAGTGCCTTGGTAAGTTTGAGACACACAATGTGTGTGTGTGCCTTGGTGCAACTGAACACACATGCAAGTGTGAACCTCTGGGAGCTGAGTAGGTGCACACGTGTGCATCTGAGTGCCTCTGTGGGTATTTCTGGAGCTCTAAGCACACACACGCAAGAGTTGGTAGCTCTGAGTACATGTGTGTGCTTTCATTAGGCTGTGCACGTGTGCATGAGTTTGAGCTTCCGTGAGTCTCAACAGGTGTGTATCTGTGTGTATGGACTTCAGAAGGCTATAAGCACACACATGTCTCTTGGAGTCTAAGCATGTGTGCGCCTCTGTTGGCCTAGGTACAAATAGTGTGTGCTCTTCTAGGTTTGAATGTGTGTGTGTGTGTGTGTGTGTGTGTGTGTGTGTGTCTGTGTGTGTGGAAGTGGGTCCACGTGAGCTTGCTGGTGGGTCTGTAAATGTATGTGCAGGGCTGTATGTGTGTGTGCCTCTGGTCATACATGTGCATACAGACACTGCCTCTGTGGGTCTGAACCTGTATGTGCTCTTCTCTTCCTATATGTCTCAGGTTGTGCAAAGTCAGATCCCCTCAGGGGCCAGGCCCAGAACACAATGTGTAGGTTGGGCCAGCTGAGACAACTAGCAGTAGGTCACATTACTAACGGTGCATGCCCCACCAAAGACACTCCCATTCAAAAGCCAACCTCAGCTAAAATAACCATGTAGATGATGGTCTCACTAAACAAGGGAGAAAGTATGGGCCAGGGTCTGTGGAGGAGCCCAGGTTAGGAAAACGGTGGAAAGGTGAGCGAGCAGGAATGATCCTAGACCCAGGGATGGGGATCTGCAAGGTAGGAGAGATAAAACACCATGGGGTCTCCTGCCAGGCTGCCCCCACCTCTGACACTGGAGCCAAGGGAGGCCTGGCCATCTGCTGGAGAAAAGCCTCCTTGCACTGGGGCCTGGGAGAGACTGGCTGGAGAGGATCTGGACGGCATGGCATGGTCTACACTAGCCTGGGAGACCCTGGAGACATTTTGGTCCTTGCCTGGCCTCCCATTGGGATGATGAGGATCCATCGTTAAACCTTTCACTGTGGTACAAATGTGGACATGTAAGCATGTGCGATGCAGGCTTGGGGGAGAGGCTGTGGCTTCTGGCAGTTTCCTCTGGGGATTCCAGAGTGCACTCTGCCCTCCCTCCTGGCCCTATTTTTAAAGCTGGCTGCTGGAACGGCTACCAGTCCCTCCCTATCCCAGACTTCTAGACCTCCTCCACCCTTCATCCTCTACTTGTCCCTTTTCCCAAGAGGGTGGCTCAATAGTCAGTGACCTCACAGATCCCTGACTGGGAACCAGCTGACCCACCTGCTTCAACTCCTCCTCACCCTCTGCCCTAATGCAGCCTAAAAGAGTTCAGACCACCAATACACCCATTCAGCATCAGACCCAGGCCCTTGACTAGACTCCAAGCCAGGGCTGGGAGGCTAGAACTTCGGTGGACAAAGTATGGCCCAGGTGGGGTCCAGTGTGTACTGCATGTCCCTACGTGGTGACCATCTGGCCCCAGATACCCCTCTGCAGGGTGCAGGGAAAGCAGAGACTCCTCCTGTTACCCAGGAGTTCCTGTCCCAGAGTGTGTGAACATGGGCACCTGTGTATGAACACAAATGCCACTCAGTGCCGTTTCCTCAGGACCCTCAAAGACCATTGTCCACAGAGCCCCATCCCAGAGCTTTCATGGGGCCACTCATCACAGGCACTTCCAGCAGGCCTGGGCTAGCAGTGCTGTGTTGGCCACAGGAGTCACCAATAAGTGCCCAGAGCTGAGAGCAGTAAAGCAGGGCAGGGGGTGCTGTGTGTTGAAGCTGCCAGATGCCCAGAGCCCCCCAAAGCAATGGAGGCATTGAAGTGTGCATCCTTGAGCCAAGATCGCCCTGGGGGAAGAAGTGACAGCACTCAGCAGAGGGGCCTCCTAGAGACGAAGGCATCTGTCCCAGAAAGCACAGGCCCTGGGCTATGGAAGGGAAGGCCTTTCTGGCCCAGCAGCTGGCAGCTCCCCTGAAGGTCCCTGGGCCCGGGCCCATGGGAATAACCCCTCTCAGCTCTAGCCTACTCGGAGGACATGGAGGGCAACTGGGCTTCAGTCTCTAGATCTGGGGGCTTGTGCCCCAGAAACCCTCTGCCCTTGGTTTTTGAAGCTGAGCCTCTGCCCCAAGGCTCCACAGGCCATGCTCTAACCACACTCCTTCCAAGATCGTGGCCCACCCTCAGCCTGAGTGTCTTTTCTGGAGCTGGGAGGCCCCAGGCCAGATTCACAGGATATACCCAGGGCATACTGCCCACCTTCTGACCACGTCATCTCCCCCAACCCCGCAAGCACCTGCGCCAACCTCCAGCCTTCTGGTACCAACAACCCAGGTGCGACCCATTGCAAGGTAATGGGGAGAAGTCTCCAGCAGCGCAAGTGAGAAATGTGGGTGGCCTTCCACTCCCACAGACTCATCTGGTAGCCACCAAGGCCCACGCTCCTCCACTGGGAAATCTGGCCACATCCAGTCCTTTCTCTGTTCCCTCTGCCAGCCTCAAGTATCCCACCCTCCCCCAGCTGCTCCCGGCCACCCCCAACCTGCTCAAATGAGCAGCCTTGGCACCCGCTGCACCACTCCACACCCCACACTTCTCAAGCAGTACTCAAGGCCACCCCCGCTTTGCCAGCCTGGTCTCTCTCTGTGGCTGCATTCTTGGCTCCAGCAAGAAGTATCAAGCAGAGGCCTAGAAAGCACTCCCTGGCCCCAGTGCCCTAGGCCCTGGAAAGCCTTCCCTCCCAGCCCTGCTCTCCTCCTACAGCAGCTCCCCAACTAGAATCTGGGCCAGACCTCAGGCCCTAATCTTCCCCAGGAGACCACAAGTCTAGTCTAGAGGGGACTTCCCACCCAGCACACTATCAGATTCAGAGCAGTCACTGTGTAGTAACTGCCTCACCTTGCCCTGGCAGTCCTGGCAGTGTCCACTCTGGAAACCCTTCAGACAATAGCACAGGACACCTCCCAACACCCAGGAGAAGAGGAAGGCCCAGGATCCAGGAGAGATCTCCTCTACTAGTGGCCTAGAGAGCACTAGGCCTCAGGAGCAGGCGGGAGTTGTGATTCTGGACCCAAGAACTGATGGGAGTTGTAGTTCCTAAGCCATGTTCACCCTCCCCCACCCCAGGGACTCATGGGAGCTGCAGTTACTCATCTTCTAGGGAAAAGTCTCCCTCCTTCTCTCCCAGCACCCCTTGGCTCTCAACCCCAGGATCCCAGGCTAAGGACCTCACTACCTCTGAGGGGCTGGGAACCAAAAGGCATCTTGCCAGAGAGCATCTGAGGGACTGGGAGGATGTTAGGCAAGGTGGAACTATGAGGGAAAGCTAAGGCCTGGCAGCAGGCCCTGGGGCTTGGGCCAGGTGGCAGGGACAGTCGCCCCCCTCCCAGTAGCGTCACAGAGGGCCCCGGGGCAGGGGAGGGGGGAAAGGCACTCACCAGTACTGGGCTCACACTCCTCCAGGTCCTCATCATCACTTGGACACTCAGCAGAAGCCACCAGGAGGTCATCTGTGTTCTGGGAGGCAAGAGAAGGGGTGGGGAAAGAGAGGTTCCAGGCAGGTCAGCAGATCCCACAGCTGCCAATTGAGGTGCATGGTGGTACACAGGATGCCCCTGGGCTGAGACGGACCAGCCTGGTCTGAGTGAGTCCCAGCCCTTCCATCTCTTGCTGGCTGACCTCAGGCCTCCACTTCCTCCTATGCACAGGGAACTTCCCAACAGCAGCCCTGCAGGTTTTCATGGCTTCCGAGGGTCAATGAAACAGCACATGTGGTGCTTTTTATTTCTGGGAAGTGAGGAGAGTGGACACCAGACTTTGACCTGCAGGGCCTGGGCAAAAGGGTCTAGGATGCCTCAGGGAAGGGGTGCTGGGGAGGCAAGGCCCTACGGGGCGGAGCCTGCAGAGGCCAGCACAGGCAGAACAGGACCAGGCCCTGGAGGGGTTTCCTGGCTCCAGTTTCACCACCCATCACCCCTCATCTCTTTCCCAACCTCCTTTCCTGGAGCCTGAGAGAGCCCGGCTGCACACAATAATTAGGGCTGTGGTTGCCACGACAACAGGAGTCGACTTTGTCAGCATTTTCTTTCTTACTGATTGCAAAGAAAGAGAATCCCCAAGATGAGTGAGTGTAAGGAGGAGGGGGTGCCAAGGGGTATGAGGGAGGAGACCCAAGGAGGGAAACCGAAAGTCCAGGCAGGAAAGAAGCCCGAGAAACTGCAGGAAGGGGAGGAGAGAGCTAGGCTGAACGACAAGGACGAGCAGGGTTGAAAGGGTCATAACCTGCCTCCTCCCAGCCCCTGATCTTCAGACTCAACAGCCCTCACTCACCCAAAGGCAAGGTGGTGCCTGGAGGACCCAGCTCCCTTCTGCATTCTTGCCCCCTCAGCACCAGCCTCCATCTTGGGCTTCCTCACCACAGCAGTGACTCTTGGGACCCCCACCTCTCTCTTCCACAAGGATGATCTGCCCATCACCCTCCCACTGAGACCAGATGGCCCCTCATCCCCTACGATTTGCAGGGCACTGGGCATGGTGGGTACCCAGCCTTGGGTACAGCCCAGACCTTTCCCCGAGGGGCTCCCTGCTCCCTAGGGGCAAAGTCTTCAGGTCCCCTCAGCTTTCTTGGCAGAGAGGAAGTGGGTACAGGCTTGTCCTCTCTGATCTGGATGGCCCCAGCTAGCCTAGTCCCAGGCTTCCTGCAGCACAGACTGGCAGGGAGGAGGAGCCTTAAAGCATGGAGCCCACCCCTCAGAGGAGAAGCTGAAGACACTGGCGACAGAGGGAGGGGCACGTCCTCATGGCCACCCCCAGATCCTGCCCTCACCCTAGAAGGACAGAGAGTGCCTAACAGCCACAGGCTGCCCGACAGGATGATGGGGAGAGAAGGGGTGGCCAAAAAAGGCCTTCATGCCAGGTGTGAGCCTTCCCTGTGCTAAAGGTCAGAGCAGGCACTGGAGGCAACAACTAGAAAACAGCCCAGCCTGGGCTGCCTCAGGAAGTCACACAGGCAAGTCCTGCTCCAGCGGAGCCCCATTCCCCGGGTGCAGGCCCCTCCAGTCCTGCCCTATCACTAGGGCTTGACCTGAGCCAGGAAACACCTGAGCAGGTGGGGTGAGCTCCATGTGCTTCAAGGCCCCTCCTCCCCACCAGTCTGTGCTCAGGCAGCCTGGGACTAGGCAGCTGGGGCCATCCAGATCAGCAGGTGGGGTGAGCACCAGGGAACGGTCTGCCCTGAGACTCCCTCAGACACACAGACGGAGAGGACACTGAAGCTGCCTGAGTTGTGGTGCCTGCTCAGTCACATAGAGAGGGCTTGTGAAGGCAATGAACTTGCAGCCAGGGCTTTCCCACTGCAGGGAACCCAGAAAACAAGGAGAGGCTCCTCCTAGCTTCCACCAGCCTCTGGAGAGCGGCTGCCCATGCCAGGTGACTGCACCCAGCCCTCCCATGCTGTCACCCCTGCCCACAGCAAGGCCAGCCTGGTACCATCCGTCTCCCACTCTCTGCCCACACAGAACACTAGGCATGGCCTTCACTGGGGAAGCAGAAGGAGCCATCCCACTCTCACCCCGAGTCCAGACTTCATCTCTCTTAGGTAGGGTGGTCTTCTCTCATATGACTGGGCCATCAAACTCCTCCCCAACTCTGGGGATGGTCCCTCTAGAAATAGTGATCACCCCCACATCACAAGATGCCTGGTCATTAGGGTGAAGGCCACTTCCTGAAAGGTGACCTTGCCCATCACCATGGCAACAAAGTCAGAGACAGCAGCCTCCAGGATCCCAACAGACCCCTTGGACCCTCACTCTAGGCACCACTACTGTAGCTATGCAGATATCAGCTCCATCCCCACCTATGCCTGCCCTAATCCACCAGCCAGAGCGGGGCCTCACCTGGGTGGTGCTGTCCCTCAGTGTGGGGGAGCGGCCCCGGCGCGTGGTGGTAGTGGCCATGGTGGTGGTAGTCTCCATGATGGTGGTGGCCATGTCAGCCAGCAGGGTGGTGGCCGTGGTCTCCGCACTGAGCAGCACGGACGGCCCCTCCCCCACCAGGCGCAGGTGACCCTCGGTCCGCACATTGGGGTCGCTCTCGGCGGCCAGCGCCAGCACCTTGAGCCCATTGTAGTAGAGGCCGGACACCTGGCCCTGGAAGGGGCGGCCCTGATCCCGGCCCCCGATCTTGATGGCAGCCTGGCTGTTGAAGATGGTCAGCTGGCGGCCTTGGGGGAGGGGAGGGGGTGACAGAGAAGGGGCAGGCAGTGAGGGGAGACCAGGAAGGGAAGGAAGAAGAGAAGGAAGCCAAGGAGAGGAAAGAGGAATGGAGGAGGAAGGCAGTAAGGGAGGAGGGGACAGGGAGAAATGAGGAAGGGGCAAACAACCAAAGGAAAAGTCCTTGTCAGCCACAGCCCCCAGCCCAGCCAGGTGGGGACCCCAGAAGGGGAGGGCACCCAGGGCACACACGGGCTGGGGAAGACGAGCCCAGCCCCTCCTCCCCACCATGTGCAAGCCTTCCCACCTTCCCCATTCCCTCTCCTCTCCAGTTCCAAGGCCATCTCCCCTCTTCATCCTCTTCCCTCAGTCCATCCCCATCTTCTCCCTCTGCTTCCCCAAACATCCTGCCCCAGTGTCCAGCCCCGAGCCATGGAACCATGGAGCCCCTGGAAGAGGCAGATAGAGGAGACACAGAGGCAGAGACAGAGGAGGTAGCTGCCAGGCCAAGGTGGAGTTGGTGCGTGTGAGAACAGAGAAGGAGGTGAGACAGTGTGATGGTGTGTGGGAGCAGCAACCTGCCCAGGCTGACCTCCCGCCTATGACCAGGCCTTCTGACCCTTGGCCAGGATCCCCTCTCTTCTCCCGGACTGCCAAGGCCCAGCACTGCCTGGGACCAGGCCCTGGTAAGCCAAGCCCTTCCTCCCCACCTGGACATGCAAGCACAGAAATGGAAAATGTTAAAGGGACCTTGCTTCGCTCACTGACAGCCAATATAACCCGCTCCAGCTCCAATCTCACCCCACACTCAGCAGTATGACACCTCAGAATCCCCAGCTGGGTGGGGTTGGGCTGTTCTGTTTGTTTTTAGTGGATCTGGGGGTCGGTTTAACCCTCTGAGTTTGTTGTTTTGGTTTGGTTTTTAGAAAAGATGTTTATTATGTTTAAGTTTAGATTTAACTTTGGTTTTGGTGCTGCTTATTTTTTGGGGGGGGGGGGGTTGGGCAGAGGGCCTACTACATTGCCCCATCTCCCCCAGAACCTTCAGCTGCTGGCACTGGGGGTTTTAGACCTGGCTTAGCCCTTGTTAGCCTCTGGTTAGAGCCTCGTTAAAGATCTGGTTTAGAGTTAGGTGCCTGTAAGCCTTGCCCCCAAAACCTGGGCTGAGGAGAGTCCAACTTGTGAAGCCCACAACCTCTTTGGAAACACAGGTTCTCTAGGACACCCAGGCCTCTGGGACATCCAAACATCCTTCCAGCCTCTAGCCAATGATGGCCACTGATGTGTCTCCCCAGCCCCCCACTCAGTCTTCCTTCCTCCTCCAGCACCCTCCCACTGCCCACTCAGGCAAGTATAGCCCCTGGACCAGCAATGCCCACTACCAGTGGCCAAGAGCCCAAGAGGCAGAGGGCCAGTGGTGGCAGCTCTGGGACAGGCCCTGGAATGCCAGACCCAGAGAGGCTCAGGGAGACCTCTGCATCCAAGTTTATCCCCAGACACAGGAATCATGAGGAAAACAAAGGAGACAAGGATCACAGTGGTCAAATGAGTTGGGGAAGCAAACATTTCACAATCAAACAGGTTTCTTTCTCCAAGGGCTTCTCAGAGTCTTTATTAAACTAATGCACATAGGCATCTCCAAGAGGAAGAAAGAGGATTCAGCACTTCCCAAACTCGTTCTACCACAAATCTCTCTATTGTGAAGCATCTCATGGGACTGTTTCATAGGACATGCTTTGGAACTGGAAAATGGATTCATCCAATAAATATTTATTGAGCACCTACCATATGTCAGGCGCTAACAATAAAATACGCCCTCCAAGCATCCCCAGACCTTGTTCTGGGGTACTTTCCTGATGTTTCTTTCCTCTCACCCTCATAACATGCCTGTGAGGTGGGCTGAGTAACCATCACTGTCCCATCTTACCGAGGAGAGAGCTGAGCCTCAGAAAGGGGAAGTACTTGGCTAAGACCACAAAAAAGCGAGTTCCTTCTTTCACACTTTGGGAACTATCTCTCTAGTCCAATCGGTTATTTTCTAGAAGAGGAAAGTCAGATCTAAGGAGAAGGGGAAGGAGGGTCCTGGCTCTCCTTCATCTAAACCACAATTCCTCCCCCACCCCCCAACAGGGCCTGTCCAACTCTCCCTGCTATTGGGGTCACAAGTTGTCCCAGCCTCAGCCCAGGCTGCTCCCTTGGCCTCTCTGATTCTGGAAGAGGGAGGTTGGTAATAGAGAGGAAGCCACAGTGTTAGCAAACTTGGTCCCTGTGGCCCCTGGCCCCATCCGCCATGAACTCCTCAAAGGGTTAAAGTTCACCCCGCTGGAGAGAGCAGCCCAGTGTGGCTGGGGGCTGTAGGTTTTAGCGATGTCTGTTACAGTCCCTTTAACTTTTTGTCCTGTTATGGGTTTATCACATCTGGTTATCAGCAGGTTTAGGCCCCACAGGCATGGGGGGCTAGAAGTTACATTTGGGGGTTTTAATTGGGGAAGGCCCCAGTGGACATTTAAAAGCACAGTTATCAGCTGGTTAAGTGGAGGTTTAACAGTTCTACTTCCCCCCTAGAGTTTAGCCTTAGAGGTACAGAGCTCGCCCCCCCGCCCCCGCAAAAGGGAATGGGATGGATTTGCCCTTGGTCCCCAACTTCCCTTGGTGACAAGAAGCCTTCTCTATCACACCCAGCAACACCTCACCACACTCGGGCCTCACAAGGGCTTGCTCGGTCTTCCTCATCAGCCAAGCAGGAGTAGAAATCCCTATGGGCCCACTACCTCCTGCCCCACCTCCCTTAGTCTCTCCTCAACTTCTCAGAGGCCTTCTGGACTAAGTTGGGCCTGTTCCAGAGACAGCAGCCCCACAGCACTCTCTTTGGGGGTCTTCCAGTAGGATCTGAGGCCCCCACTCTTCTCTCTTCTCCTCATATGGCTCTGGTGAAGCCTTCCTAACCCTCCTCAGGTCAGCC
The DNA here is from genome assembly GCF_002776525.5 of Piliocolobus tephrosceles. Taxonomy (NCBI): domain Eukaryota; kingdom Metazoa; phylum Chordata; class Mammalia; order Primates; family Cercopithecidae; genus Piliocolobus; species Piliocolobus tephrosceles. The sequence continues at coordinate 9,512,528 of NC_045446.1, read as the reverse complement.
TTCCTGCTTCCCAAAGGCTTCCTGCCTCTGCACGCTCTGTAGCCCTCCGTTGGCCCTTTACCAAGCCTCCGAGATGATTCTGGGCAGAGGGAACCTACCTATAACATGCATTCCCAGCCTGCTTGTGATTTACTGCCGGGATCGCAGTGGGGAGCTCCCATGGTAGGGATCTTGTGGATCACCCTAGTTGATCCCAGGTTTAGAACGAGAACAAGACTCCCCCTACTTCTAAGGAAAAACCCCACTCCTACCCCAAAAACCACCACTCTGAAATGCACAGACAGACCCTTGACTCCAAAGGGGAAGGGAGCATTCTGGCTAGCCAATTGTCCCTTCACTTGGGGGTGGGCGTTGGTGAAGGCATGGAGGGGGAAAGAGAGAGCTCTGCACCTTTAAGATAGTGTTTTTAAAGTTACTTAATTAATTAATTAATTCTGGTTAATTACCTTTGTCGAGCAGCCACTCATCTACTACTCGACCAAGCCGGTAGGGGATTCTCTGTCTAGCAATCGCCAGGCGCTCGTTATCAAAGTTTCCTTGGAAAAGTTTAGAAAGACAGTAGGTTTCTCAGGCGGCGAAGTCCAAAGGAGTTAGAAAAGTAATTATGCAATCCTCAGGAGACTCAGAGTAAGCAGCAACATCCACAGAAAGAGGGGAAGGGAGAAAAAGAAACGCTGGGCCCCTCTTCTCCCTTGACCCCCTCCCTAGGCTCTGGTTCAGAGCCAGCCCCACCCTGGGGGCAGGAGCAACCCAAAGCAAAAGAGATGAGAAAAGAAGAAAAGGAAAGGGACACAAAAGAAAGGGAGCTGGAAGGTCAAAGGTCAGAGGTTAAACAGGTTTATCTGTGGTTAAGCTGCTGTGGCCCCCTTCCTTCCCCATCCCAAAGTGGGGGGGCGGGCAGGGGAGGGGCATTTAGCAGGTTTAAGTTGGGGGTGGGAGGCATCAGTGGCCCAGCTGGTTCCTGCGTTTAGAGGGCAGTTTAGAAGTGGGAGGGATGGGTTAAGCGGGGTTTATGCGGCATTTAGGGGGCCACCCAGCACGCGCATTGAACAGTGAGATTTAAACCACTTCTCCAGGCCACCTCAACTCCCTTTGCCTTCGTGCTCCACTCCCAGCTTCCCCTCAATTTCCACCTCATACCACATCCCTGACCCCACCACCACCTTCCCCCTTAAGTCCGTCCTGCTCCCAACCCCACCACTGCACTCCCTGCAAGGCCTCCTGACCCTGATCAGGGCTCCCATTCCACCCAGCAGCCACTACAGGTGTGGTGTGGGAGCTGGATCATCATCTAGCAGCCCCCTTCCCCTTCTCACCTTCTCTTTGGCCCCTTTTTCCTCCCCTGCAGACACTCCCCCACCGCCCTCCTCTGCACCCTTCTCTGCCCCAAATGCACCTTGACCATTTTCTGCTCAGAGCCCAGTCTCCTCTCCTTGCTGTCTCAGGACCTCATCTTGCTCACCCTGCCAGGCCCTCAGCCTTTCTTTTCCAGGCTCCTCCCCCCAGTTCCAACCCTCATCTCTTCTCCAAGCTTGGCTGGCCATTGGGATACCCACCTGTTCCTCTCTCCGCTCACCAATCTCCAGCCCTGGAGACTGGGAAGGGGAATGTGTGTGAATGTGCGTGTGCTCACAAGCCTATGTGGAAAGGGGTTCATCAGTGCGCCTGAGAGGATTTGTGCTCCTCTGTGAGCTGTGGGTGATCCCGGTCTGCAGCAGTGGAAAGGGAACTGATTTCCATTGAGAATCTGGCCACTCCTCCCATTTAAGCCACTGACAAACTATTCAGTGCACACTGGTGGGGCCAGGAGGCTTTTCCTGTCATCTCTCACTGCACAGCTGCGCTCACCTGTGTGCGTCGGAGAATGAGAGAAGTCTGGGCCTGGGCCTGCCTACGTACACCTCCCATGAAGGTGCAGATGACATGTTCATATGGGTATGGATGGTGCCTCCTTAGGTGCTTATGAGGCAAGGAGATTCTGCTTTCCCTATAGATTCAGGACATTTGTGTTTAAATGAAAAACAGATCATTCAATCCTGTGTGTGTGTCTCCGAGAGGAAGAGAAGAATGTACATCTGCCTGGAGGGAGGCTGAGTATATAAAAATTCTAACAAAAGGCCTATTTATTGAGCACCTTTGCTATGCCATGTCATTCTAGTGTTTAATGACATTCTCACAGTATTGCTATGAGGTAAGTATCGTCACCATTCAGAGGTGGAAACTGAGATTCAGAGAGGCTAGATGACTTGTCCCACACTTGCCAGTGGGAGATCCAGGATTAAAACCCAGGTCCTTCTGACTCAGAATCCACGGGCTGTGTCTCTGTGCTCTCAAAGAGTCAGAGGGTCTCCCCTCTCTGGGCCCATGCATACTGCTGATCTGACCTGCTGGTATTGCTCAGGATCTGCCCTCAGTACACAAAGGCAACCACCAGGCCCTCATGTTACTCCCCTTTACAGGCATGGGGCACCCAGCAGCCTTTCCTCACCCCTAGTCAGGGGTCTCTGAGGAGAGGAGAGCAGGAATATTTCTTCCATCCTGACTGGTGGCCTGCTGGGCCCCAAGGGGAGAAGCTCTAGATCCAAGTCCTGGCTTGACATGGTGAGGCCTTCATGCTTCTGAGCCCAGCCCTGTCCAGCACAGGCCAATGTCATCACTGCTACAAAGGTTGCCCTAGTGTGTGTGCGTCGGAGAATGAGAGAAGTCTGCTGCCCACAGGGATCATGCCTACGCAGCCAGAGCTGTCAGTGTTGGCTTGTTGCGGGGCGTGGAGGGTAAGTGGAATTTAGTGTAGGAGGGTTGGTGGGTCTTGAGTGTCCCTACATGTACCCAGAGCCTTGATGTAGGCTGGCATCCCTCTGCAGAGCTGTTTTTTCATGTGTCTGTCTGACCACATGAATGTCTGCAGTTGTGCATATGTCTAAGGTTGACCTGTGTGTCCATCAGCCTCTGTATGTATTAGGGGGCCACGTGGCCTCTTTATCTCCAGGGACTTTCCAGAAATGTCTGGGTACAAGCCTGCATAACTGATGTCATAAGCCTGTACTGGCATCTTTACTCCAGCATAGGTGAGCCCATGAAGGTTTACACATTGGCCTTTTGCCCCTGCCCCTCGCAGTCAGCATGGGGCAGCTTCTCTGCCTCAGCCTGGCTATCTCTCCGCCTGGGAAAGTGATGGAGGTCGCAGATGCTCACTCCACTTCTCAGTCAGGCCCTGACTGCAATGTCGCTCAGACAGTATCTCAGCATCTCTGTGTTTCTGCAGTTTTCCCTGCAGTGTTTCTGTTTCCCCTCCCTCTTTATCTCCCATGCTGGGGCTCTCCTCCGCTCCCTTCCAAGGCTCTGTCCACCTCTTCTCTCCCTGGGCCTGCATGTCAGCATCTCCATCTACCTCTCCGCATCTCTCCTCGTCTTTGCATATAGTTCAGTGCTATCTCCGTATCTTTCCATTGCTTCCCCTCCGGTTTCCTCTCATTCTGAGGCTCTGTCTCTGCCTCCCTCAACATCTTTCAGTCTCTGCCTCCTCATTTCCCCCATGTCCTCATCTCTGTCCCTCTCCTGAGGAATTTGTCCTTGGCCACCACAGCTGTCACCCTGTTGAACTTGGTCTGTTTGCATTCTCAAGGCTCCCTGCAAGCAGGGACTGAGTCCCCAGGACCTAGCACAAGCCCTGATGCCTAAATAGGTTGTCAACAAAGGTTGTTGAATGCACATGACCCTGTGTTTCATTTTTGTTGTCACTTGTCTCTCCCTTCCTTTCACCATGTCCCTCACTGCCTTGGACACTGGGGGTCCTTTACTCTGAGTTTCCGTGGCTACTTCTCTTCCTTCGCTAGATCTCCTAAGCGGATCTCTGACTTGCTCTTTATAAAGACCTTGGTTCTTTCCTTGGCTCTGCTCTTGGTAACAGCCCTGTCTCCTTGCCAAGACACATTTTATGTTACTTCTGGATTTTCTCTCCTGTTTCCGCATCTGTCGCCCTCATTTCTGAACTCAGCCTTTCCTCAATCGCATCAAATTCTTCTCACCTCTACCCTCCCTCCTCTTCTCCCCCCACCCCCAAACAGGACCCTAGCCTTGCAGCCTTCCCAGCTTAGCCCTGCACCCTCCCCTATAGGGGGCGCCTTCGCACCACCAAGGTCTCGCCCCGCCCCCACAAATCCCGACTTTTCCTAGCCACGCCCCTGCCCTAGTCCCGCCTCGCAAGCTTCATCTCTCCAGTAGCCCCGCACCGCCCCAGAGCCGCTTGGCCCCCCCCCCCTGCGGCCGCCCCCCTATCAGAGGCCGCCCCCCGCCCCGCCCCTCCCCGCCCCGCCACCGCGCCTCCTCCTCGGGCCCGCGCCGCCTACCTGCCGGGTACCGCTCGTTGACCGGCCAGCTGTCCACCTGCAGGGTGGCGTTTCCGCCGCTTCGAGTGAAGCGCACTACGTGGTATTTGCCGTCGCTTACGATGGCGTTGGGCTCGTCGATGGTAATGTCGTCCGTGCCCACGTTAAAGATCACCCCCACGGTGCCCTGGTCCTGGGGACAGGGAGGTGGAGGTCAGCCACCAGAGGGAGCAACCATTCATCCCTTGCAGTGGCTACTCCTGTGGCCACCACTAGCCCAGCTCCGCAGCACTTTACAACTTTACAAGTCACGTTTCCCACGTCTCAACCACTGGAGGAGGTGGGCAGGCTTGCTACCCTTCCCCACATGCAAGGGAGTAACCTGAGGCTGGAGGTGGGGGCAGACACTGTGGGGTGCAGATCCTGGGCCTGAAGCGCCTTAGACTAACCACTCCTGTCTCTTGCCTTTTGGTTTGTCCTGGATATTCACAAATATTCATAGAGCACCTACTCTGTGCAAGGGCCACTGGGCCCAGACAGGGGTGATTGGGCCAAGCTGGGGACCAGCTGGGGGTATAGAGGGCAGAGGCCTCCCTAAGGCAAGACCAGCAGATAAGTCCATGGAAGCTGGCCTCTGCCAAAGGAAGGTCTGATCCCCAGCCCCTCCCCAGTCCCCAGCCTCCAGCCTCTCCTCCCCAGTAGGCTCTGCACCAGGCAGTCCCCCAGGGTGCTCCCACCCACACCAGGGCATTAGCATGCCTCTCCTGGCAGCCTCTCAGGCCCAAAGTAGGTCACGCTCTGAGTATGGGGGTGGCCCCTCTGCAGGGGGTAGAGGTTGGGGGTGTGGACTGTGTGTATGGTGGGATGGACACCAGAAGAGTTGACGGACAAACTATGCTAGACTGACCAAGAAAGGGGATCATGGGGGTGTCGGGGTAGGGACTGGAGCTAGGGGCTGGGGAAGGACAGGCAAGAGTACAGACAGGGACAGAGGCCTGGAGAAGGGGAGAAAGAGCCTAAGCAATCTCTGGGACCCAGGCCCATGGTATACCCTGTAAAGGCAACCCAGGATCAGCCCAGGAAGAGTTCTGCCTGTGGTGCTCGAGTGAGAGGGAGGGCTTCACTGAAACCTAAATCATGCCAGGCCCTGTGTGGGTACTGTACATGCATGCTCTCTTCCCCACACCAACCCACTGAAGAAGCTCATAGCTCCCCATTTCATCAAGAAAGAGACTGAGGCTCAACATAGTTAAATAACATCTCAAAATCTTGCAGCTCATGAGAAGGAAGCCCAGATTTGAACCCCAGCTAGTCTGACTTCAAAGCCAGTGTTCTCTCTTTTTGCCCACCAGCCTAAGAAGATCCTGACTCAAAGAGGTGGGGGTGTGGGATGATCCAAGAGGCTGCTGAGGCCAACCTACCTTCAAGACCAAAGGCATCTAACCAAGCCAATGAAGGCCTACCGGGCACTAAGCCTGAGCCCGTTTCATTTCCCTGCACCTTCCAGCAGCACTCCTGAATGCGGCCTCAGCTCTCCTCCCACAGGGAACAGACACTCACACAGGTTCACTCAGACCCCCTGGCTCACACACTCTCAGGCACCCAGTCCATCATCATAGAAACACACTACACTCTTGGGATCTTCTTGAAAGACTGCCCCATGACCTGGACATGTGCAACATTCAGCTGCCACCTCCTTCCTGCATCTAGCAGAGCCGAGAGGCTTGGTGGCACTGGGGGTGTTGGCAGGGGTGGCTCACAGATGGGGCAAGGGTTAGGGTTTGGCAGAGAAAGTTGGGGGACAAGGTTTGCAGCTGTGGCTCAGAAGACCCATGTCCTATCCCTTCCCACTTGTGGGGTCCAGTTGTCTCCTTCTCAGAACCTGGGAAAACCACATACATATATGCATGCATGCACGTTAACACACACATGCATGCACACAGTCATACATGCATGCAGCCTCTCTCCTCAGATGCAGTAAAGCAGGGAAACTGAGGCTGGGCTTGCCTAAAAAGAGTATTAGCAAGCCCCACCCATCCACCACCCACAGACTGACAATATCCCCAGGGAGACGGGCTGATCATCTGCTCCCCACACACGGGAAGGGAACAGTCGATCCTCCTCGGTACTATTGTTAGTAATAATATCACCCAGAATAGTATCAGCTCCCTGGATTCCTCTGAGGATTTCTCCCCACAGGCTCAGCCCAGGCAGTGATGGTGGTCAAGGAGCACATGCGGTCTGGGAGCCAGGCTGGCAGAGAGCCGGCCAGGGAGCTGGGAGGCAGGACACCTGGGTTTCCTAGGAGGCAGTCAAGCTCAGGGCCCTGCACTCCGGGGGAGAGGCAGCTCCCCAGAGCCTCTCCCAGTGTGAAGTCAGTTGTCACTTCTGTTAAAGTCATTAATTCCTAATTCCCCAATTACCTCATTAGGCGGCGGTGGGGAGAACGCAGCCGCTCCTACAGCAAATAATTATGGGAGTCAAAATTAATTTGGCAAAGTGGAGCGACGCTTTATTAGAAACGTCAAATTGCTTTTCTCTTATTTTGCTGCCGCCTCCCCACTCTCTGAGAGCTGCTACTGACGCTGTAGTGGGAGCTGATGTGTCACTAGGGAAGGAAGGGGTTTGGGGGCTGCGCCCAGGGGGCCTCAACCCATCTGGTGCCCAACTCGCACCTCATGGCTGGCTCCTCTCATGGACCCTCACCCTTGCCAGGCCTCTCCACCCTCGGGCAGACTCCCATCTTCCCTGCCCTCTGTAGTACCCGGCACCAGTACTTGTTCCTCCATAGCCTTGCACCAGTAAGGCCTGTGCACAACTGTTGGGAGGGAAAAGGAGGAAATCCCTTCTCCTCACACCCTGATCCCCCTACCTTTTCTCCTCAGTAGGGAGCCCTGTGCCCTAACCTAACAGGCACAGAGGTACACAGTCCTGCCCAGGTAGCTGATCAGAGATGGTCAGGATACTAGCTAACACAGTATGCTCCCTACGTGCTTCACATACATGATCTCCTTCAACCTCCCAACATCCCTCTGTCCTCTTCCTATGCCACTCCATAGATGGGCAAACTGAGGCTCAGACAGCTGTGGTGACTTGCACAAAGACAGCAAGGAAGTGGCAAGCCATGCAGAGCTTCGCATGAGGGAGAAGAGAGAGAAGGAGAAGCCCTCACTCACAGAGGACACAGGGAAACCCAGTCACATCCCACCATCCAGAAAGGCTACTGAAACAACTGCAAACACCACTCCATGGGGAAATACACATGTATAGATACACTCCATCAGAAATCACGAGACCCAGTCTCTGTTTTCATCCCCCACTGTCACAGCCGTCACTCCTGACACACATCACGGTGCATCCAGTCCCACACTGTCGTCTACAGCCACACTGTCTCTCGCTTGCCGGGTGCCTCTCACCATTCTAGATGACTGCCTGTTCTGCTGACACAGGTACAGAACTTCCAGGCCTCTTCTTGGGCCTGACTGCTGTCCTGCTTGCTAGTCCTCCTTCTGCACCCCTTCCTTATCCACTGCCACTTCCACCCCAGCTCTGCTCTGCCCACAGGAAGTCTCCCCTCATGCTCCTTCCTTCACGCCCTGGTGTTGGGATGAGGTGGGGTGGGGTGCAGACCTGGGATGCTTAAAAGCTATTGTGTGGCCAGACGCGGTGGCTCAAGCCTGTAATCCCAGCACTTTGGGAGGCCGAGACGGGCGGATCATGAGGTCAGGAGACCGAGACCATCCTGGCTAACATGGTGAAACCCCGTCTCTACTAAAAAATAATACAAAAAACTAGCCAGGCGAGGTGGCGGGCGCCTGTAGTCCCAGCTACTCGGGAGGCTGAGGCGGGAGAATGGCGTAAACCCGGGAGGCGGAGCTTGCAGTGAGCTGAGATCCGGCCACTGCACTCCAGCCCGGGCAACAGAGCGAGACTCCGTCTCAAAAAAAAAAAAAAAAAAAAAAAGCTATTGTGTAATGAAGGCCAGTGGCTGCATTCCCAAGCAGATGTGGAGAAATCAAAGCCCAAACAAGCCTCTCCCATGGCTTCTTCTCTCCCCTTCCAACTAACTATGCCCTCCTGAAAGCCAGGGGCCCCTCACCCAGAGCTTTCCAGCCCACAGAGCCTGGCCAGCCTGCCTGATCCCCACAGCCCACAGGGGTCCTGGCCAGGGTGAGCATGTGAAATACAGGCAGGGAAACAAGGTGGCTGTTAGGGGTCAGAAATGTACAGATGAAGACTGAGGGCAGAGGCTCGGGATTGAGGACTGTGAGGAGGGGTCAGGGGAGAGGCTGAGACCAGAAATGAAATGGAGCAATACCAGAGGTCGTAGGGAAGGGTGTAGGGCAGAGCCAGAGATGGGGGAAAGGGCAGGGAAAGAAAAGGGGCCACTTGCAGACTAGAGTTCGACAGGACTCAAAACGGTGAGTCAAGGAGCTGCATATATGGTAGGAGGCCCAGAGGGAGACCCTGGGAATGAACCAAGGTCAAGGTGGGGAGTAGACACAGGGAGGGGCTAGGGCCACAGGTGGAGCTGAGCAGAGAAAGGCAGAGCAAGGTGGGAGCCGAGGTCAGGGTGGGGATGTGGGGCTGGGCCAAGGGGTTAGTGAGGAGTGAACCTGGCTAGAGAGGCAGTAAGGGAGACAGGGTAAGGGGGCTGCTGGGAGGGCAAAGGGGCAGAATCCAGAGGCAAAATGAAGCTGCAAGGGTGGGCTGCCCTGGAGCAGGTAGGTATGAAGGAGGGGCAAGAACAGGTGCTGGACACAGTGGGCTGGCCTAGCTGGTCTAGGAGTGAGCAGGCAGCAGCCTGGGGGAAGTCACAAATGTGGGACACCTCTGAAGGCTGCAGGAGAATGGCCTGGAAGGCCCAAAGAGGCCCTTGACTACTTTTAGGAAGGTCAGAAAACACAGGTGGTCTCGGGGAGTGGGGAGCTGGAGAAATTTGAATCAGATGGGAGGGTGGATCTGGGAGTCTTGGTGAATAACTGAGAGAGGGAAGGGTCTCAGAAGCAGAACTTCTTAGCAGGAAGCTCCAGCGATGAAGGAACAGAAGTTCTAAGGATTCCCCATGAGGGAAGACTTGAGGTGCTGATCCCGTGGCAATGAAGGGCTGAACTGATTTGGGAGCAGGAAGCTTGGGGTTGAAGGGCTGGGGCCCAGGGTCCTTACGATGTGCAGCTGCAGGTAGTCTCCAAGGCCGGAGGCGCTGTCCACCCGCACCAGCACAGCGCTCCGCTGGTGGGTGCTGAAGCCCACAGCCAGGCGATCCATCCTCGTGCTGGGCCTGTCATTGGGGGGCCATGTATAGGTGATGAGTGCTCCCCCCTTTCCAAAGATGTATGTGGTCCCGGCTGCAGAGAGAAGGAAAGGGAGACAAGAAGAAATGACATCAGGAGGACGAGGTCAGCAGGTCCTCAGGATTGTGACCAGAGAGGGATGGAACCCCAGGTCTAGATGTGGGACTTCAGCTGTGATACCCACAGCAGCCACCAGCCCTGCCACCCCAGGGAGCAGTTGGCAGGCGGGTGCCTGGGTGAGAGCCTGTGCACGCACACAGACAGATGTAGCTGCCTCATCAAGAAGTCTAGCTTTAATTACAGCAAAACGGAGAGGTAATAGAGTGACACAGAGAGAGAGCCCGGAGAGAAGCTGCAAGGAGACTGAGAAGACGAGAGTGCTGTGGGCAGGAAAGACCCAGGGGGCCCAGTCCTGACTAGCTCCACTTCTCCCAGGCCTGGCAGAGGTGACAGATCCAAGGTGTGTGCTTCTTTGGGGCCAGAGTTGAGCAGGCACCAAGGAACCCCAGGTGATGGCAGGAAGATGAGCAGAGCTGTGTGCAGCTCTGACTCACAGTCAGAGCTGGCGCCCTCCAACATCTCCCTGTCCCCACCCCTCTCCTGGCTTGCCCAGGACTCCCTGCTTCCGCCCTCACCCAGGGGACTGCCTGGGTCCCAAAGTAGGAAGGTCCTGGAGCCCTGCCCAGAAAGGAAGAGACAGCCATGGGGTGGGGGGGGGGGGGGGGAGGGGGGAGATTGACAGCCAGAGAAGGAAGGAGGCAGAGAGACAGATGGACAGAGAAGGACAGAGAGGGGTGTAGGTGAGAGAAACGGGAGAGTGGGAGCCGGAGATGAAGGCTCCCTCTCCCAGCCCTCCCCCACCCCACCCTCTCTCCCCTTCTCCTTCTCTTCTTCGCCAGCCGGCTGCTGGGGGCGGGTGTGAGGTCCCTAACGATCTCAGCCCCAAAATAAACCCCATTAGTCGCCATGTTCCCTCCTGCGGCTGACTGAGCTCTCTGGGGGTGGGGGTGGGGGGCTGGTCACCCAGTTTCCCGGAAAGGAGCCTTGTCTGGGAGGCCTGAAGGACTAGTACTCCACAGCCTGCAGAGAAGGGAAGGGAAGAGAACAATCTTGCATTCTTTAGAATATAAATGGAGCAGATGAGATTCATAAAATGCTTAATTAAATAATTAGCCACTAACGACTCCTCACAAAGCACTTCTTGTGGCAAGAGGGGTTCAAGGGAGGACTTAGAGAAGGAGACAGACAGATGAGGCCTAAGGGTAAAAGCCTAGAGGGGGAGAAAAATGTCCGTCTGGGGGTGGGAGAACTCTGGAGTCAGGAACTAGTAGCCTGCCGGGGCTGGAGGGCCTGAAGCACTTCTAAGGAGCAGGCCTTGCCAGCAGCCAAGGTGGTGGCCCAGTTGGTAACATTAGGCCAGGTTCCCTCAGGTACCATGGGGTCTCTCGCCTCAGGGACTTGAACCCCCTTGTAGTTGGGGCAATCAGGTGTGAGGAGCCTCCATCCCAGGGAGCTCCTAGGACCCCAAAGGGGAGGGGCTGCCTGAGTTTCTTGTGGGGAGCCACCATCTGCAGGCCAGGGAGGGGCTGAGGAGAGAAGGGAAGATTGTTGCCTGGTTCCCAAAGAGGTAGTAAGGCCAGCAGGGGGTTGAGGTTGAGGGAAGCAGGAGCCATGGGTCCCCTTGCTGTTCCTCAGAGCACCCACCATCAACATCTTCCATCTCCCCAGAGAGAGAGGTGACCCCGGGAGGAAGGGCAGGAGGGAAAGAACTGCCATCTCACCTCTGCCTGTGGCCAGGAAAGCACCCCCAGCAGACAGAGGGGGCTTGGCTTTGCCCTCTCCAGACCCAGGTGTCCTTTCTACCTGAGGGCCGTGGAGGCACAGTGGTGAGCACTGAACCCTCAGGATGGGCCCCCAAGTCAAGGGTGGAGAGTTGGCTGAGAGTGGGGTATGCAGTGAGCCCCACCCCCACACCATGTGGTCACCTGCCTGGAAGGGCAGGGCCTGGAGGTGGGGAGCCCAGTAGGCTTCAGCTGGTAACAGTCTTTCCACTCCCAGCACTGCAGTACTCCGGAAAATCGGCTGTTTCCATGACAACTGTAATACCCAGGGTCCTCCTCCCCCCTCCACACAAGCTGCACATCTGAATTTGGGAGGTGGGGTGGGCCAGGGGAGCAGAGATGCTGACCTTCCTCCACACACATTCCTACCCTCACCACCCTGATCAGAGGCTGCAGCCTCTTCACCCCTGGGCTCCAGGGCCTCCCATTCAGAGAAGGCTTTATTGGGTTTCTTGGTCCCTCAGACCGGGGAAAGAAACCCAGTCTACCTGCAGGCTGCCTCCAAATCCCCCAGGTCTAGGAGAAAAGAGGCCCTTTCTCTTCACTTCCCACCCCAGATCCCAGACAGCAAGCACATCACCATGGACAGAGCCCTGTCTGTGCCCAGAGAGGGCGGGAGGAAAAAGCCGGCCAAATGCCTCACTGGGCAGTGAGGCAGGAGGGATCAGAGGCGGTGTCCAGCGCCCAAGCCCCCAGGCCCCACACCCACACACAGGCGGCGACGCACCCAGCTGCACACAAAGACCCAGCGTGGAGAGGCAGACCCCCGACAGGAGGCGAAGCAGCCAGGAAACATGGCGGTGAAGGCACAAAGACAGACCATGGAAGGCAGCCCCAGGACAGGGGCTGGCCAGGCGTGGGACAGGGCGCACGCGTCCCCACTCCCGAGGCCCGTGCCGCACAGGCTGCCCAAGCCCAGACCTCCCCTGGGATTTATCACCCAGCTGTTCTCACACTGCAGCCAGTTTATTACGCTGGGCGGGCCTCTTAAAGCCTAAGGGCGTTTATTACACTGCGGGGGGGGGGGGAGGGGGCGGAGAGACTCTTCTTGGGCAGAAGAGGTGAAGGATGAATGGTTTATCGGACTGGGGCGGCAGTAATTACCCTGGGGAGACATTTCTCTCCCCAGCACCGCGGCTGCCTCCGGAGCGCAGAAGGCTGGGGTTCGGAGACCGTTGGGCTGGGAGGCGGGGCTTCCGCCAGGCCCCTCCCCAGCCGCGCTCCGGAGGCGCCTCCAGCCTCTCACCCGGGCAAGCTGTCCTCGGCCCTGCCCACGGACTCCCCCAGGGAAGGCACAGCTGCCTTCTAGGAGACACGGAGCCCAAAATAGGGCACCACATCTAGAACCTCTGACAGGCTCCAGAAAGGGTTTGAAAGGCAAGAGGGGCCTAAGTCAAGGCCCAAAAATGTTGCCCAATGGTGGTGTAGACCAATTGTTTTTGACCTTCCTGGGAAACCACCAGTGAGCTGAATTGTGCATAACATTTCAGAGAGAACTACACACCTGAAGCCTAAGGCAAGAAAGCCTCTGGCCAAACACAAGATGCCACAGGCCCAGGGTGGCACCTTCTGCCCACTCCCAATATAGTCTCAATACCTCCTAGACCCAGAAATTCACTGATCCAGTGAAATACTCTAAATGTTCAAGAATATTCCATGCAGTCCCACACACACCTGCATTCTAGAAAAAAACCAACCAACCATTAATAATGGTTAGCTAACCCAGACCCAAACAACATAATCATCCACGTAGAAAACCACCCATGCAGTGATGCCCCTGTGGTTAAAACTACATGTGCAGAACCTCTGCCTGCCTGTGTCCCTGCAGCATCCGAAGCCATGAAAGAAAACCTTCTGGAAGATCTAGACTTGTGAGAGTATAAAACATCCTGCACAACCCAGAAAAGCCATGGCCCTAGTGCTCACAGCCCACCCCAGCACTTTGTACATGAACCTTTACATCCCAGACGGGCAGATCTCTACTGGTCCAGATCCCTGCGCTCAGCTGTCTCTTGATCTAGGATCCCACAACACAGCCTTTCAATTGTTAACCCCCTGCTTGCCCATAAACTATCCAGTCAGAAATCCGAGTTAACACACCCTGTTCAGAATCAAAATAAATGCTAGCCCCCTTTATAAGCTGGGGTGATAAACCTGGAACCCATGGAAGCTACTGACTCAGAACTTAACAGGGACTGACCACTCCATTCCTGGCCCAAGAGTACCAGAAATGAACACGGTGAGGTGGGAGGAACCTCAAGGACTCTGAAACCAGAATTGGGGATCCAGGACCAGGAGAGTGTCGCCCCCTGGGCTCAGCTCAATTTTAGGACCCAGATGTGCCAGCCCTCCCATGCCCCAGACAGACATCAGGTACAGGAGTGGCAATGGGTGTCTGGCAAATAAGGACATTATGTAACAGGAGGGGTTGGGGGGGATGGCAGGGTAAATGGGGGATGGTGTGAAGAGAAGAGAGGAGAGGACAGGTAGAAACACAGTGAGACCCCAAAAGAAGGCAAGTGGAGAAGCTGGTGCAGAAAGGAGAGAAGCTGCCTCCCACTGGGGATGCTAGGGAGACACTGGGCAGAGAGGAAGCCTGGCCTGGAAAGGCCTCTTGAGCTGGCCTGGTCCTCTAGCCAAGTGTAGGGTCCCAAAAAGAGCCTGTCTTTTCACCTCTCCCACCATGGTTAATGGTTAATGGGAGCAAAGGTGGGGTTCAGCCAGGACAGGTGGCCTCATCCCTTCTCCTCCTTTCCTTGGGTCCTCATCCTTCCTCTCAGCTGCCCCACCCTTCACAGGTTCCTCCCCCACACCTCCCACCCCCTTCTATCACCATCCTGGAGCACCCTCCAGATGACTCCTCCTATTTCCACTAGGCACTGGTCCTCTTTCTCCTCTGCACAGCAAAGGGGTGGCTGTCTCCGAGGCGATCCCAAGGCCAACATTCCATACCCTGTCCCCCATACTCTTCTGGCCACTTTCACTCCCTCTGTCCAGCTTTTGCTCCTTCACAGAATCTTTCTCGGGCACTCTGGCTCCCAGGCCCTCCTTTCTACCTGCTCAGGTCCCTCAGCCAGTTCCTCTCTCCTATACCTTCCTCTTCCACACTCTCTTCATCCTGCAAAATCCCCCAGTATCCCTGACTTCCTTTACCTGTCTCACTCCTTCATGCTTTGTCTCACTGCCCAGAGACAGTCTCACTGCCCAGAGACTCATGGCCTATCTGGGCACCTTTGGGGGCAACATTGGGCCTTGAGGGAGCCAGAAGGAGACAATGAAAGAGTGAGGAAGGTAACAAAGAGCCAGAGAGTTCCTGGGGAGGGCAAGGGAGTTAAGGTCCAGGAGCAAGGGGTTGGGTGGGGTCATGGAAGAAGAGAAGGAAACTGAAGAGTGTTGCCTGAGAGGAGCCAGGTGGGACAGAGATAAGATGAGGCAAACTGTGTTGGGGATGAGAGAATAAAAGAATGGAGGAAAGAGTTTGAAGGAAGTGCTCCAGAGAAATTGGAATGACGAGAAAACGGAAGCATGAAAAGGGAGATAAAGTAGGAGAAAAGGAAGAAGACCAGCAAATGAGCAGAAAGATTGGAGGTGATACGGTGGCATGATTGGGAAGCAAAGATGGACTGGCATGGAGCAAGAATGGGAAGGCAACCAGGGTCACAGATGGGAAGGGCGAAAAATACAGGAATGGAAGTTGATGGAGGAACAAAAATGGAGTTAAGAATGAGAGGGGATGGAGAGACAGAAACAGGAAGTGATGAGGGTACAAGGATAGGAAGGGAGAGACGTGTAGAAATGGGAGGCCACCTGGGTGCAGAGAGAGAACTGATGAAGGCACAGCGATGAGAGGGAATGGGAGCATGGAGGTGTCAGAGAACCCCCATGGGAGGCGATGGACATGGAAGGTGAGGAGAGAGGGGCACAGAGGGGAGAGGACATGCATAGGAGGACAGATATGTGAGGTGTTGAGAGCACAGGGAAGGGATGAGATGGGATGGGATGGAGGCACAGAAATGGGAGGTGAGAGAGGTACAGAGATGGAGGTAATGGGGCTACCCTCTGAAAGGTAATGACAAGGTGCAGAGATGGGAAGTGATGAGTAGACTAAAATGGGAGGTGAGGAGGTCCCTGGGATGCAAGTGACAGAAGCTCTGAGATGGAATGTGGAGGGACTGAGGTGGAAAGTGATGGGCTGAAATGAGCTGAAATAAAATGTAAAGAGGGCCGACGTAGAAGGTAATGGGGAGGACAGAGCTTGGGAGTGATGGGGGCACAGAGTATGGAGAACAGAGATGGAAGGTGACAGGTACAGAGGTGAGAAGAGATGGCATGGAGAGAATCTTAGGGGTCTAAGATATGAAGTAATGGGTGGCCTGAGATGGGGCTGAGGAAGGATGGAAATGAGAAGGTGATGGGGCTGAGAAGGAAGGTGAAGTTTTTCAATGGATGGTTATGAGGGGCAGAGATAGGAGGTGATTGTAAGTGGACAGTGATAGAGAACTGACACAGGAGGGGAAGCCTGGAAACAGGAAGTGCTGGGCCTACAGAAGTGAGATGCTGGGGGTCAGAGGTGGAGACAGAGCAGAGATGAGAAGACATGGAGGGGAGATACTGGAGATGAGGGGAACGAGGATGGGAGAATGGTGGGACAGTGGAGTGAGTTGGGAGGTAATGGAAGGCCAGTCGTGAGAAAAGAAGGGAAGGTTGTTGGAGAGATGGAGGTAAAACAGAGACATACATGAAGAGGTCAAGGAGGAAGAGACATGTCAGAGGCAGAGATGACAGATGTGACAGAGGTGGGAGGGAGGTGAAGGGGGAGAGATGACAGACCAGCAATGGAAGGGTGAGGGTGAGGCAGAGGTGGAGGCAAGACAGATGGAGAGATGATAAGGGGCTGAGATGGAGGAGGTGATGCGGAAGAGAAATGGAAGGCAGAGCTGCACGGAGAGGATGAAAGGACAGACAGGGCAGGGAGGGTAAGGAAGTAGAAGGAGATAATGAACCAGACCTAGGGGTAAGCAGGTTTAGGTGAGGCAAGGAAGCAAAGTGCTGAAGACAGAGATGAGGGTGATGGGGGAGAGGAGAGATGGAGGCAAGGGTGGGGCTGAAATGATGGGAGCTGGAGATTGGAGGTGAAGGGGCTCCAGGACGCAAAGCAGAGGGGCCGGACTCGGCGTGCACAGCTGGGGTGGGGCACACGGGGGCCCGGCTGCGCACACGAGAAGCCCCCCGCCCCCGGGGCCAACCGGGTGGCCGGCATCGACAGTGCCACTTACCGTGGCCGCCGCGGGTGAGGAAGGGCATGCGGTTGATGGCGATGGGCACGGTGCCGTGCTTGCTGTGGAAGTGGTGGACGTGGTGGGTGGTGCTGAGGCTGGAGGAGACCCGGGCCCCCTCGGCCGCCCCCAGCAGCAGCAGCAGCAGCAGCAGCGGCAACAGCGGCAGCAGAGGTGGCGGCGGCGGCGGCGGCGGCGGCGGTGGTGGCGGCGGCAGGGGCCCAGCCAGGGCGGGGGGGCGGCGCGGGCACCCCCCCGGCCCGCTCCCCCCGGGGGGCATTTCGGCCCGGGGACGACCGCCTCACAGCCCCATGGCCGGGGGCGGGGACGCGGGGCTGCGCAGCCCCACGAAGCCCCCCTCCGGCTCCGAGCTCCGGGAGCGGGGTAGGGATGAAGCGGAGGTAAACCAGGGCCCAAGCCTCGGTCCGGAGCCAATAAAATCAACTGGATCCCGCCGGGAAATCGGGGGTCCGCGGAGCGGCAACACCAAGGTCCAGGATGCCTGGGTCCATCGCGAGGAGCTAGGGGTCTCTCTGCATCCCGGCGGGGTCGGAGCGGCGCAGAGGGCCGTCAGAAACCCGGGGGAGCGCCCGGGGGAGGGGGCATGGTGCCGAGTGGAGAGGGAGGGGAGCGCGGGGGCCAAGCAGGGAGGGGAGAGCGAGGGAAATCCTGCGGAAAAACCGAGCCGGGGAGGAGGGCGGTGCGGGCTGGAGGAGAGAAGAGGGACGGAGGCCTGGTTCCCCCGAAAGCAGGAGACCGACGGCGACTAGGGCCGGCCGCGCTGCTGCTGCCGCTGCCGCCCGACGGAGGCCGGGGGAAAGGAGGGAGCGGCCGGGGGAAGGGGGCGGGAGAAGGGGGAAGGGAAGCAAATCCGGGTGAGGGGGGAATGAAGGGATAGGAGAGGAGGGGAGAGGAGAGGAGGGGAGCGGGGCTGAGCAGAGGAAAGGCGCGAGCCTGCGAGATTCCGGCGGAGAGATGGAGGCAGCGGAGTGTTGCTGCAGAGGCTGAGAGGGCTGGAAGGGAGAGGGAGGGAGGGAGAGAGGGAGAAAGAGAGGGAGGGAGGGAAGGAGGAGAGCGAAGAGGGGAGGGGAAGCGCGGGAGGAGGAGGGGGCAGGGCAGAGGGACCAGAGCGGCTCCCGATCTGCGGGCGGCGCTGGGCAGCTCCGCCGCGCGGCACCTGGCTAGCCCGCTCGCCGCTCGCCTCTCCTCTGCGCGCGCCCGCCCCTCCCCCGCGCCTGGACGCGCGCGCTCCTCCTGCAACCCCCACCTCGAGAAGGGACCCTGCTGAATAATGGAACGGGATTGAGGCTAGCAAGAGAGGCCACTTTCTTCCTCCCCACCCACCCCACCTGGATGAACCCCAATAATGCTCTCTGGCACAGCCTGCTGAGATGCCGCGGAGGCCACCTCTGCACGCACCCCTCAGAACGCACATGCACACTGAGATGTGTACCGGCTTGGGTAAGGAAACATCCACGTGCCCATACGGGCACAGTGTGCGGGCAGGCACACAGACTCAGACACATACATGCATGCATGTGCTCACAAACATGGGCACACCAACTTACTCTCAGGGGAGCATGTACACATGCTCACAGGGCATACATGAGTGCACACACACGTTTGATCACAGGCCATGAATGGCCAACATACACACAAACACCCCTGCCCTCCAAGCTCACCCTCCAAAATAGGGTCCACAGCATACAGTGCACCCAGAGCCTTGGAGGTACTCAGGAGTAAGACATGCCACACCTCCCCACCACCTCCCCAAAAGGCTGCTCCCCAGCCTCTCCTGGACTCCTCCAATCCTTCCTCTCCATTCCCACTGCCCCTCCCCCGGCTCCAACCTCTCTCTCCATGGTGGGGTCTAGAGGACACCTGCCCACGGAGTGTCCCACTTAGGACAAAACCCTTCCTGGGCCATGTATGTCAAGCTGAGGAAACCACTTCTCCTTCAGGATGCCCTCCCATTGGGATCTGTCCCCTAAACTTTTGGACGCCTCTGGAAAGCACCTGTGGCCCCAGAGGTAAGCACAGAGAGACTCCTTTCCAGTCACCCGGTATGCACCAACCTGCTCGGACAGCGGAGAGGGTGGGAAGGCAGAGGGTAGAGGAGAAGGGAAAGGAGAGAGGTGGAGAGGGCACCTGGGGGAGCTGAAGAAACAGTGCAGCAGAGTGAGGAGGACGGCTGGGTAAGGAAAGGACAGGAGGCAGGGGTGGGTGAAGTGAGAAAAGGGAGGGGTTGGAGAGAACTGGCTCCTGTTTATTGATTCTGAACTCCATTTGGGAGCAAAAACTGTCACCACGGGCCCCATGTGCCACCCTCAGTTCCAGGATGCAGTCAGGACCCAGGACATCTCCCCAGTGCTACTGCCAGTCCTCCACCCCTACTACATGCCAGGGCTAGATTTGGCCCCCAGGCCTTTAGAAGTGAAGAAAGTGGTCCTCAGAGGCACCCAGAGGAGGCTTCCGGTGGTGCAGTGCTGGAGGAGAGACTGCAGGCCAGGAGCAGGGCTGGGGCCCCCTGCTCCTGGTCCTCCTGACCTCTCTATCCCGATCTTGGGCCCCTGGATCTGGAATATAGACTGACACAGCTCTGAGTAGGCAGAAAATTTATGGTCCCACAGGGAGGGAGGGAGGGAGGAGCTGGTGTCGAGAGGAGAGGAAGGGAAACCGCCTAGAGGCCAATCAATACCAGTGAGTGGGAACTGGAGAAAGATGGGGGTGGAGGGCAAGGTTGAGAAGGGAGGGGGAGACATAGAGGGTAAAAAAGAAGGGAGAGACAGAGGTATGCAAGAGATCGATAGAGGCTGCAGAGATGAACGGAGACAGGGAGGCAGAGATGGTAAGGAACTGACTGCCGGGAGAGGCAGGAGACAGGCTCTGAAAGACAGAGGAGCAAGCAGGCCTGATGGGAACACCTCAGTCCCAAATCTCAGCCCGGGGAAGTGTCTCCTTTTAGCCACCCTTTCTCATTTCATATTCTCTTTTTCATTCACTGTCTACTTTCCTCCATCGTATCTTTTCTCTCCTGCCTTCCCAGAGGAGATACTCATAAGCCTTAACGGGACACAAAGTTCCCTGCACCCCCAGGAGTAGCCCCCATGTCACAAATGGAGAAATTGAGGTGGTAAGTGGGGAAAAGTTGTTCTGCAGGTGTGACCTCTCCTCACCCTAGTCTCTTCCCCACCAGAGAGCTCCACCCTCAGCCCCACCCTTCGGAGGACAGGACCTGCTCCTTCCACCTTTGCCACTTCCACCCTCCTTCCTCTCTTGAGACCAAGGCCTGCCTGTGCCCCCAGGGCCTCCCAGGGGTGAAGGCAGAGCTAACTGAACAAGTCTCTCTGCTGGGTTCCAGCTTGACCTTATATATCACAGGGCCCCAAGAAGACGTGCCATAGAAAGAGCATGAAAAACCAGAGACAAGCTAGGAAGGAGGAGTAGCCCTGGGAGAAGAGAGGATTGGGCCCCACTCCCAAGATTCCTGCCCTGCCCTCCAGGGCCGGAGATCTCAGCATTACCCCAGAGCCAGAGCTCAGAGCAGCAACACACTGAGCCCTGTGTAGCCCCCAGGTTGCACCCACCTTGTCTTAGCTCCACAGCTTTGCAGAGGCCAGTACGTGGGGATGGTGATGCCTCCCAAGATGCACCCTGCTCCCCAGCCCCAACTCTCCCTCCCTCCCACCAGCCTGGAACCCAAAGAAGTTGCTCTTCCCATCCCTGCTGAAAGGTGGCACAACCCCCACTTCCCATCCATCTTATGCCCCCTTTTCAGAAGGCTCCACTGTGTGGGAGTGAAGCACTGGCGACGGGCAGCAGCGCTTCGTGATCCTGATTTCTTCCACCCCAGGCAAGAAGTACCCACCATGGGTACCACCACCACTCCCCTGGGGACTAAATGAGCAGCAGGAAGTGACAAACAGGCACACCCAAGTTCCAGCCGAGCTCCACCATCGACCTGCTATGACTTGGGGTGAGTAACTGCCTCTTAGTGAGGCCTGGGTTTCCTTATCAGTTAAACACAAAGCCCACTGCCTTCTCTGCAGATCAAATTAAAAGGGTTTTGTAAGCTGCAAAACATGAAACTATTAGTGGGGACTGTTACTATTAAGCAACGAAGTTACCATCATCTCCAGATCTGTGCAAAGCTGAGTTAGCTGGAGGGGAAGAGGTCCAGCCACAGCTAGGTCTCCATGCCTTGGCATTCAGGGCTGGAACACCCTCAACTGGCCATTGTCTGGAGGCTTTGGAAGGCACAGAGAGCAGCAGGTCAGGTGAGGAAAATCTTAGGGGACAGAGTGGGGATGTGGTGGTACCCAAGGGCTGGACATGCCTAAGAACACAAGGAAAGCACTGAGGGAGATGGGGTAGACATTTTTTCAAAGAGGAAAGAAAAACTAACACCACCCAAGAGCCCCTGGACCCAGTAAGTTTCTCCCATAAGAAACTCAGGACTCATGCCCAGGTGACGAAGGTCCAGCAGTGTGGTATGGAGGCAAAGGCACTGACTGGGGTCTCACCCCAAATCTGCTATGAACTACTTCCAGAAATCGACCGTCCCTCTCCAGTCGTATTCCATGTCTGTAAAATGGAGACGCTCCGTAGTGTGTGTGTGTGTGTGTGTGTGTGTGTGTGTGTTTCTTCCCAGGCAGCTGACTTTTCTGCTTGGTCTCTCAGCAGGACCCCAGGGAAGATGATTCAAGCGATGCTGAGGAGGCTGCACTCTGCCCACCCACTCCAGCCCAATCATCCAAGGGAAACGCCAAAGCTACCCCACAGAGTAGAAGGTTGCCTCTCCGCCATTCCTGCCTCAGCTGCCCTCCCTCTGCAGGGCTCTAACCAGCTGCTGGCCACCAACCGCTAGGGACTGGGAGCTGCTGCTGAACCTGCCCTCTCGAGGAGGGGCCTCAAACAGAATGCTAGTTGGCAAGCAAATGTCCAGCCTGGGAGGAAAAGAACCAGGCGAAGACAGTAGGGAGTGACCTTGTGGCTCAAGGGGACAAACTGCAGCTGGGATGCTTGGGGAAGAAAGAGGAGCCCATTCCAGGCAAACCAGCTGTCCAGCAGCCTAGCCTCCTGGGAGCCTCCAAAGCCTGTCCTCTGGGGTGTGGTCCTGCTCTCAGCAGAAATAACAGATTCCCACTTCATGCCCTGAGGGCATCAAAGGGGGTGCAGGTTGTTAACAGCCCCCTCCCTGTGCAATAGTGTGTCTGTGTGAGATACAAGTACATGTAAGGCCATCACCAAAACCACACAGGACAGCAGCAAGTTCACCCCACTGAGGCCAACACCTTTGGTTCTGGGTGAAGGGAGCAGGGTCCCATCAGCTGAGAACAAGGAGGAGAGGCCATCTATCAGTGGGTCCCTCCAGAGCTTCAGGCAGCAGCAATCCTGCACAGTCCCAGGAGAAAGACCCTATGAGGGGACAGCAGGCCGCAGCTCCCCTGGGACTCTGCAGACAAGGGATGAGAAGGAAGCAAGCAGCACAGCTCCTGAGTGCTCAGAGGCCCTCTTTCCTCCCTGGCAGCCCCTACAGCTGGGAATGGACCCTGGTCTCCCCAAACTGTCCCCAGCACCCTCCCAGGCACTCACGATCATTGCAGACAGGGCCTCCATAGGAAGTCATGGTGCAGTCGCAGGTGAAGCCATCCCACTGCTGCAAGCAGACGCCCTGGTTGGCACAGGACTCTTCAGTGCAGGTGGTGCTGGGGCCTGGAAGGGGCAGGAGAAAGGAACACCCCTGGCTCAGCCAAGCCCCCTCTCTCCCCAGGAGGTGCAGAAGCTTCAGAGTCAGGCAGAGAGGTCCTACTCTGAGCTCTGCCTGGCTGAAAGGGCCAAGTACTGATGAGAGGGATTGGGACGGGCGGGTCAGGTCTGCGACGCTTGGCCTTGGACTGTGACAAGGGGCCAGGGTGTGAGACAACAGGGAGGGCAAGTGACTCTTCACACACCTGTATCCCTGCCCCAGAACTGTGGGGGCAAGCTCCCATAAGGCCTGAGAAGGAAGGCCCCTTTGCAGAGCAGAGGCTACCTGCCCTGGTCTGCCTCTGCAGCTGGCCGTCCTGTAGCCAGTAGGGCCACGCCTCACTCCTCCACCCTCCACTCACCATCACAGCCCCTCTCCACCTGCCCAATGCGGTGCAGGGCGTCGGCGATGAGGTCTGGGAGGCGTCCGTTGAGGTCCACTGAGGCCAGGCAGCCCTGAAAGCCATCCCGGGAGGCCACCAGCTTGGGCAGGTTGCTGAACATATTCTTGCTTAGACCGCCAATGTACAACTCCCCTGCAAAGGGAGTGGGGTCAACCAAGGCATCCAGGTTCCCATTCCCTTCCCAAGACAACGGCATCTGGCTGTCAGGTCCTCCCAGCCCTCTTGGGCTCTCTGCGTTCCATCCCAGATCCCAGGTCCCTAACAGAGATCCAGAGACCTGCACAACCCGCACCCCCTGACACCTCTTCCTTCTCCACTTTGCCATCTGCCTGCTCCCCTCCCAGAGAAGCCCAGATGCCTGGGAGAGTGGGGGCTGGGGGACAGCTGGAGGAACCTGCTCTGTGCTCTCTCCCACACATTTGATTCCAGTTCCGGCCCGTAATCAGGGCCTTTCATAGATGCGCAGCCCGATCCCCTCCACCCCCATTCCCTCCCTCCCAAAGCTTCCCATTTCCAGAACTCCTTCAAGCCTTTCCCAAATCCTGGGCTGTCTCCTAGGGAGTTCAAAGCCCAGCTCCCTTCCCCCAACAACTAGGGCTTGGCCTTGGGACTCTGGGAAGTTCTCCGCAACACCTGATCGATCCCCTGCCATAGAGCCTAACCCCTGGAATCCCTGGAAGCCCTGGCCAGCCCACAGCCGAGCTTCAGTCAAGACACTAGTCAGTCTGCTGCCCTGGCCACAGGCTCAGTACAACACAAGACCCGCCAAGATAACCCCCGGGGTTTGCTGGCACTTTGGATTCTCTGTGACACATCGCCCCCTTCTGAGAGCAAGGGGAATTCACAGCACTATGTCGGGAGATCTGACAGATCTCAGATTTGGGGGAGTGGGGCAGTTAATTCCATGGTCTCTGAGGACTCTCCCCAAGCTCTGACAGTTTGAGTCAGGCTGACGCCCAGGGGTTCCTATGGGGCTGAGGGCTGCTTTGGGCATGTGCAAGAAGGTAGATCACATTGCCCTCAGTAGGCTCTGGAGAAGCCGCAGCTTTCCTGTCCCAATGCTCAGGCCTTAGCTCACCCTCCTTTTCCCTGATCTCTCAGTTCACCCATTCTGGGGGCAGTCAATGACCGCTTCAATGACCACTGAAGAGGCCCTGGGGAATGTGGCACCCCGATGTGACCGTGGGCACACCAGGGAAGCCTAGGTCCAAAATATCCCTAAGCTAGCCCAGCCAATGCCCACAACAGGTGACTCGGGGACTCTAGCTCCTGCTACGTCCTCCGCCCCATATCATCTACCTCGCCCAGGAGGATGCTAAGCTCCCTATTCTCACTCCAGCCCTCAACCAACATAGGCTTCTCAACCTTGGATGCCCAGGAGGTCCTTGGAGGGCCTGGGCTACCTACTCCTAGCTCTGAAATGAGGCCACCAAGCACCCTGTGAGATGCATCCTGCAACCATTCAGTGGTGAGATGCAGACTCGCAAGAGAGCCGAGCAGAAGTTGGACAGGAAAATGTCAGGCTGGACATAGTGGAGACAGGGAAAGAGAGGTAGAAACTAGGGGCAGGGAACCGAGGGAAGCAGAGTCCCAGGAATGAGTACTCTCACTGGGGTGAGGGGTATCTGGGCTAGGGCCAGGCCTTTTCCAGAGGCCCCAGCCCCACCTTTGAGATCGAGGTTTCGGGCGCCATTGGAGTGCTGCGTGACAGTGCGGGAGTCAATCTTGAGCGTGTGCACGTTGCCTGGGTCCCTGGACACCACCACGTTGTGCCACTGGTTGTCATTGACTGGTTTGTCTGAGTTCCCCTTCATCAAGGACGGGCCATTCCCCAGGTCAAACACGTAGTGGATGTACCTGCCCCACAGTAGGGAGGAGACATGGGGTCAGGGTGGGGGTGATGCTGGGAAGGTGGGGTGATGAGAAGCTACGGCTGGCAGGGGTCCTAGGTGCCATGGAAAGAAGGGATTGAGAGGGAGACCCCAGAGGAGAGGGACCAAAACCAATGGCAAGAGTGCTATGGTGTGAGGTCCTGTCATAGGGAGAATGTAAGGAAGGAGGGCCACCAAGGAGCTGGCTCTTGTGACACAAGCTCAGAAGAGGAGCTAGAGGGGAGAGGTTTGTGGGCCAGCAGGGTCCTCTGGAGGCAGGGACTGGGCTGCTCTGGGGTGGGGTCCCCTAAGGCAACAGAGGGGCAAGACTGACTTCTGCCTGTAGAGAAGATGACAGTGGACAGAGAACAGATATAACTGGGAACTCTGGCAAGGAAGCAGCTGGGGAGTCAGCAGAGTGGAAGAGGGCGTGCTTCTCCATCTTGGCTGAAGAGGGAGCCTCTTGACTTATGGTTGGGGACCTGAATCTTGACTTGTGATCTGGGAGGATCGGACACCTCAGCCAGTAGCTGGGGGAGCTGTATGTGGTTCAGCAGGGGGAGGGGACCACTTCCTTGACAGCAGTGCAATGCCCAGCCCCTCACCCCTTGACCAGCTCGATGACAATGAAGTCATTGCCGTTGCCCGAGTTGAACAGGAGAAGCCCATCAGGGGCCGTGGTCTTGAACTGGAAGAAGAGGTGCATGGAAGCATAGGCTTGGAGTGTAGCAAGGGCCAGGTAGCTGCTGCGACTCTTGAAAGTGACGGGATCGGCCACGATGGCACGCAGGCCAAAGCGAGCATTGAGCTCGCAGTAGGTGATGTCACCATCCTTGCACTGGTCCATGTAGGGCTGGCCGTTGAACACCAGCCCACTCAGGTGCCCGATGAAGTTGGAGGGCACCACGGAGATAAACCGCCGCTCCGTCATGATGCCCGTCTCAATGTTGTGGAACTCCAGCCGAGTATGGGCTCCTGCCATCTGTCCTGCTCAGGACAGGAGACCAAGATGAGGGGGACAGCTTTGGGGCAGGGCTGGGGCTTGGGTTCCCAGGAGCCCCCCCTCCACAGGAGGGCCACCCATGAGTGACATCAGCAGAGATGTCCTCAGCTAGGCACTAGCAGTCAGCACAGCTCCAAGAGGAGTGGCAGGACTCGCCAGTCTAGAGCCAACAGGCTGCCAGGGGAATGCTGCCTGCAGGGAGTTGAAATTGTTCCTGGGGTCCAGATGCCCATAACATTCACCCCGAAGGAGAAATGGCAGAGGCAGCTCGCCAGAACACTGCCCTAGGAATGGCAGCCCAAGCAGTGGTCACCAAGTACAACCGGGCCAAGCATAGGTCACTGGAGCTGTGTCCACCTCCCTGGGCCCAGACCACCTACCCTCCACAGTCACGTTGTCCACAGACAGCTGCAGGCTCTTGCCACGCCGGACCACCCTCACCGTGTGCCACTCATTGTCATTGAGCTTGTGCCCCGCAAACAGCGTCTCGGGGCCTTTACCTGCGGCACCAAGGGGGGAGTGAGTAGGGCACCTATACATGCTCACAGCTGACTTCCTATATCACCTTGGACACACAGACAGCCTCCCCACCCACGCACATGCCACATATGAACATATACATGACCAATGGCTCATATTTGGCCATACAACACACTCATGAATACAAGTACACACACTCATGGCCTCCCGTCACAGCCGGAGTCCATGCACACGCAGAGCTTTTATATCCCAGTCACACATCCACTCTCAGGACTGCCCTTTGTGTGGCTTCAGAAGGTGCCATGCACATAGAATATTAAGCGAATGGTGCCTCTAGAGTTGTACCCTGAGGCCCTGCACACAGACACCCACAGCTATGACCAACATACTCTTCCTCCAGATTGCTAAGGGCCTTCAGTGAGTGTGGCCAGAAGCTGTATTCCCAGTGTATAAACACAGACCTAAAACTTTCAAAACTTCACAGTACCCAAATGTAAATGCGAGCCCACAGCTTCAGCCTCCATACCAGCTCCTCCATCTACAACGGGACCCAATGGGACCTTTCTACATACACATGCCTGGTTAACGTCACACACCAGCTCACACCACCATATTTACTGCCCATAAATATGCAGGATGGCCAGAGAGGGGAAGGTTCTGTTTCTTAGGAATTATGGCCATTTACTCAAGATCAGGCTTATCAGCTTCCAGAGTCTAAAATAAAACATACTTATCTTTCAAATGCTGCTGGACTTTGTAGCACTCCCTGGTCATCCCCGGGCCCCCCAGTGCTCACTCCAGCACGCACACAGCATGCCACGCACACATGAAGAGCAGGGTGCCCGTGCCCAGCACACACAGTCTCTGTGCCTGGGCCTACCACGTGCATGTGCTCGCCCACGTGACCCCAAGCCACACCATGCAGAAATACCCTGAGACAGACCATTGAGCCCAGGTGCACTGGGATGCCTGGAGATGTCCACCTGCTCACTCTCCATCTCACCCCTGCTGAGAGCCCTCACTGTCACCACAGAAAGAGCCCCCATTTGGCAGAAATTCACCCCAGTTGACACAGAAGCTGAGGAGAGCTCCCTTCCCACGCTCATCCTCTTTCCCGCATACCTTGCCTTCCCCCTTGTGGCCAACTCTGGAGATGCAGCACCTTATTCCAGCCCCTCTTAGGCTCCTGCCTGCCAGCCCTTAGGACCTCAGAGCATCCTGCCACAGGTGCTACCCAAGTCTCTGCCCCAGCCCTTGATTTCTACCTCCTCCCCACCCTCCTGCTGACTTGGGCAAAGGGTGTTCTTGTCTCTCCCTTCCTAGACCCAGTGAACATCCTGACTGCAGGCCCTCCCCCAGCTCTCCTTGGCTCTTCTTCATTTGGTCCCTCCTGCCTTCCACAACCACCCAACTCCACCCCTCTGCCTGCACCCCTCCCCACACCCAAGGCCCAACCGCCACTCGAGCCAGCAATCACAGCTTCTCTTCCTCCCGGCCTCCCTCCCTAAATCCCAGCGTCTAGCATCCCAGTCCCCTTGGGTCTCTGCAGAAGAAGAGGGAAGCCACTTACTGGGTGCGCAGCCGACGCGCAGGCAGTCTGGGGGGGCCATGGGGCGGGCAGAGGGGAAGGGGAGACAAAAAGGTAAAACAAGTTTTTTTTTTTACATCCTTCACAGGGAGGGGTGTCTGCGGGCGGGGTTCCCCCCAGGGCCACTTTCCGGGGACCACGCGTGCCCAGGTGCCCTTTTCCCTTTCTCAGTTGGACCCCTGTCCCTCCTGCCCCCAAGAGGGCTCCAACCCTCCCCAGAGCTGGAAGGCAGGGCAGTCAGATGATGGGAAGAGGGCTTGTGTCCCCCTTCTTACAGGGGACCAGACCTCTAGTGTCTGAGGGAGACGGGCACCTTGGGAATCCCAGTCGTACAGGGGATCAATGGGGGCTGAGGGCTTGACCAACCCCACATCTCCCCTGTCTTTGGGAGGGAGATGGATAGGGAGAGCCAGAGTCCTGCATCCCCTGCTCTGGGACGACTCCCTCCTCAGAGTCCAGGTGTGACTTGTCACTCCCTGTTCCCCTCTGGACTCTGAGCTAAATGGAGGGGTCTGCCCCAGGGCCCCCTTCCCGAGGCCATACACCTCCCAAAGCCCCAGGGGCTAGTACCACCCCTACAGGAACCTTCCTCCCACCCCTTCCTATCGTGGGGTATGCCAGGCTGCCACTGGGGATGGATCAGGGGAGTCCTTTACCCTGAAGAGGACCTAATATTAACCTGCTTTCCTAGTCAGAGGAGCCAAGGCGACACAGATGGAGACAGTGCAGCCCCCAAAATATGACTTCTCTGAGAACAAAAAGCAGTTGGGGACAAGTAGCCACCATAAGCAAAGTTTCCTGCCCCTGCTCCAGTCCTTGCATTGCTATCCTCTGATTTCAGGACTGGGAAGGCCCCATGTGGTCAGAAAGCACGTGTCTACACAGTGCCAGCAGCCCAGGGCCCTGAAGCCTCTGGCCATCCCTCTGGTTAGACACATCACCCAAAGGTGGGAGCCAGTCACGTCTTGCAAAGGAAATAGTAGACCAGGGTCCTATGAAGTCCAGATTTAAGGCCCTCAGGATGCCTGTACCACTCCATCAAACCCCAAGCCTGACTCAGCCCAAGGGAGGGGGCTGGCTGGAGCTGCAGAAATCCTTTACTGGGAATCAGGGGAGCTGGGTCCTCATCTCCACCCTAACACTCACTAACTCACCTTGTGACCCTGGGCAAAGTACTTCTCTCCATGCCTCAGCTTCTCTCCACGTGAGCTGAGGGAATGGATAACAGTAAGATCCTGAGCAGGAAGTAGGCAGCAGGTGGACACTGGGTTGGCTTTGCCTTTCAGAGAAGGGCAGTCTCCTGGCCCTCGATTGACAGACCCAATACCCTGGCCTCCTGTCACTCCACCCCAAACAGGCTCTGCCTACCCCACAGCCCAGGAAGCAAAGGGGGTGAGCAGCTGGCATCCCCTGGGCCCCTGAAGGTTCCTGCAGTGGAGGTAAACTGATGCCCCTGTGGCTTTGAGGGCCACGGCCCTTCGGCAGTACAGCTGAGCTCCACACGCGTTGTCAACCGCAGCAGAAGAGTGGAGGCGAGCAGCCAGGACCCTGGGCCACAGCCTGGCACCAAGGGAGGAGCAGAGAAAGGTCAAAGGGCAGACACAGAGGGAAGTGAGAAGTCTCAGTGAGAGGAAGGAGGTAGAGAGAGTACAGAGAGAAAAGAGGAAGAAAATGGAGCAGAGGAAGGAGCAGCTGCACAGAGGGGACAGGGGAGGCTGGACATAAGAGGAAGGGGAGGACTGTCAGGGTGAGGTGGAAGGGTGCCAGGCCCTGGAGTCAGGTCACGGGTGCCCTCTCGGGGCCGGCAGAGTCTTCACCAATGAAGGGTCCAAAAAAGAAAAAAAGGGAGGCTGGACGGGCAAGCAGGTCACCTACTGGGGAAAAGGCCCAAAGAAGGAGCTTGATTCTTCCCCTTCCCCAGCAAAGGAGCACCAGGAATGGGGGGTCCATCTGTCCAGAGAAGAGGTGTCAGCTCCAGGCCTGCCCCTGCAGAGACTCCACCCTCAGAAGCACAAGCTCCAGTAGGGTTTGCAAGAGCAAATGACTTGAAGATAGGCACCCAGAGGGAAGCCAGCCCCATCCAGAAGAAAGCCAGAGACTGAGAGCAAGCAGGAGAAACCCAGTCCCTTCAACATACACATTCACCAAAGTTCAGGGGGGCACTAACTAGTAACCTGTTAACTAATGACCTGTGCCTCAAGTGCAGGGAATAGGCAGAAGTGAGTGGTCTTGGTGGCACAGACCCACAAAGGCCCTGGCTGGACACAGAGAGCAGGGTCGTAGTATGAACATGTGCTGGGGAGGTGAGACAAAGCAGTATGCATGGAAAGGAACTCAGGGGAAAGAACACCGGCTTCCCAGCCCTGCCTCACCTGGGTTCCTTCCCTGCCCAGGCCCTATGGGTTGGAGAGAGTGGGCCCAAGGCTCCCAGGCATCTGTCTCAGAAGTGACATCACAGAGTGGCAGCATGCACTCTGTCATAGCCCTCCTTCAGAGCTGGCTCCCGGCAGCTCCCCTGATAATTATTGACCAGCCTCAGGTGGAAAGGCAATGCATCCTCCCATGACCCCAGGGATTAAAGGGCTTTGGGATACAGTGTGTATTTAGCCTGATTTAAAACATGAACGAGAGTTATATTTCTCTGTTTGATTCCGGGGGCAGAACTAATGGGAATTTCACAACAAGTGGGAATTTCAGAAGGGCAGGATGACACTAAGAAAGAACCACTCAATGATCAGAATGTCCACCTTGGAGGTGGGAGGTAGAAGGCCTCCTACTGGTGGGGAGTGCATGGGTGATTCACGGGGTGGGAAGGGATGTTGAAGGAGGTAACCCCCTTGCAACTCAGAGATTCTTTAATTACACCACACCCTTCATGTCAGCTGCACTGACAGTTGGGATCCCAGGGGCACAACTAGTAGAGGACAGTGCCCAGCCTGGCCTGTCCTCTCTTCCCCTCCAGGGAGGGACCTAGGCCATGCTGCGATAGGGCAAAGAATCCAGGGGACTCCACCATCCTCTAGGGACAGAGATCAACTTCCCAACTCAGCGGCTGCAGACAGCAGAGCTCAAGGAACTTGCTCAGTGTTTGCAAACATAGTGGGGGCTGAGGAGCTGCAGCAGGAGGCATGATAAGTTCCTTAGGATCCTCTGCCTGGAAAGAGGCAGCAGTGCCTTTTTGGCCCTCTCTTATCTAGCAAATATCCCATCTCTTGAGGCTAGCACTTAGCAATCCCACCAAGTGGTCACCTGCAGCCTCCGCTCCCTCTTCAGGCCCAGCCCAGGGTCTGTTTCAATCCACTGAGTGCCTGTGGAGCTGCAGAGATGCCTCCCGGAGCAATAGCTTCCCTCTCTACAGGATAAGATCATGAGGCCAGAGACCAAGCCTCCCCAGGCTTCTCTCTGTTCCCCAGTACACAGTCCAGCCCAGGCCTGGGGCCTTGGTGTTGCTGCCAGTCTGTGAGGCCCTGCAAGTCCTGGGGAGTAAGCATTGGGGGA
Organism: Piliocolobus tephrosceles; assembly: GCF_002776525.5. Classification (NCBI taxonomy): domain Eukaryota; kingdom Metazoa; phylum Chordata; class Mammalia; order Primates; family Cercopithecidae; genus Piliocolobus; species Piliocolobus tephrosceles. The sequence continues at coordinate 9,481,197 of NC_045446.1, read as the reverse complement.
CAGGAATGGGGATCTTGAAGTGATTCACGAGGGCCAGGAGGCTGAAGGAGGTGATGCCTTGCGGCTCAGAGATTCTTTACACTGCACTCTTCATATCAGCTGCACTGACAGCTGGGACCCCATGGCACACCTAGTAGAGGACAACTCCAGTCTGTCCATGCTATGTGGAAGTGGCTCCCAGGCCTGGCTCCAAACTCAGGTCTCTATTCCAATATGGTTTTCCTTCAAGAAGGCTGGGTGGGTCTCTACTATGGGCCTTGAATCTGCACAATGGTTTCAATGGTTTCATTCCCATTCTTCCATCTGAGCCTCAAAAGCACCACAGACGTAGGCAGAGTGAAGATTCTTATCTCCATTTTAAAGATTAAAAAGAGAGAGAGAGAGAGACTCAGAGATGGGAAATGACTTACTCAACAGTAAAAGATACCAAGGTTAGGCCCCAAGTGTTCTGGCCCTGAGCTCAGAACTCTTCCCATCCCAACCCAAGGCTTGGTGGCTGGGTAGGGACCACCTGCATGTCCACAGTGCCTACACAGGAGGAATCTGTAGACAGATGCGTTTGCACCAAGCTTTTGGTCATGGATTGTCAGGAGCCATGCTAGAGATGGCATCTCAGCTCATACGTGTCTACAGATGGGGGCAGACGCACAGCCAGGGGTAAGAAATGGGTGGGAGGACAGTCCTATTATCTGTCAGGCTGGGAAGCCTATTCTTAACATGATGTGTCTTCCAAGAGGCCACCTTGTTCTCTGACTTCTGAGCACTTATGTGGCACAGACAGAAAAGTGCGCCCATGGAGAGGAGAGGGTGGGTCCCAAAGGCCCACAGGATAGGTTTTCCTGACCAAGGACACTGTTTCCTGTCTAATCTTAAAAGACGCAAGCTTCTTCCCAGGGGTCTAAGACCATCCAAATAAGCAAAATGCATCTGACTTCCCTGCAAATCCAAGGCCCCAGATTTTTCCTGCTGTGTCCCCAGCAAGCACAGAGACATGTGCTTAGATGCAGACAACACACACATGCCTAGGCAAGGTGGGGGGAACTCACACTGGATACACAGGTCTGGGCAGACTTGGAAGTACAGAGCCACTTATGGGGTTCTTGGCTGGGGCCATCCTCTTGTGACAGTTTCAGGGATGCAAGGAGCATTGTGCAGACTTGTGGAGCATTGACTAGAGTGTCTCCCAGCCTGCTTTCCCCTGCAGAGCTGCTGCACACCACCTGCTCTACAGGCTGTGATTGTGGTTAGAAACAGAGCTGAGGGGAACCCTTTAAACAACTCTGAGGCCCTGGCCACCTGCACATCTCCCCACCTCCAGTCCCCACCTCTCTCAGCAAATCTTTGTCCTAGGAATACAAAGGCCAGGTGGCCAAAAGGGGAAAAGGAAAGAACATAGTATAAATATATTTACAAGGCAATGGGTCCCCCAAAGGCCACAGTCTGTCCCACAAATGCCCTGGAGACCAATGTTAGGATGAGACTCCAGATAAGTATTTAAAAGTTCAAAGTTCGGCCGAGCACAGTGGCTCACACCTGTAACCCCAGCACTTTGGAAAGCCGAGGCAGGTGGATCACGAGGCCAGGAGTTCAAGACCAGCCTGGCCAAGATGGTGAAACCCCATCTCTACTAAAAATACAAAAATTAGCCAGGCGTGGTGGCAGGCACCTGTAATCCCAGCTACTTGGGAGGTTGAGGCAGAGAATCACTTGAACCCAGGAGCAGAGATTGCAATGAGCCCAGATCATGCCACTGCACTCCAACCTGGGCGAAAGAGCAAAACTCTGTCTCGAAAAAAAACAAAAAACAAAAAAAAAGGTCAAAGCTCTGTATTCTCTCCAGTCGTGTATTCTAACCTGCTCAGAAGAGCCCTACTTCCCCTCTAGGTCCAGGACACAACAGATGACCCTGATGGCCTGCAAACTTCCTATATGGCAGGTGCTATACCTTTATAAGCTTTCTAGAGGCCAGTCTGAAATGGACAGATTTGACCTCAGCCTGAACAGCTTAGGACCTCCCATTTCCAGGGTTCCCCTGCTCTGAAAGCTCCAAAAGGGTGTGGACTGCTTATTAACTGCTGTAGCCCCTGGCTTGAAACATACCTAGCATTTATATGGTGTCCCATAAATAGCTGAATGAGTGAACCTGCTGTTTTCTTTTTGCCCTGACTAGGAGAGCTGAAGCCCATAAGGAGAACCTTATGGAGAGGTATGGAGAGGGGGACACAAGCCCTGGGGTGTCCATGAGGGTCTGGCCCTCATGGACACCCCAGGGACTGCCAGGTGAAGTGGAGTCAAAGCCTGCTCTCAATCCTAGGCATGGGTGGAGACACGAGTCAGCATCAGTGGCCTGAGGGGGAGGGTCAGCAGCCCTGTCCGAGGCAACGGGAGAAGCACTGAACTTTAAGGCAAATGACCCAGGTTGAGTCCTGGCTCCTCCCTCTGCCTTCACTAGCTTTGTAATGTTGAACAAGTCAATATATGAATGTCATAATCTATAAAACAGGGACAGTAATGCTTGTTTGGTGATCTAGTATCTTCACAGGACAGCCATGAGGCTCAAATATGAAAGCCCATGGCACTAGAAAGAGGAAGACAGCACGTCTGTGTGTCCAGTGTACACATATGCACCTCCACACGCCAACACACAGACTGCTGTTTAGACTGAGCAGAGCAGTGGGGGGCAGCTGCGTGCAGGGACCAGGCCTTCCTCATCTCTGTATCTGCTACCACACTGAGCTCAGGCTTAGCATCCAGTAGGCATCAGCAAGTGCTTCTCAAATGAATGAACCAATGAATGAGTAAGTGGACGCGCCACTGACCAAAAATGAGCTGTGTCATCCGTGTGTGTGCAGGACAGATGCTGCCAAGATCCACATGAGTGACCTAGGAGGACAATTAGCATACCCCAGACACTCTGGGTCTTGCCCTTCACAGTGTCGTCGAGCATGGAGTGTCGCCCTACACTGAGCATCCTCACCAGGGACAGAGCTCTCAGGGTCTCTGACCCAGGCTGGCACCTCCCCACCTCAAAACTCTGCTGAGGGCACCTCTTGCTGGTGCCACCACCAGCTTCTCCAGACAGAGGCAGGTGTGGGTCAGAGACAAGGCCAGGTGAGGGGTCAGGAAGCACAGGGCAGGATGGTTACCGAGGTTGACAGTGAGCTTCATCTGCCCCCCATCCAGCTCCAGGCGCAGGGTGTCGGCAGACTCCCTGGAAGTGGTGGCCATCATGAGTCCGTAGGCCCGCTGGGACATGAAACGCAGGGACACATCCTCTGCCTCCGTGTGCATGGCGTTAGGCAGCATGATCTTCATGTACATGGAGCCATCGTAGCTCAGGACCGTGGCCTCTGCCCCATAGGAGTCGGGGAAGAGGGAAGGGGAAGACAGGCAGAGGCCAGGGGAGGGAAAAGACCAGAGAATCATTACAAGGGTGACAAGCCTAAGGCAGGTCTATGAGGGGATCCCCTAGGAGGAGGTGGCACAGGGATGGAAAGTAGGAGTTACCCTGAGAAGGAGCACAGGGATGGGAAGCAGGGACATCCAGGATGAAGACCAGCCTCACCTCTCTCACAGACCCGCCCAAGAAAGCCGGTCCCAATGCAGTCACAGACGAAGCGGTTCCAGCCTTCTCGGCAGATGCCCCCATTGCGACAGGGGGCAGATGCACACTGCTTCAGCGTCTCCCGGGAGCAGAAGGGGGCGACGCCCACAGCCCCCTGAGCCTCGGCCAGGCCCCGGAGGTCTCGGCTACGCCCATCTATGAAGAGGTCCCGCACACAGCCCACGTAGCCTGCCCGGAGTGCTGCTGTCCACACCTCTGGGGGCAGGGGCAGGTCCACCCGGCCCCCCTCAGGGAGACCGCCCAGGTACAGCTCACTCTCCAAGTCCAGAATCTCGCTGTCCCCAGTTGCCAAGAATGGTGTGCTGCGACTGTTCACTGAGATGGAGCCTGGGAATCAAGGGAAGGCAGGATGGAGAAAAGCCACAGGCCAGAAAGGGACATCCTGACTCTGCCAAGGAGGCCCCCACCAAGTGTGGGCCCCTCCACTTTGTGCCCTGCAGCAGGCTCAGGAGGACGAGCAGCAGTCCTGGGCTGGAAGCTCAGCCTCACTCACTGCAAAAACTGCTTAACAAAGGCCCCCAGGCTCAGAGGCTCCTGTGATGCAGCCCCAGCCCAGCTGCAGAATGCTGTGGGCCTCCGTCCATATCCATCCTCCCCACCTCAGTGAGTCCTTAGAGGATATGCAGGAAGTGAGCATGCCCAAATCTTGAGCTCAGAAAGGGTTGGATCATTCACTGGGTCATTCCTGCCAGCCAGTTTCTTAGACTGGGTACCGGAAGCAGGGAACCTTAAGGAACAGAAGGGGCTGAAAGATCTTTAATCCAAAGGAGTTTTTTTCCCCCACAAACATTTATTGAGCTTTTATGACTAGATGCCAGGCACCTAGCACTTTAAATATATTATATCACTTAAGTCTCATAATAACTCTACGAAATTGGTCCTTTATGATCCCATTTTGAAATGGTAGATGAGGCTTGCAGAGACTGGGGAACAGTGCCAAAGCACCACAGTGGGGAAGGAACATAGCCAAAGTACGGTCCCAGCAGCAAGAACTCAGAGCCTGTACTCTCCACCCCTCAGACAAGAGCCCACTCTGCAGCCAGCCAGGCACACAAGCAGATTGGCTCCGGGGCCTGTGGGGCAGGATAGCAGTGAGGAGAAAGGAGGCAGGCACAGAATTTTTAGGTAGAAGAGTTCTTCAGAAATAGAGGGTGCTTGGCCGGGTATGGTGGTTCACGCCTGTAATCCCAGCACTTTGGGAGGTCGAGGCGGATGGATCACTTGAGGTCAGGAGTTCAAGACCAGCCTGGCCAACATGGTGAAACTCCATCTGTACTGGAAAAAAAAAAAAAATTAGCCGGGCATGGTGGCGCAAACCTGTGGTCCAAGCTACTCGGGAGACTGAGGCAGGAGAATCACTTGAACCCGGGAGGCAGAGGCTGCAGTGAGCCGAGATTATGCCACTGCACTCCAGCCTGGGAGATAGAGCAAGACTCCATCTCAAAAAAGAAAGAACGAAGGAAGAAGGAAGAAGGAAGGAGAAGGAAGGAGAAGGAAGGAGAAGAAGGGAGAAGAAGG
>NC_045446.1:9466781-9471054 GCF_002776525.5 Piliocolobus tephrosceles | reverse complement strand
TAGTAGTAGTAGTAGTAGTAGTAGTAGTAGTAGTAGTAGTAGTAGTAGTATTTGGTGATTATCTTAGAAAAAAGACTTGGGATCACGTGGGAGTTCCATAGCCTTTACTGAGACCGTAAGCTGCAGAAACCTCTACATTAGAAATTTTATTCTACTTGTATTTTTTAATTCTTTCTTCTGTCCTTTTCCAAGTTTGGAAGAACTGTTCAAAACGGGTTGGGATGGGAGTTGAGTTCAATCTCTCTCCTCACTGCAAGACCCCATTGCAGTCATCTTAGTTAGAAAAAAAAAAAAAAAAGACTGCCTAACTTCATGGGATTAAAGACAGGTTAAGGAGGGTTTGGGTCTGCATGAGGCCTGAATTTGGCAAGGAGCTTTGGGAGGAGAATCGGTGTGAGCATAGGGTGGGAAACCAAGAGGGAAGACCTGGGACCTCCTCTACAGACACATGTCCTCATTCAGGTCGTGTTCTTCTTCTCTGCTCAAAACCTCACCTGAGGCTGGGCACAGTGGCTCACACCTGTAATCCTAGCACTTTGGGAGGCCAAGGCAGGCGGATCACCTGAGGTCAGGAGTTCAAGACCAGCCTGGCAAATGGTGAAACCCCATCTCTACTAAAAATACAAAATTTAGCCGGGCATGGTGGGCACCTGTAATCCCAGCTACTCAAGAGGCTGAGGCAAGAGAATCGCTTGAACCCGGGAGGCGGAGGTTGCAGTGAGCTGAGATCATGTCACTACACTCCAGCCTGGCAACCTAGGCGACAAGAGCAAAACTCTGACTCAAAAAAAAACAAAAACAAACAAACAAAAAAAAACACCTCACCTGAACCAGAGCTGTGCCCCCTTTTAGTAACATGGTCTCTAGCTTTTCTTTCCATACAAGGTGCCAGATGACCCAGGGTCCTGACTCTAAACCCACTTCCCAGGGCTGGGGGCCCACTCCCCTAACAGGCCACAAAACATGGCCTGCCTGATCACCCACACCTCTATTTATAGCCAGATTCCCCCATGCCTGTTCTGCCCACCCACTGCAGGGTCTCCTGGGTTCTACACGACCCAACCAGACTCTCTACAAATGAACCAAATGTTGGAGAAGGAAGAGAGAGAGAAGGAAAGAGATGGGGAAGGGGTGTATAATGGAGGGTCAACAAGAGGAAACCCTAGTGAGTACAGGCCTCTGCACCAAGATCACTCAACACATGGAAAAGAACAACCCAAGCATCCATCAACAGATGGATGGATAAACGCAAAGTGCATATCCAGGCAATGGAATATTATTGAGCCCTAAAAAGGAAGGACATCTTGACACATGCTACCACATGAACAAACCTAGAAGACATTATGCAAAATGAAATAAAGCCAGATACAAAGGGACAAACATTATATGATTCCACTTAACAGAGGTACCAAGAGTGGCCAGATTCTTACACAGAAAGTAGAATGGTGAGTGCCAACAGCTAAGAGGAGAAGGAATGGAGAGTTGGTGTTTATTGGGCCAGAGTTTCAGTTTGGGAAGATGAGAAAAGTTCTGGAGATAAATGATAGTTACCAGTGATATTTACACAACAATATGCATGTACTTAACACCACTAAACTGCATACTTAAAAATGGTTACATCGAGACCGTCCTGGCTAACACGGGTGAAACCTCCTCTCTACTAAAAAACGCAAAAACTAGCCGGGCATGGTGGCGGGCGCCTGTAGTCCCAGATACTCGGGAGGCTGAGGCAGGAGAAGGGCGTGAACCCGGGAGGCGAAGCTTGCCAGCTTGGGCGACAGAGCGAGACTCCGTCTCAAAAAAGAGGAAAAAAAAAAAATGGTTGCGATGGGCTGGGCATGGAGGCTTACACCTGTAATTCCAGCACTTTGGGAGGCTGAGGCAAACGTATCACTTGAGGTCAGGAGTTCAAGACCAGCCTGATCAACATGGTGAAACCCCATCTCTAGTAAAAAAAAAAAAAAAATTAAAAATATATATAAAAAAAAAAAAACACACACACAAAATTAGCCGGGCATGGTGACACACGCCTATAATCCAGGCTACCTGGGAAGCTGAGGCAGGAAAATCACTTGAACCCAGGAGACAGAGGTTGCAGTGAGCCGAGATTGCACCATTGCACTCCAGACTAGGCAAAAAGAGCAAAACTCCGTCTCAAAAAAAAACAAAAAAAATGGTTACGATGGTAAATTTTTTTTTTTACTGTTTTGTTTTTCATTTTTTTCTCTGTCCCACATGATCTGTAGGAAAGGGTGGTAAATTTTGTTATGTATCATTTACCACAATTGCAAAAACAAAAATAGAAAAAAAAATGGAAAAGATCTAAGATAGTTTTCTTGGAATAGCTGCCCCAAGTCTGTGTTTGTGTACACATATGAAATGGGTCATCAGAGGCCAGGCGCGGTGGCTCACGCTGTAATCCCAGCACTTTGGGAGGCTGAGGCAGGTGAATCACAAGGTCAGGAATTCAAGACCAGCCTGGCCAAAATGGTGAAACCCCGTCTCCAATAAAAATACAAAAATTAGCCAGGCATGGTGGCATGTGCCTATAATCCCAGCTACTTGGGAGGCTGAAGCAGGAGAATCGCTTGAACCCGGGAGGCGGAGGTTACAGTGAGCTGAGATCACACCACTGCACTCCAGCCTGGGCAACAGAGTGAGACTTCATCTCAAAAAAAAAAAAAGAAAAAGAAAAAGAAAAGAAATGCGTCGTCAGAAATGTCCAGAATTGGTCAAGACAGGAATCCAAGGACCAGCCAGACCTGGTCCAGACTCTGGCTCCAGAGATTGGTGTGAGCTAACAGGAGTACTTCCTGAAAGCACAGAGAAGTGGAAGCCCTGCAGTGCCCTGCAAGGTTTGGGCAGACTTCCAACCTAGAGTGTTACTGACCACCTGGTGGAAACCCTGGGGCACAGAGAGCTCTGGGAAGAATTCCTGGTGCTGTCCTGAGACACAACCCGGGGATGAAACCATTTAATGTGAAGCCCGGGGGAAGCAACACTTCAAGGACGGAAGCGAAAGAAATAGAAAGCCCATGAGAAGCTGTCATTTTCCGGGAGCCACAGGGGCCCCTTCTTCCTGCACAGGGAGGAACAGTCACTCCACCCAAACTCACAGGCCCAGCTCAGTGACAGGCAGAGGAGCACAAAAATTTAGCTGACGTTGGCCAGGTGCTGTGGCTCACGCCTGTAATCCCAGCACTTTGGGAGGCCAAGGCAGGCGGATCACCAGGACAGGAGATCAAGACCATCCTGGCTAAGACAGTGAAACCCTGTTTCTACTAAAAATACAAAAAATTAGCCGGGCGTGGTGGCAGGCGCCTGTAGTCCCAGCTACTCAGGAGGCTGAGGCAGGAGAATCGCTTGAACCTGGGAGGTGAAGGTTGCAGTGAGCTGAGATCGCACCACTGCACTTCAGCCTGGGCGATAGAGCAAGACTCCGTATAAAAAAAAAAAAAAAAATTTAGCTGAGTGTTGATAAGTGCTCAAATAGGATAATGTGTCAGTTCTCATTTATATCAATTTCCCTTTCTTGGATAATTCTCTCATGTTCAAAAAGATGGAGAAGAGTAAAGGAGAGAGAATTAGCAGACAGAAAACAGGAAGAGGATGCAAAACACTGAAATGGAGGGTGAAGAAGAGAGTGGCTAGAAGCAACAGAAGGTTCAAGAACAGGCATCTGCTTGACCCCAGGACTCTCTGCCCTGACACTTTACTGTTCTAGAGCCCTCACTGCTAGGTGGGGGTGTGGGGCTATTCACTGTCTTTTTCACTCCATGCTCTCCCATCCTACACCAGAACAGGGGTTCTGTGACAGCGAAGATAGTCTTTTTAGTTTCCCTGCTGTCCATATCTCCAGAACCTTGGACAGCATCTGGCACACAGTGGGTGCTCAATAACTGTTGAGTGAGTTAATTTTTTTTTTTTTCTTTTTTCTTTTTTTGGACAGTCTTCCTCTGTCACCCAGGCTGGAGTGCAATGGCAGGATTTTGGCTCACTGCAACCTCTGCCTCCCAGGTTCAAGCGATTCTCCTGCCTCAGTCTCCCAATTAGCTGGGACTACAGGAGTGCACCACCATGCCCAGCTAATTTTTGTATTTTTAGTAGAGACGGGGTTTCACCATGTTGACCAGGCTGGTCTCGAACTCCTGACCTCAAATGGTCCACCCACCTCGGCCTCCAAAAGTGCTAGGATTACAGGCATAAGCCACAGCGCCCAGCCTAGTGAGTTAATTTTTTTTTTTTTTTTTTTTTTTTTTTTTTTTTTTTTTTT
>NC_045446.1:9405324-9466681 GCF_002776525.5 Piliocolobus tephrosceles | reverse complement strand
TTTTTTTTTTTTTTTTGAGACAGAGTCTGTCACCCAGGCTGGAGTGCAGTGGTGTGATCTAGGCTCACTGCAAACTCCGCCTCCCGGGTTCACGCCATTCTTCTGTGTCAGCCTCTGAGTAGCCGGGACTACAGGTGCCCACCACCACACCTGGCTAATATTTTGTAATTTTAGTAGAGATGGGGTTTTGCCATGTTAGCCAGGATGGTCTCGATCTGACCTCACGATCTGCCCACCTTGGCCTCCCGAAGTGGGATTACAAGCTGGGATTACAGGCGAGAGGCATCGTGCCTGGCCGGAAGATATATTCTTAAAGGAGAATGGGGTGTCTACTCTATGTTGGCCACTGTGCTAATCCTTCTACAGGTGTGCTCTTATTTTCTCCTCTTGATGGCCCTTGTGGGATTATTCCTGCTACAGATAAGGAAATGGAGTCTCACTTGCAGCAAGTAGGGGAGCTGAGGTGTGATCCAAGTCTGACTGACATCAAATGCTGTGCTCTTTCTGCCAATGTCCAGAAAGGACAAGACGTGAGGAGGGGTAGAGGAGAAGTGGCAGGGAAGAGTATAGGAAATGGTGTAGAAGAGACCCACTGAAGAGAGACGGAGAGCATGTCAGGGCAGATGGAAAGGGGTGGCCCATGGAAGGGGAAGGGTCCAGAGGCCTCCTGACCTTTTCGCCCGTCCCTCTGGAAGTCCACGTGACACCACTCGCCATCATTGACCTTGCGGCTGGATGCCCGCAGCTTGATGCCCCCAGATCCCATGTCCAGCAGAAGATAGAGGTGGCCGTCCAAAAGCTCCATGGCAAAGTAGTCGGCCCGCTGAGCAGAGCTGTGGCTGCCAGCTCCACCCCCAGCCCGCTGGCCCTGGCTGAAGAGCAGCAGCCCGTTGGGCTCAGTGGTGCGGAAGTCTAGGGAGATGGAGCCAGTGCGTTTAGCACTCCAGCGGGGCAGCGCCACAAAGGCCTCGGGACTCTCAAAGGTCACAGGGTCCAGGGCAGCCACATCCTCACAGCGGAATGACAAGTCCCCCTGCAGCTTCATCTTGGGGTCCCCTTCCTTTGCCAGGCGGGATAGTTCCAGTTTGAAGTCGTTGTTCTTATAGACCACCTGCAGGGAGGGGTGGCGTCAGGTATAAAGAATCAGAAAGCAGCTTAGGGCCTGGTCACTCCCACCCAGAAGTGAGCACCAGGGGACCCAGTCACCCACCCCTGTAGCCCCTGCTCAGTTCCACCAGACCACTCCCCTTAGGCCTCTGTTCCGGAGCTTCAGGCACAGAGGCTGTGAACAAGCACCTCCCCTGCCTGTCCTGTCCTGTCTTCTGGCCCAGCAGGAGCACGGTGACTTGCCCTGTGGGCTCTCAGTGCCCACTAAATTGCAGTTCATAATAATGACAAGGCCACTGATATGTGGTAGCCATTTTCTACTTGATGAAGTATGTTCACTTACACTCTCATGTGTGCCTCACAACCTTATGAAGTAGGCACTGACTACCCATCTACAGAGGAGGAAACTCAGCATTAGACAGTCAAGTGACTTGACCACAGTCACAGAACCAATGAGTGGAAGAGCTGTGACTCAAGCAAAGGTCTTTAGTCTTCACACCCAGCATTCTTTCCTCTATTCCACAGCTGCCTTTGAGGGTCCTCTATGAGGATGGGAGTTTCTAAGGCTCAAGGCAACGAGAGGGGAGAAGCTTCTTGATGGAGTCAGTGGGCCTTAGGTTTTAAAGAGGGGGTGTCTCCCACCATGGACTTGGAAGCAACAGAAGACCCAGACACCTAGCCAGGTCAGACTAAGTCACACTGAAGACAGGAGCCAAAGGGCTCCTGAACGGCCTGCAGCCCCTCCCTAGCCCTACTCACGTCCTTGAGGCAGCCCATGAAGTTGTTGCTGACGGGCGAGCCCGGCAGGTCAGCTGTATTGGGGCTGCCCCCAATGTAGAAGAAGTCATCAGAGCCCAGCATGGTGTAATCCTCCTGCGTGTAGCCTGTGGTGGTCAGGATCCCGTCCACCGAGATGGTCACCTGCCCAGCCCAGGAGGGAGGGAGAAAGACAGGAGACAACCAACATCAAATCCCTAGGAAGAGCTACGGCTGGGCAAAGGAGGGGCCAGAGGGCAGCAGGGGAGGGGGACCCCCATTTTTATGTCTGCTTGTCTTGGAGAAGGAACAGTGGGGGAAGAGAGGGAATGAGGAAAAGGAGGCAGCACAAGATTTGATGGTTTCAGGGTGGGCTAAGACCTGCCCTCTGGCCCCCAGCTCAGCAGGCAGGAGCCTGAAGGGTACTTGGAGAGCTCCCCATGAGGTCCCCCAAGAAGCTGTTCCTGGAAGGCACTCTGAACAAGAATGTGGGCTCCAGGACGGATCCCCCATTCTGGGGCACAGGATGGGTGCAGATGGCATCCTCACTTTTCTTCTCCTGAAGGTACTCTCTGGACACACACATGACTCCAGAACTTCTTTCAAAAGTGTGCCAGAGAATGGTGTTCCCCGGACCTTGGTGGCTTAGACTCACCTGCAGCCCCCTCCGCTGGGTGCTGGGAAGCCTTTCAGTCTGAACCCAGTAGGGAGATGGAAGATAGCAGTGTGAGGACCAGGAACTCAGATATTCCTAGAAAGTCTTGAAACTTTCTGGGGTTGCCCATCGTGGCTGATTTCCACCCCTGCTGCCCAGTCTCCGGGTTTGTACTTCTAGCCCTTTCCTGAGTCTGTCTCTTGGCTCCTCAGATCTCCTTATATTCAGGTCACTCTCTTGCCTCCAAAGGAGAGGGAGCTCTTTAGCTACATTAGTCCACTCTTCCTTCTTCCTATCTAATTGCCTTGTCTACGGACACCACCAGAGTTACTCCAGGGAGTCAGGGCCAGCTTAGGGAACAGAGGGGGATAGGGCTAACCTCATGAATACCTTGCCCCTGGGCTGAAAGTTCAGTAAGAAAGCAGGATGAGTGGGAATGGGGGAGTACTTGGTGTTCCAAGAGGCACGGGGGCTCAGCGGTGGCCTGGAGAATGCAGAAGTGATCTTAGGTGGGGCGGGGCAGGGCGTGACAAGGACAGGAAACTCTCTGACTCCCCTAGTCTCCCCAGGCAAATGTCCACCTAGTCTCCAAAAAATCTAACTCTACAAGCAGCCCACAAGGGTTCAAGACACCCAAAAAGGTTGTGAGAGAAGGGCCAAGGGCTATGAGACCATGAGCCCCTACTCCAGGAAGGCAGTGGTTTGGGAAGGTCAGCTGGGAAAGAGGGCAGAGCTCTGCAGGGTCAATAGGAAGCTGGCTCAGGGTTAGCCCAACACTGTTTCCACAGGCCACAGCTCACCCCATTTCTCATTCCCCAAGAGTGCCTCAGCACCCTCTTTCAGGAGCAGTCTAGAGATTGGGGCCTTCCAGTCACATCCTATGCCCTCCTCATCCACACCAGTCTATATGCACATGCCACCAGCCATCTTCCAGCGACTGGTCTCCAGGGGTCCATAGTCTCAGTGGGTGAGCGGAGGAACTCCAAAGGGACATGAGCAAAACTGGGGTAAGGGAGCTTCCTGCCTTCCCAGGACTCCTGAATCCCCCTTGTGCTTGGCTGGAGCCTTGCAGCGTATAGGGTAGAGCTGAGCCCCACCCTCCACCTCCTGGGAACCATCAAACCTTGTGCTGGGGTAACTAGGTTCAAGAGCAGAAGGTAAGGGGATGTCTTTGTGGAAAGGGGCAGTCTGAAATCTTTTGAATCTTATTTGAGGGGAGGGCCAGTCATTACCATTTATTTCTTCTTCCCTCCACCCCACCCTAAGGCTGGGAAGTAGGGGTCTGGGTAGAAAAGGGAAGGGTCAAAGTATTAGTCACAAAAACATGCAAACGAGATTAGACCTGGCAGAGAGGGGCTGGAGAAAGGGAAGAAGGAACCGGGATGAAAGGTCAGGGATAAAACAGGGAGTGGGTAATAGGCTGAACGGGCCTCCTTGGGACAAATTCAACTCCATCCAGCCCTCCACCTCCACTCTCCCTGATGCTGCACTGAGAAACCAGGAACTGGGCTGCTGATTACTTCCTGTGCCTAAGTCTGGTCACCCCAACTGGTCAGCTCCTGAGGGGTAGGCACCAGCCTGACATGTCCCTGTAACCCCACTAATCTGAACATAATCCAGGGTATACAGCACATAGCCATTAAAGATCATCTTATGACCCAGGGCCACATAGCCGGCATCTCCATCTATGAACCTAACACCTAGGGAGCCTGGGACTTTGGTGACAGAAACTCAAGTGCACTCCTGCTTCAGTGCAGGGAAAGGGCTCTTCTGGTCCCAAAGCTCCCCAGGAAGAGAATCTCCTCTTTTGGTCCCCAGCCCACCTGAGCCCCTCAGCTGTGTCCTCCCTCCCTGACCTCAGAAGCCAGAGCACCAGCCACTGGCCATCTCCCTCACCCTATGGGCTCTCTCTATCCCACTCCATTTGCCAAAGTCACCCTCCCTTTGCCCTCTCAGACTTAGACGAGGTGACAGTGTGGGGTAGAGAGGAGGAAATACCCTCCTCAGTTTCCCTCCTGACTGGGCACAATCTCACCTTGCCCCCCTGGGCTTTTTGCAGATCACTCCCATGTGCTTCCTACTGGGAAAGGGCTGCCTTAATCACCCTCTTATGGCCCAGGGCTGGGCCTGGGGGTGGGGTAGCAGGAGGAAGGACAACATAAGGAAGTGCCCTGAGGAAGGGGATCAGCCAGAGGTGGGGAGTAGAGGGAGAAAGTGGGGATGGGTTCTGGGTGGAAAGGAAGCCAAGGGTAGAGGGAATGGAGGAAGGTCTCTGAGGAAGGCAAGGAGGGAGATGACTTAGATTAGTAAAACCCGACTGTTCCCTCAGACAAATCAAAGTCCAGACACAAAAATGGCAGGTTCGTTAGTAAAAGCAGGAAACAGGGGAATAATTCCCCCGGTCCCCCTCCACCCCAGGGGTTCATGATGCCCCTGCCCCCCAACCCCCCCCCACGTATCTTCTGGAAGGGGTGGGGCCGGTGGGGGAGGAGGGAAAGGAGGGGGTCGTGGGACACAGAACAGCCACTGCAGCTGGACACATGCAGGTTAGAGGAGCAGGGTGAGGGCTAGGCCCAGCAGGACAGGCCAGAGAAAGGCAGCCAGGTAAGAAGGCGTGCAGGGCAGGGGCATTGGGAGGGGCAGAGATGGAGGCGACAGAGCTGTAGGGTGCAGGTAGGGAGACAGCTTCCTTCTGATGATGAGGGGAAAAGAGAGGAGTGACCACTAGGACAGAGACACTTTAAGGGTTGAAAAAGAAAGAGAAAAGACATTTGACTCTACTGTCCTCATAAGCAGGCGACCCAAGACTCATTCTACCACCCATTCGCCACGGATCACCAATCCCCAGACACACCTGCGTACATACCACATCCTACCCAAGGCAGTGAGACGTTCCAGCTGTCTCCTTCCAAACAGCATCACTGAGACATAGCAGAGTGTCTGCACCCAACCCATGCCAACCCACTCAATACAGACAAGCAAGCCAAGTGGGTACTGAACTGGCCAAGGGGAATGAGCCAGAGCTTCTGCCCTGGAAGAGTTGTGTCCAGCCAGAGGAGAAGGGAGAGGGTGCAGAGGCAGCAGGAGCCCACGGCCCAGCCCCCACTGTGCTCCCCAGAAGCAGAGAGGCTGGATGGAGGTGGCCACAAGGGGCAGCCTGTGACTTGGGTGGGCTCTCAGCCCTCCCTGCTGACCCCACTTCTCTTTCTGCTCCACACACCTCCCCTGTGGCAGACTGTGCAGGATATGAAACTAGGTCCTGGCCGGGCGCGGTGGCTCAAGCCTGTAATCCCAGCACTTTGGGAGGCCGAGACGGGCGGATCACGAGGTCAGGAGATCGAGACCATCCTGGCTAACCCGGTGAAACCCCGTCTCTACTAAAAAATACAAAAACTAGCCGGGCGAGGTAGCGGGCGCCTATAGTCCCAGCTACTCCAGGAGGCTGAGGCAGGAGAATGGCGTGAACCCGGGAGGCGGAGCTTGCAGTGAGCTGAGATCCGGCCACTGCACTCCAGCCTGGGGGACAGAGCGGGACTCCGTCTCAAAAAAAAGAAAAAAAAAAAAAGAAACTAGGTCCTGGCCATAAATAACTCCACATTGGTGGGCACTTCATGCCCACCATGCCTTAGGAAGAAAGGCTGAGGAAGAGGGGAAGTATCCTTTTGCCATCTTCTGAAGCCTTTCTCAGTTGCCTGTGATGATCACAGGGTCACTGACCTCCTTGGGAGGGGGACTTATTCTGGGGAGAACAAGACGGAGGGCAGGTATTTTTAACTTGTGGGCAAGTTGACTGAGCTAGGGAGATTCCAAGTCCCTTGATATTGTGTGCAAAACTGCCTCCATGGGCTTTTTTCCTGTGAGAGTCCATTGCTGTCATCAAATTCTCAAAGGTATCCAAGAGCCAAAGGTGGTTAAGAGCAACTAGTCTAGGGGAAAGGTCCTGGCATCCCCTTAGGATTGAGTGGGTGGAAATAAGGGACAAAGACAAAGGGGAAGAAAGGGTCTCCAGGCTGAGTGAGGTACTGCAAGTCCTGCTAAGGGTTTGGGTTAGCTACCTGTTCAGTGAGAGGGCAGAAACTAACCAGAGACTCAGGCTGGAAAGATACACCACGAAGATGGACTGAACCGGCAGGCACAGCCCTGTCGTGAATCCTGAGGTCTGGATTTGATAGTTTGGGAATAGAGAGGAAAGATATCAGGTCAGAAATCCTGGGCTCTCATTCAGGCTTCATCCTTTTCCAAAACAATCCCATTTTACCTCTGACTCTCATCTGTGAGAGGAGTTTAACAACTTCTGGGGCTCCCATTTCTTCCAGGCTTACGCTGAGCATCCAATGAGAAAACTGAAGTGAAACTCCTCCATATCTGGCTATGTGACCCTAGACAAGATGCTTTCTCTGGGCTTCAGCTTTCCCCATCTGTTAACTGGGAACATACTCTGCCTGCTACGTGCAACCCAGGCATTCACAAAGTTTAAATGATATTCGAAAGGGGAAAGCTATATAAAGACTCCCAGTGTGTGTACAAAGAGCTATCATTATTTTTACAAGCAAACTTCATTAGCCTGATCACACCTAATCCAAACTTCTCAACCTTTTCAAGGTTGGCCTTTTTGCTTTATATCCACCCTCTCCCCAAAGAAGTGCTCAAACAACATGAAAAGAGTCCATATAAATGAGTTAGTAAAAATAAACTGGAAACTAGCCAAAACCTGTCTGGGGGATGCCTTGGGAATCAGAACAGACTGAACCCTGTTACAAGGCCTCAGACTCTGGTCTTGGCCGGAAAGAGCTGATTCCTAGTACAGGTTTATGAAGGTCTATGAGGCCACCAAAAGGCAACCAGATCTGTTTACCAGTCAGTATTGCTCATGCAGGAAAGTGCAGACTTTAGAGACTCAGAATTGGGCAGATACTTTCCTTTTCAGGGCTGAAACAAGAGAGTATTGTTTGCTTTTTTGTTTGTTTGTTTTGTGTGTGTGTGTGTCTGTTTGTTTTAGAGATAGGGTCTTGTTTGTTTGTTTGTTTGTTTGTTTGTTTGTTTTAGAGATGGTGTCTTGACAGGGCACAATGGCTCATGCCTGTATCCTAACACTTTGGGAAGCTGAGGTGGGTGGAATGCCTGAGCTCAGGAATTCGAAACCAGCCTGGGCAACATGGTGAAATCCTGTCTCTACTAAAAATACAAAAAATTAGCCAGGTATGGTGGTGTGCACCTGTAGTCCAAGCTACTCAGGAGGCTGAGGCATGAGAATTGCTTGAACTCAGGAGGCAGAGGTTGCAGTGAGCCGAGATCACATCACTTCACTCCAGTGTAGGCAACAGAGCCAGATTCTATCTCAAAAAAAAAAAAAAGAGGGGAGGGGGGTCTTGCTATGTCACCCAGGCTAGTCTTGAACTCCTGGGCTCGTGCAATCTTCCCATCTCAGCCTTGAGTAGCTGAGATTACAGGTTCATAGCTGGTTGTTGGCTTCTTCTTTTTGTTTTGTGTTTTGTTTTGTTCTGTTCTGTTTTGTTTTGTTTTGGAGATGGAGTTTTACTCCTGTTGCCCAGGCTGGAGTGCAGTGGCGCGATCTCGGTTCACTGCAACCTTGGCCTCCCAGGTTCAAGTAATTCTCCTGCCTTAGCGTCCTGAGTAGCTGGGATTACAGATGCCCATCACCACACCCGGCTATTTTTTTGTATTTTTAGTAGAGACAGGGTTTCACCATGTTGGCCAGGCTGGCCTTGAACTCCTGAACTCAGGTGATCCACCCGCCTCAGCCTCCCAAAATGCTGGGATTACAGGAGTGAGCCACCACACCCAGCAGGTTGTTTCCTTCTTAACCAACTTAACCACCTCAGCCTCAAGTAGCTGGGATTACAGGTGCCTAGCTGGTTGTTGCTTCTTAACCAATTTAATCAAGTCATTCATCTTTCCTCCTCTTCTCCAGCCCAATTCCTGAAGCATTCTAGGGTTTCACACAGTTATTTTGGGACTGATTCTTCAGAAGAGATAGTAATAGGATCTCCAGTGGGCCAGAGATGTTATATTCTCCAGGGTTTGCTATGGAAGAGAATCATTTCTTTACAAAACATCCCTGCCCTGGAAACACTGAGACAATCAGTTAACATTTTATAAAGCTTAGTAACATTACAATTTCCTTTACAGAGTACAAATGTTTTCACTTCTATTACTCTACTTGATCTTCACACTGATTCCATGTAGTAGGCAATGCAGGTATAGTACCCCTATTAGCCCATTTGGTAGATAAGGAAACTGAGCTTTAGTAGACTCAACCCACGTGGTCAATTTTTAACCAAATTGAGGCTAGATGGAAAATCTGCTGGGTCCTAATTCTAGGATGGTATTACCCAGAGGCTTGGGGTGTACCACATGGCTTGATCTTGCCTCCCTTCTGTCCCCAAAGTCACAGGTTGGCTATCTAGTGAAGCACCATAAAGAAAGTTCCAAATGGCCAGCTCCTGACAGGTACTCAATGGCCTGGCCTGAGCCGGGCAGGTAGCAGCTAACTCCTAGAAGTAGCAGCTGGAGGAACAAGAAACCTGGCACTGTATGCCCTACTGGAACACCAAGACCACTGGGAGTGGTCACCTGAGATCTTAAATTGGGGAGGGCTGGAATGGCTTTGGCCATGGGCACTAGTCTATATGGGTACAGGAAAACATGGACCCGCAAAAGTTCAGGAAAAGCCAGATGTAGCCTCAGAGGTAGAGCCTCCTAAGGAAGTGGGGGAGACACTCAGATTGGGAGCCCCAACTGTCACGCTTCCCTCCTCACCAGCCAGCCATGCAAAGCTGGGTGGATGGGCAGGCCAGGCAGCTGCCCCAAGCAGCGCCAGCCCCACGGGAGCAGACACGTCCATCTGCAGGGTCCCCAGCCTGGTGCTCAATCACTCTGCATTATTAATAGGCGATGACTAACCGGCTGCTGCTGCAGAGCCAGGACTGGGCAGGCACGAGGGAATCCCAGGGGATCGCACGTAGCAAGGCCTGTGGGCACACACTCTGAGGCAAAGCAAGGAGCAAAGAGCTAGCCCCAGTTCCTTCCCTGTTCCTGCCTGCCATGGCACTGCGACTGAAGGGCCACCTCCACACAGAGTCCTCACCAGGCTCAAAAACCTACACAGTCACGCAGCCCCCAGCTCACACCAGCTCACACATGGAGAGTCACCAGCAGAGCCTCGCACATACACGGTACAGCTTCCCACTAACACCCCGAAATGTCACGCCAACATTTACACACAGTCACACCCACACACCAACACACACCAGCTGCATTTACACAGACACCCACACCAACACTCACCAGGACTGAGCCCAACCCAAACAGAGGAACTCGGTGACAAGGACAACCAATGCTGCCCCTTCCCACCCCTGCAGGCCTCCTCCTCTCACTCCCCTCAACAGGAAAGGAAACCAGCCCCTATCAGAGGCCATGCGGGGCAGGCAGTGGGGAGAGAGGGCAGGGGGTGAGGGGAAGGAAGACAGTGTGAAACACAGTGTTAGTCAGAGCAGCGGAGCAGTTGCGGGGAACTGGACGCTATCCCTGGTCGGGGGAAAAGACCATTCATGCCATGCAAAATGTGGGGGACATGGAACCAGGAACTCTCAAGGCTGAGAAGTGAGGGAAGGGACGGCACCTTTCCTGGAGCAGCCAGCATGGGGCAGCCCCCAAACTGCTATGAACTGATGATTTGCATGAGGTCTGGACTGATCTCAGGCAGCTCCGCATCTCCCAAGGCCATGCCCCCCACCCCTGGGAACCCACCCCGCTGGCTGCCACTGGAGGTCTCACCCCCAGCCCCCTTCCCAAACTTGAGGGGCCCTGTCCAGGGAGCTGACAGTGAGCAGAGCATAGCATGTCATGGGATGGTGTTTTCCATGGATTTTCAGGGGACCAAGAAACTAAATCAAAGAGAAAAAACAAGGGAGGGGAGGGAAAAGAACAAAATAAAGCAATAGAAATAAGCAGCCTGGCATCGGGGCTGGTCTAACCAGAGCCGATGAACATGGGGCCTGCCCCCAGGTCTCTCTGGCCAGGAATCTGAATTCAGGAGTTAGGGATTACAGCAGGGACAAGCCAAATTCCTCGATTTCCATTTGTCCTTTGTATTTCAGTTTGGACCAAAAAAGAAAGAAAAGGGAAAGAGAGAAACTAAAAGAGAAGCAAAATCTAAAGATTGTCCAGGACGCAAAAAACAATTGGAAGAGCAAAACAACCAAAAAACCAAACAGGGAGAGGAAACAAAAGAGGGAGAATCGAACAGTTAAAAAAACCCACGGCAAACCAAACGGTAAGACAATTAGAGTGATATCTACCAGATAATGCAGTTTGTTTACCATAGCGTGTCCAATCCCTGCGTGCTTCACCGGAGATATGGGGGGATGGGGAGGAGGGGGATGTCAAAAAACAACAACAAACACAACAACAAAAGAACAGAACGAAAAGAAAAGAAAAATAAAATGACCAACTGTGAAACTCAAGGAAGGAGGAAAAAATATATATCTATATATATTTGGTTGTTTGTTCCAACCCTCCCACCTTAGGTTCAGCGAAAGTATTTGTTTAAAGAAAATTAAATTGTAATGGGGGGAGGAGAAATAAAACACACACAAAAATTAAGTCCCTTCTTCTCCCCATCCCTCCCCCATCCCTCCTCTGAATTCCTCTTCCCCCTCATCCCCTCCCCGAAGAAGAGCCGTCTGCAGAGAAGGGGAACAGTTAGAGACCTTGGTTAGTAGAGAAGAAAACAACAAAAGAACTGGACCAAGAAACCAAAGACTTAAAGATGGCCGACATTCCGCAGATGAGACAGAAAGGTTAGTTCGGTTTTTCATTCATACCTTGCCCCACCTGTCCCTGCCCATCCCTTGGTCCCCAGGGTTATAAGCGCGTTAGTAACACACACAGAGTCGGTAACGGGGTTTTCCAACAGAGGGTGAGAGAGGGAAAGGCAGGGGATTAAGAAGCAGACCCAATTATGCAGTATTAGTAAGTCCTATCAACTGAAATGTTAGAGAGTTTAGGGGAAGGAAGGGAGGGAACAAGGGCTGTGAGGAGGATTGGGCTATTGGTTGGAGCCATGGACTTACAGGTTTGTTGGCTAACTGATCAACCAGATGGCTTTCCAGAGAACTGGCTAAAGAGCGAGTTGGTGCTGGCCAACTGGCTGACCAGTGGCCATGCCGGGTCAATGGATTAACCAGTTGGTGATGGGCCAGCTGGCTATCAGGCTAGAAGAAGAGTGGGCATCACCCCTGGAGAATCAAAGGACTGGCAAGAATGAGAGGCAATTTCATTTTGGAGGCAAAAGGAAGGGGTTCCCAAGGAGCATAGGAGGGACCATGGATGCCTGCTTTTCCTGGGGATGGAGAATACGCAAATCGATCCTGGGAGTCACTGAGGAGAGGGGCAGCTCCTCTGTTTTTGGTTTTTGCTTTTTTTTTTTCTTCTCATCCTTAAGAAAGGAAGAGAGAGTAAGTCGCCACCAGTACAGGGAAAAGGAAATGTTGCCCTCCATGGGCTGGCAGATGGCTCATATATTATATCAAATTATTGCAGACCCTCCTCCCTCTCCTCCCCATCTCCCACCCATAGCTGACTCCTCCCACATGTCCACCTTGACTTTTCAGAACTTTCACCAAAAGTTCTCCAGGCTCTTCAGTCACCCCAACCCCATTCTCTTACTCTCCGGGCTATTGTCCCTCCCAGAATCAAGTGCCCACCACCACCACCTCTACCAGTCTCTAGAATTGGTAAGGCCACCCCAGCAGCACAGCCTCCTTTCATGTACACCCATAAACCCCTGAGTCTCCATTCCCCAGAGCTAGCACCAGAAATTCATTCCCCTACACCCATAAAAAGGAACCTCTAAAATCCCTGACTTTTCCCTAAGCTATAAGCGCACTCTTTCTACCCCAGTCTCTAGTGTCCCCACTCTCATGTGGCTCTAAGTTCATTTTCTCTTCTCATTGCCACAGACAGCAGCAACAACCACCTTCCAAATTATCCCTGTCTTTGGGGAGGACATGTCAGAGGCACTGAGGCAGCTTTACTTAAGAGTATTAGAGATGGAGGGACATTATTGCTTGATGCCTGTTAAATACTAAACTATACCCCAGACAGTGTGATTGTGAGAAGGAGAGGTATTCTAGGGACAGATCCATTAGTTAGAGAGTTGTTATAACCAGTGGGCACAGGACTAATTCAGTAAGATAATGAATAAGAGCCTTGTATAATTAAAAATAACAGAATTCAATATTTAGCAGCCAGAAGAAGTGCTGAATAACCAATATTAATTATTAGTGATGCAGAAGCAGTTTACATAGCAAGAGAAGAGTCTAATTGCAGGTGCAGTGATGGGAGCCAGGGGATAGCGTGTGATAAGAGGATTAGTACTGGCGGCTGGTAGGACTGTCATGAAATGAAGAGGCCAACTAGTCAGAACAAGGAACAATTAGCTTCAGGGCAGCTAAACAACCAGACCCAAAAAGGTAAGTGTTGTCTGGTTTCACTGCCCTAGTCAAACAAGGCAGGAAGAAAAAGGCATTGGAGGTAAAAATCCAACTACTACTCTTTGAGTTAGAACTGGTTGTAGAGAATAAAATAAGATTTAAATGTTTTCAACTTTAAGAAGAAGATTCCATTTTAACAAGTAGAACAGCAAATTAAGAATCAGGATTGATGGCGGGGTGCAGTGGCTCACGCCTGTAATCCCAGCACTTTGGGAGGCTAAGGCGGGCAGATCACGAGGTTAGGAGATCAAGACCATCCTGGCTAACATGGTGAAACCCCATCTCTACTAAAAATACAAAAAATTAGCGGGGAGTGGTGGCAGGTCCCTGTAGTCCCAGCTACTCGGGAGGCTGAGGCAGGAGAATGGTGTGAACCCGGGAGGCGGAGCTTGCAGTGAGCTGAGATCACGCCACTGCACTCCACCCTGGGCGACAGAGCGAGACTCTGTCTCAAAAAAAAAAAAAAAAAAAGCAGGATTGAGAAGAAAGAGATGTGAGTTCTAACCCTTGGGCCTTCCACAAATTTGATGAGAGATCCAGCCTTCCTCTTAAAAATAGTAGGGTTGGAGTAGACGAGATGGGGCCCCTCTAGACCTAGGGATTATGGATCCAGACCCAGTCCAATGGAGATCATGCTTATGGGGGCAATTGTCGTGAAATTCTAGAATGCAGCTTCCACTGGAACCCATTCCTGGTGGCCTGGGACACAGCACAGGGAAGGGGTACACAGCAGCCTAGGCCTTCCCAATGGCCAGGATCTGGAGAGCTGAGGCTTCAGAATAACAGATGAGCAACAAAGGCTTTATCCCACTCACAGAAACAGCTAGAGAGCTCCTGGAGCCTAGGAGCACAAGCATGACAACACATGATGAATGAGAAGGGTATCAAAGTCACAGAGGGGAGAAGTTAGGCATCATATCAAGTGGTCATTTTTACCAAGTCTTTCTGACTCAAACACCAGCTCTAGGAATTCACCAGGCAGAAAGGAGAGCCTCAGGACAAAACTGTACCCCATCTCCACCTTGAAATCTGAGTGTAGATCCAGCCTGCTCAAGAAAGCCAAGAGAGGGGAATATTTACATAAATCATAAAAATCTGGGGTGAAGACAATCTGTGGAACTTGAGTAAAAGAAGCTCAAGACAAGGAGAAGAGGAACCCACTTCACTTGCACATAAGAGGGACCCATTTTTCAGAGATACAAGCAGAACATTGAAATGGCTTCAAGATCTGAGAACATCCAAGAATGACAGAAGCACAGGACAAACCCCAGCCTCCTTTGCATTTTGCACCAATGACAACAACCAGGCCCTCACTTGGAGGCAGAGGATCAGAGTGGTTTCAAAGTCAGACTTCCAACTCCACCACTTCCTAACTGGATAACCTTGAGCAAGTTCTTTAACCTTCTGTGTCTTGTTTTTCTCATCAGTAAAATGGGAATAATATCTCCACCTCACAGAGTTGTCATAAAAATTAGGTGATATCTCTAAAGAGATATGAGATCTTTGAGGCCAGGGGCTAGTGGGGAGAGACGTTACAGTGCGATCTGAGAAGTACTGTGACAGAAAGATAAAGTCCTGAGGAAATTTAGAGGAGCGACCAGGAGAGGTGTTCTTCTGGTCTTGTAAAGTGAATTAGGGTCGGGCGCGGTAGCTCATGCCTGTAATCCCAGCACTTTGGGAGGCTGAGGTAGGTGGATCACTTGAGGTCAACAGTTCAAGAGCAGCCTGGCCAACATGGTGAAACCCCATGTCTATTAAAAATACAAAAATTAGCCGGGCATGGTAGCAGGAGCCTGTAATCTCAGCTACTCAGGAGACTGAGGCAGGAGAATCGCTTGAACCTGAGAGGCAGAGGTTGCAGTGAGCCGAGATTGCGCCACTGCACTCCAGCCTGAGAGACAAAGTGAGACTCTATTGCCAAAAAAAAAATAAAATAAAATAAGTAAAAAAGTGAATTGGAGGGTTTTTTCCCAAGAGGACAAGAAGTAGTTCAGTGCTCACATGAAGTAGTTAGCTCTGCTACTTTTGGACATGGGTCCTCGCATCCAAAACCTTACCAGTTGTCTTCAAGAAAGAGACCAAATGGATCAGAAAAAAACTATTAGGAAAACAACTACAAACACTCAATAGTTGCTGGTATTAAGCCACCAATTTTCTTACCATCTAGAAGTACAGATAAGGAATGAACACAAATATTGACAACACAGGCAGAATGTGACGAGAGGGCTCAAATACACGTTTCCAAGGGCTCAAAGAACATAGCCAAGAAGGAAGGTTGGCTGGAGGAATGGATCAAGGAAGGTTTTATGAAGATGGTGGCATTTAAGCTGGGCTTGAAGGATTGAAAAAAAAAACAACTAATTCGTGCCAGGCACTGTGTTGAGTGCTTTAAGGCAATACCCCAGTTAGTCATCAAAAGGTTCATTCTCACTTTGCTGATGAGGAGCTGAAGCCCACAGAAGTTGTATAACTTGCCTAAAAGCACTCAAACTATTGGCAGAGCTGGGATTTGAACCTGATCTTTCTGACTCAAACCTCAGATCTAGGATTTCACCAGGCAGAAAGGAGGGCAAATGAGTGGTGTCTGTAGGAGAACTGTGAAAACAAAGGGAAAAACTAAGAAAGTTGGCATGGATGAGTATGGAGAACAGCACAGCAGGCCCTGAGACAGGATGTATGCCATGCCAGAGAGGGAGAAAGGCCTGGGCAGGAAGGAGAGGAAAGGAATCTAATTGCCTGATGGACTCCACCCCTGGGGACTCCATCCTTAGGGGAATGTGTTCCTAAGGAAGGCATTCCTAGACTCCCAGGGGTCTCCTCATCCTTAGTGACTCCATCCTTGGGGACTGCATGCTTGGGGACTCCATCTTTGGAGGACTACATTCTTGGTGGACTCCACCCTTGAAGACCGCATGTTTGTGGACTCCATCCTTGAGGACTGCATCCTTGGTGGACTCCAACCTTGGGGATTCCATTCTTGGGGATTCCATCTTTGGCTATTCCATCCTTGGGGACTCCATCCTTGGCAGATTCCATCCCTGAGGACTGCATCTTTAGGGTACTCTGCCCCTGGGGGACTCCATTACTGGGGAATCCATCCTTGGGGACTCCATTCTTGGGGACTCCATCCTCAGCAGACTCTATCCTTGGGGACTGCATCTTTAGGGGACTCTATCCTTAGGGACTCCATCCCTAGAAGAATGCATTCTTAGGAGATTCCATCCTTGGGGACTGCATCCTTGGGGACTCCATCCTTGGGGACCACATCTTTGAGGGACTCCATCCTTGAGGACTGCATCCTTGGCGACTCCATTTCTGGGACCTGGAGGAGCTCCTGAAAGCCTCTGCACCAAGGAGAGGAGTTATCCAAGCTGGGCAGGAGGAAGCACCATGTGATATTTGGATAGCCAGCTTGTCTTCCAAATTTGGTGCTGGCTAATGAGGAAATGGGTTTGCACACTGCTTGCATGGTGGTGGGAGGCAGTTGGGAAGCATACTGGGTATGGGAGGAGAGTGGGCCCAGGATTTAAAATAGACCTTGGGGAATCCTCAGAGGTAATAATTCCTGCCGCCAAGATCCTCCAAGAGACACCTCCAATCACAGTGACCTCGAGGGCTGGATTTGAAAGGAGAGAAAGGAGAGAGCGAGACACTGTCTCATCAGGTGCCCCTGGTCCTAACTGCTATGTTCTGAGAGCCTCTAGATGATTCCAGGGATAATTACCAAGTCCAAGGGAAAAAGAGAAATTCTGCCTCCTTCTAATCTTTGGAGCTGGCCTTTGACCCAGTCCCATGGCTGCAGAAGCAAAGGGAATGGAGACCCCTCAGTGCTGGTTCCCAGGCAGGTCCTCCCCAGAAGGCCATCTCCCTGGCCATTCTAATCAAATGAGAAAAATAACCTGGGAACCACAGTGTTCTCAGATCCTGGCCCTCTATCCTATTAAGGCTGAAGACAGATGTCATTTCTCCCTGTCCTTGCTCCTGGCCCACCAAACGTGGGGGAGACAGAATATTGATTCAAATCACTCCACCCATCATCACCCTTCTTATCACATAAGTGTTGTTCCAATCCCAGGATGTCACCCAGACACTATAAAAACTTGATTGAGGCCAGGTGTGGTGGCTAACGCCTGTAATCCCAGCATTTTGGGAGGCCAAGGCAGGAGGATCATTTGAGGTCAGGAGTTCAAGACCAGCCTGGCCAATATGGTGAAACCCCATCTCTACTAAAAATACAGAAATTAGTTAGGCATGGTAGCAGGCATCTGTAATCCCAGCTATTCGGGAGGCTGAGGCAGGAGAATCACTATAACCTGGGAGACGGAGGTTGGAGTGAGCCAAGATCATGCCACTGCACTCCAGCCTGGACAACAGACTGAGACTCCGTCTTTAAAAAAGAAAGGAAGGGAGGGAGGGAAGGAGGGAGGGAGGGAGGGAAGGAAGGAAGGAAGGAAGGAAGGAAGGAAGGAAGGAAGGAAAGAAACTTGGTTGAGCAGGGCTTCTCCATATCAGCACTACTGATATTTGGGGTCAGATAATTCTTGGTTATGAGGGCTGTCCTGCAAACTGTAGGGTGTTCAGCCTCATCCTGGCCTCTAACCATGAGATGACAGTGGCACCCCCAAGTTATGACAGCCCAAAATGTCTCCAGATGTTACCAAATGTCTCCCGGGGAGCACAACACGATTAAGTGACTGAGAAACACTGCTTGAGGGACACAAGATCCAATAAATTACTCTTTGAGGCCAGGAAAAACAGGCCCATGAAGGGCTTGGTGAGGATGAACTTGGCCACAGTCTAGGCCTTGAGTGAGGGCAGTGGAGCCAGAGCATGGCTCTGAGGCTGACCTTCCCCTAGTAGCCATGATGACCAAGAGAGGACTGCTTGTCTGCAGCTCCAACACTTCATATTTATGGGTGTGGACTGGAGTCAAGAAACTCCCCCAGAATCCCTTTTTAAAGAGAATGCCCAATCAAAGTCTTTAAGCAGACACCCTCTGTGGACCTCAGGACCTGCTTTACGGTCCATATGACCTGCCTCTGCTCTGAGCCTTCTGGTAGAACAATCCAGGGGAAGAGGTTTCCATCAGTTACCAGCTTGGACTCTGGACTACGGGAACCCCAGGAAGAAGCAACCAAGGGTCACTGTCTACACTCAGCACTACTGAGGCCGAGTGTCTCCTCCTCTGTGTGGCTTTCCCACCTCCCCTAGCCACAGACCTCTCCCTCGTCTTGGGTATCACTCTAGTCGTAGGATGTTTAAGGTTTCTGCTGTTCACTTGGCACTGGCATGGCTTTGCTCTATTCACTTTTAACAGACTCATCTTGTCTCCTCAAGAGCTGAACTCCTGGAAGGGCAGGGACCATGTCTTTTTTTTCCCCCTCTGTTCCCAGTATGGATGTGCCATGTATTTTTTGGTCATATGATGGATGGGGACTCTGAACTTGGAGCATCTTGCCGAAGTCAATACCAGGTGACAGCACTGGTCATAGAGAGAGCAAAGCGAGCAGAAAGCACGAGAGTCCTCCATACTCCTCAATAAAATGTGTGTGGCATCTGAAACTGTCACAAATGCACATGACACACTCAGGTGCACTCGGTAATGACAACGCGGGACAGCCCTCTGATTGGGTAAAGGGATGATTTGACAAGAAGAGGAGCCCTGCACTGAGGAGTGACTCCACCAAGCATGTCACTCTGTGAAACTCAGGGGCCACTAAGAATAGGCACATTAGTAGGAGCCCGGCTGCAACAGGTAGTGGCAGGTCTAAGGAAAAGCAGCAGGACTAGCCACTGCGTTCTCCTGGCAAGGAGGAGTGGCATTAATGAGGAGGTATCCCCACTAGATCATCATCGATGGTGTGAAATCAGAACAGGTAAGACGAGTGGGAGGCCAGCCAAGATCCTGAGCCTACTGACGAGCCTTTCAGTGGGAGGAAGGGGAGGAGAAGGAGGATGACAGGAGGAGAGACAAGGAAAGTTAGCCACCATACCCATAGAACCAGGAAGTTCAGAGAAGATAACTAGGAAGAGACTGGCCAGAGGCCTTGGGAAAGGAGAAGAGGACCACTGCTAAGAGGAACTGTCTGGTGGGAGCATCTGGGAACAGGAGCTCCTGTCTGCAGGAGCCAATGCAGGAAGGTCTCTGAGCACCTGTATGGGCTTGCCCAGGAGCTGGAGGAGGCAGAAAGCAAGCCATGGATGCTGGGAGGGCCTGGCAGCCCTCCCAAGGGCTGAAAGAAAGAGAAGGAAAAGAAGGGCATGTCCTGCCTAGAGGAGATAAGGGGCCAAGCCCCCTCTCTGGTCCTGCTCTCTGTCACCCACCTGCTACGCCACCACCTCACTGGCTCCATCTCTGCCTCTGTCCTAAAAAGTCCTCAGCTGGGGGCAGAACACATCCTGCCCCCACACATAACTCAGGCTTGCCTTCATGCTTTGCTGCCCAAGTGTTGGGACACCCTCATCTTCTCCACCAGGCCAAAGCCTGCCCACTCCACAGGACCCCCTCCCCACCCCCTGGCACCCAGGCACACCCATTCAGGCACTGGCTCACTCCTCCCATCTCCTGAATTGCCCTCCTGCTAAATCACCTGATTTCTTAGCCCCAGTCCTTGAAAGCCCAGCTGCTCCCAACAATCTGAGCCCAGTCCTTCCCCTGCCCTCAGGCTCCTGCCCAGGGGCAGCTCTAGAGCCTCCTCCTAGCTCAGCTCCCTGGTCTCTGAAGCCTGCCAGCCACTGCAGCCTTATGTTGGGACCCTCACAGCCCCAATCCCTGTTCTTCTCCAGAACTACACCTCACTGCCCAGCCCTGATCCCTCCATCACAAGCTCCCGGCAGCCCCCTCTCCCAACCCCCGTTCTGCCCCAGGTATATCTAATCCCTGGCCTTCTTCTCACTCCCCCTACCTGGCGCAGGTTTCGGGTGACCCGGACGTCGTGCCAGGTGTTGTCGTTGAACTTGCCATTGACGGGTTCCACAAGGGCCTCGAAGGCACCTGAGCCTAGGTTGATGACCAGCCAGACAGCTCCAGACTTGAGGGACAGGTTGACGTAGTCGGCCGACTTGCCTGTGTGCAGCATCAGGCCGTTGCGTTGCAGGGTGCGGAAGGCCAGCGTGATCTCGTCAGTGCTGCTCTGGATGGGGTTGTGTGACAGGTCGTAGCAGAAGAACTCATTGCCTTTGAAGGTCGCCACAAACTCCTCCTTGCCTGGATGCCATGGTGTGGGGAAACGGGAGAAGGCTGAATGGGGTAGGGTACGCCAGTGCTTCCCTCTCCCCTCCAGCAACCCAGGCACTGGTCCTGGGCACCAGGAGCCCAGAGGTCCCAACCTGTATGTAGCTTTAGGCCCCTTTCCCTCCCTCAGCCTGTCAACCATCCTCTTGGAACCCTGCCGTCTCTGCTGTCAAAAGTCAATGTCCCCTGTGTCCATTTCCAAACCAGGAGGCTGCTAAGTGGCTCCCATACTGACAGCTGACAATTACTCTGCCACAGGACCCAGCAGAGCAGAGGGTGCTCACTGTCTCCTCCCCAGCAACCTTCCCATCGGCCACTCCCCTTAACAAAGGGACATAGAAGGGAAGTAAGAGGCTCTGCCTTACTTTTCCCTGGGTGCTCCTCCCATATGGCAGGGTCCACAAGGGCCTCCTATGCACAGCCCACCTCCCTTCCTGCCCCTCCTCCAGCGATGGCCAATCTCAGTGCCTGAAGACAGTTTCAGCCTCACCATATGGGATGGGACCAATAGGCCTGCTGTGTAACAGGGAGCAGATGAGGAGAATGGGAGGTGGGGGAATGGGGGAAGGGTCAGGAAGACACACAGGAAGGCAATGCAGGTGACAGGGATATGCACCGGATAGCAACAGGCCACCAGGCAGAGCTCACATGGGTGACCACCGCCCCAGCTATCATCTCCACCCCCAGCTCCCTACTCCAAGCCAAGGACAGCGCAGACAGGCCCAAGGTGGAGAGCAAAGAGTGCCTGGATGTGACCTGTGTGTGCCCAAAGAGTGACAGGGCAAGGGCAGGCCTGGGCCTCGTGTGTGCGCATGTCTGTGTATGTGCATGTATGTCCGTAGGCACCTGGCACAGGGCCCTTCCACTGGCACTTTTTAAGCAGAAGCAAAAACTACTGGGAGAGCCTGAGGGATTGTCAGCATTCTGTAAGCTGGTAACAAGTGAGATTGTCAGCATTCTGTAAGCTGGTAACTACTGACAATGACTCAGTAGTACCAAGAAGTTTAAGTTTCCATACAACACCGGCACAAGCCAGAGTGCAAGCAGAGAGAAGAGAACCGGATATGAAGTCAGGACAAACCAGAGGACCTGGGCTCTACCAGTGGCTACCTCTGGCCATTAAGCAGTGGCACACAGCTGGCCCTGCCTATCTCACAGGACAGGTGCAGGGCAAACAACACTGGCCGTGAGAGTCTTTATGAAGAGGCCAAGCTAACCAAATGCGGGAATTCTCAATAGATGCTCCCAAGGCCCAGGCAAGAACACGCACAATGCCAGGGTGCACGCAGGGCCACCAGGAGGCACTTGCCTTCCCCTGGTGGGGGCAGGGCTCAGCAGCAGTGCTATGTGTTGAGGCAGTGGGGTGGTGGCGGGGGGGTCTCGGAGTGCAGATTCTGCAGATCCCCTCCCCTCCACACACAGCCTGTTTCTGTCTCTCTGGGCAGGCTGCCCACAGCCTCTGTCCCCACTGCCTCCGGATGCCAAGGCACCAGCTGCTGCCCCTGAGCCTGGCACAGCACTTGCTGCAGCTGGCAAGGCCTGGTTTCCTGAGGCCACAGGGCAGCAAGGCTGGTGGGGGCCTGGGCAATATCGGGACAGTCTGAATCCCTTTCTCTGTCTACTTAGGGTACCAGTGGGGAGGGCCAGAAAGCAAAAGTGAGGACCCCAGCAGAGACAAGAGGGGAAGGCAGGGAAGAATGGCAAGGAGAAGGGAGGTGGGGCAGAGCCGGGGAAAGGTGAACCATCGCAGAGACAGACAAGAAATGAAGAAGGCTCAGGACTGTGAGGGAGCAAGAGGGGATGAGCGCGGCTATCTGGATAAAGGAGCAAGCCCTGCGGGGACAGGTACAGGAGATGGGAAGAGAGCCAGAAACGAAAGTGGACAGGGACCTCTAGGGAACAGAAACCATGGCTTTCTGGGGCCTTGCTGTTTCCATAGCAATGAAGCCTGCTGTCCAGGCACTGGGAGAACCAGGGGGCTCAAGGACCAGAAAAAGGAATGTGTTTGACCTTGGTTTTGCCACATGTACTCGTCCCACCCAGAAGCCACTCCTCCCACTCCCTCACCTTCACTGTAGTCAAAGAAAATATCATTAAATAGAGTCAAACAGAAAGAAAGAAAAGAATAAGGCAACTGTGTGAAAAAGTGATTCAGACAGAACAAAAGAGGCCAGCAAAAAGGAAAGAGGTGGGTCTGGGGCTGGACCGTGGCTGCCAAGGCCAAGTGGAGAAACGAAGCCATTCCTCAACTCCTCAGCTCTGCCTCCAGTCTCCTGGGGCAGGTGGCAAAGCTAGCTACTCCGGAACCTGCGCCTCCACGGGCTCCAGTCCCTTTGCCACCAGAGACCTGGGTCAGCCCAGAGATGCCAAGAGGCCTGAGGAGCAGCCAAAGAGAACCTGAAAGCCTTTGAGAAGAGGGACAGAAAAGAGATGAGCAAGTGTGGAAAGAAAGCCAAGGCTGAGCAAGTGTGGAAAGAAAACCCAAAGATGGTGAGGAGAGAGAGAGAGAACCTGAGTAGGGGCGGTCGGGGCATGACTTCAAGGGACTGGTGGAGGGATTCTACTGGAGTGAGCCTGTGGGGGCAACCAAGGGGCTCAGCAGAGCACAAACCAGATCTGGGCTGAACAAGCCCTGAAGCACCAGGGGGCGCTCTCCCCCATCTCGCCGCTCTGGCGCGACTGGGAACTACGACTCCCAGCAGCGCTTGCACAGTTACCGCCCCTAATTGCTCCGGACCCAGGAAGCAGGATAACAGCTGATGCTCGTTTATCTCCCACAGTTGGGGAGTCTGTAGCCCTACAAGTGTCCCCAGTGAAGATGAATGTGGCTAGAGACTAGTTGTTGTGGTCCTGCATTTCTGAGTACCATGCATGAGGGACAGAGCAGCTGCCTCCTTTCCAGGCCCAGTTCCCAGACCTCCTCTGGGAAGGTCTCCAGCGCCCCCCTCCGCCCTCCCTACTCTCGAGCTCTACAGCTGTCTGTTCTGCTCACTTGGCACTTACTGCCTAGTAACATCTTGTACTGCTCCCTGGAGAGGAAATGTGATG
This sequence comes from Piliocolobus tephrosceles, assembly GCF_002776525.5. Classification (NCBI taxonomy): domain Eukaryota; kingdom Metazoa; phylum Chordata; class Mammalia; order Primates; family Cercopithecidae; genus Piliocolobus; species Piliocolobus tephrosceles. Next base: position 9,443,364 of record NC_045446.1, on the reverse strand, counting down.
TGAGAAAGAAGACCTGGGCCCTAGCGCTGGCTCCACCACCAGCTTTGTGACCTTGGCTGGTCACAAAGCTGGGCTCTAAGTCCCAGTTTCCCCCTCTGGAAAATGGAGCTGATCATCAAGAACTGCACAGGCTGCTGTGGGCATCTCAGAAAGAGAAAGGGCGGTGTCCAGCTTCCTCAACTGCAAAGCATCCCACAAATAAACAACTCATGCCTGTTGGTAACTTTCTGCCTCTCCCTGTGTCTCCTCTCTTTCTCAAGGAATCTCTTTTTTTTTTTTTTTTTTGAGATGGAGTCTCACCATGTTGCCAGGCTGGTTTTAAACTCCTGGCCTCAAGCAATCCTCCCACCTCGGCCTCTCAAAGTGTTGGGATTACAGGCATGAGCCACCGTGTCTGGCCTCAACGAATAAATTAACTCCTCTGAAAAGAGCCTACACTTTTCATATACTTTGCATGGACCACACTTTATTGTAGTTATTTGTTAGAATATCAATCAGCCCCTTGGGAACAGAGCCCATTGGCTCATGTAAAATAAATTTGCTGAGCACACGGCTACTTATGTGCCAAGAGCTGTGTAAAGGACCAGGGGCATAGGAACAAAAATATCCAATCCCTGGCCTCAGGGAGCTTGGTCTAGTTTGGGAAGCAAACAGGTAAAGTGACAGTTATGATACAGTGTGATGAGCCTTCTAGTGGGAAGTGTGGACAAAGGAAATACCGCAAGTGACCAGGTCCGCCTGGGGTATTCAAGAAGACTTCCAGTGTGGATGACCTGGCTGCTTTTTTAAGAGTCAGACGAAAGAGATACACCAAGTCATTGGAGAGAGGACAAGGATGGCAGAAATCCAGGCAAACAGAAGAGCAGACTAAAGAATGGAAATAGGACTCCATAGCCCCAGTGCTTGGCACCCACTGGAGTTCCTTGAGGACTTGTTATAGTGGCTTGCAAACTTCTTAGGAAAGAGATTATCTCAAGAGAGGCAGCCGCAGTACAGAAAAAGGAGCTAGAGCCCCCAAGCAGGCTTAAAGGCCCTGTGCTGGCCACAGCTCCCAACCAGAATCTCTCTGGACTGGGCACCTAGCAGGCTTCCAGAATTTGATGGTTAAATTGGGGTTGCCCTGCTGCCTGGTTGCCTTACCAAAGAAACAGACACTTCCTAGGGATCAGCCTGAACAACTGCCACAAAAAAAGATACCTGTGTTCTAGAAAGAGGTCATCAGAACAATTGAGCTTTGCGAAAGAAATGGAGGTGTGTGGCCCTTCACACCAGGGCAGCTAATGGGGCCTTTGGAATGGCACTCAGGGAGCAGGCCCATCAGTTCCCACAGGCCTCAGAGAGGACAAGGGGATGTGCCTGCATTGACTTGGCTTCCCCCCAGGAAGCACAGTTAGCCTGCAGCAGGATGAGGGCTGGGCTCTCTGGGGACCATGGGGATCACTGACCTTTTGTTGGCTGGTGCACATCGCCGGCTCCTCCTCTCCCGGCCCCCCCCTCGGAGAACAGTAAGGACCCTACTGGAGAAGCAGAATTGGGGAGTCAGGCACAGGGGCTACCGAGCCAGTCCCTCCCCAGCCTTGAGGGGATGAAGGGCCCTCTCCAGGGTGGAGGTGCTGCTTGCAGGGACAGGGGAGAAGAGGCTTTTCTGGGGACTCCCTTGCCTTCAAGACCTCTAAGGAAGGAGCTGCTTGACAAACCAAGGACGATCAGCCCCACAGACCCCATCAGACTCATGATCACCGACTTCCACTCTTTGCCTGGGGTGGGGAGACTGGGCAGAGGAACAGAGGCCTCACCATGAGTGCAGGATCCCTCCTTCCCCACAGCAGGCAAACAGGCCAGCCCTCAGCACTCAGAACTGGAGGCCCCCAGTTCCCCCTTCCAACTGCCCGCTCATTCTCCTAGCCTCCTTCATGAGGCACATTCTCCCCACCACTCTGCACCTTTGCTCACACCCGTTATGCTGGGTCAAGCTCACACTTCCCAACTCGTTCAAAAGCCTGACACAGGCACCCCTCTCATCCAGAAACTTCTCCAGATTTACACCCCAAGCTCCTCTTCTGTTCTTTCCCGTCCTTGAGGCGCTCACTATACCTTGAGGCCATTCACACCTGCTTTATTCACCACAGTGAGTGCTCAGAAGCTCACCCTTGTCCAGTCCTTTGCCAGTTAGACCCCAGAGCTTCCCAGAGATTTCCAGGGGCTTCCTGTAATTCCTGTCTGTTTTTCATCCCACCACCGTGCCTACAAAACGGCTGTGCATGTCAAAGGAGATCCTGCCTGGAGCTCAGCCTGGATGTGGGCAAGTCCTTTCTCAGGAGTTATTTCTCACTCCCCACCACCCCCTTCATCAGCAGCACCTGGGCCTCAGTCCAAAGGCCCTGGTGGGCACATGTTACCATGTCTGGGTTCCAGGCCGGCTTGAACTCTTCACCCCACCTCTGCCCCCGCCAGTGAACCTGTATACTCAGCAACTGGCTTCTAGGTACCCAGCCCTACTTCCAGATCCACAGGATAGCTTCAGGATGAGAAAACTCAGTGATGAAGGGGAAAAGTCCCTATATGGGCTCTTACTCCAACACCAGTTGCAAATCCCCAAACTTGAACTAGAATAATACTTGAGCTGTGGAACTTTCCAGGGGGGCTTTCTGAGATCCTTTGGGAGAGCCTTCCCTTATGACAAAGGGGAACCACAGCCAGCACCCATAGAACCAGGCACTGAGAGGCAAGAAGGATGTGAGTGAACCAACCAGGGCTCCTACTCCAGACTCTCCATTTGGGACTTCCTCTTTCCCCACACTTCTTGCCATAATTTCACATCCCTGCAAGACTCCAAGGCCTCTACCTCCCCAGACCTAAATCCAACCCAGATTTCATATCTATACGAGTTTCTCCCTGTAGCCCAATCTTGGTCCTGCCTATAAGCTAAGGACCCCACTGTGTTCCTCCGTAAGATGACCCCACAACAGAGGGCTGAACTGGGCAGGTCCAACAGTGCCAAAGGGTCTGGAAGGCCAAAACCCTGAGCTCAGAGAGAATCAGTGACAGCAGAGGGCTGGAGTAGGCCAGAGCTGGAGGAGCTCAGACAGGACTCCAGGTTTACTTAACACGAGGGCTCTCAAAGATGGTAGGCACTTAGTCAAAGGAGTGCTAAAATTAAATGCCTAGTCCCAACCATACCACCAATTAGGGCTGTGGAATCACTAACGAGTCATTGCATCTCTCTGGTCCTCAATGTCGTCATCTGTTAAATAAGGTTAAGAGATGTTCAATGTAATCCCAGCACTTTGGGAGGCCGAGACGGGCGGATCACGAGGTCAGGAGATCGAGACCATCCTGGCTAACATGGTGAAACCCTGTCTCTACTAAAAATACAAAAAAATTAGCCCGGCATAGTGGTGGGCGCCTGTAGTCCCAGCTACTTGGGAGGCTAAGGCAGAAGAATGGCGTGAACCCGGGAGGCGGAGCTTGCAGTGAGCTGAGATGGTACCACTACACTCCAGCCTGGGTGACGGAGCGAGACTTCGTCTCAAAAAAAAAAGAGACGTTCAAAAGACACAAGGGTGAAGGCGTGCGGGTGGGCAGGGGGTTGGGAGTGCACACTGTGGAAAGGCAGAGACCCTACAACTCTACACCCATTCCCTTCTAGTCATGGATGGGGGCCTCCCACAGTAGCAGGGTGAGGGTGATGAGACTGCCTAAGACCCTCTTTCTCCAGCCCATGCTTTTCTCTTGTTACTTAGGTCCATAGAAAAGAAAGAATGATTAGAATGAGTGGAAGGAAATCAAACACCACCATGAGAAAGAAAAAAAGCAAGATACACTACCAGGAAAATGCAAAAACATGGTGACTGGAGACAACGGCAGGAGTTCAAACATCTCTTGATGTCAGAAACCAAGGTGAGATGTGGGTGGATGGAGTGCTTCAGGGTGGGCAAGGGAGAGGGGAGCACACAGACAAGGGCAGGCCCCCACCCCCACCCCAGCACCCCCCAAATAAAATTAAGAAATGGCAAAGGAAGCGGGTAGGAAAGGAAGGAAGGTGTCAGGACAGGTGGAGGAGGGGAAGGGGACAGGGGAGGGACAGGGAGAAGAACAGAAAATCCAGGCGCAGGTTGGGGGCAATCCAATCAAATCCAAACCAAACCAAAACTTCAAACCATACCTTCGCTGTTTAACGTCAGGTGAGCCGGACCTTGGAAAGGGGAAGGAGAGAAAGAAAGAAAGAAAAAAAAAGAAGAAAAAAGAAAGAAAAGGGGAAAGAAACAAAGAAAACACAAGTCATCAAAATCAGCCAGAGAGAAGGGAGAAAAAAGCTTTTGCTGCCACAATTTAAAAACCCTTTTTAACTTGTGACAGACATCGGGGGGGGGGGAGCCCCAGCCCAGGAGCTGAGGAGAGGGGCCCGATGCCGAAACAGCGGGTGGAGGGCACAACAGGGGAAGAGAGAAAGAGAGATTAGGGGCTTCAGAGAGGGTGAGAAGGGTACAGGCAGAACCGGAGGAAGGAGGGGGCAGGGAGTCACTGCAGGGGGCAGAGGAGATTTTGGTTTCTTTTTTTCTTCTTGCCGGAAAAAAAAAAAAGGAAAAGGAGGAGAAGCATTAGGCTGGGAGGGTTGCTTTTTCCTTTTTCTTTTTTTCTTTTTTTTTTTCTTCCGGGAGGCGGAGAGAAAAAAAAACGGTCAACGAGAAAAACGATTCAGATGGAGGAGAAAATAAAACACGACACAAAAATCAAAGCCACCTGGAGAGAGAGAGAGTGTCCTGTTAGCATGGGATTAAACGGGCAAGGGGGCCTCCAACCCCCCAACACCCCTAATCCCAGTTACCCCTAGGATGCTGACAGAAAGGGGGGAAAGATGGGGGGTATAAAGAACCCGGGCCTAAAAGGATCCTCCACTAAAGCGGGGTTTGGAAGGGCATCTGTTGGGTTCTAATCCTCCCAGGTACCCTTCCCAATAACCTCTGTAGGGATAGTAGGGACCCTGCACACCTGGGTTCTAAGAGGAAACTGGGGTTCAAGAGGACAAAATTAGAGAGGAAGCAGGTAAGAGAAGGTAGAATCTACGGAGACACTGAGAGACTGGGCTCAGAGCTCTCAGACAGCAAGGTCCAAAGAGGACAGCCAAGCCCTATGGGAGGAGGCCCAGCTCTCTGAAAGGTCCAAGTACACCATTCATAAATTACAGACCCCCTTTCTCTGGCCAGGGCCTCTCTCAAATGACCCAAAAGCTGGATTTTGAAAATAGAAAATGGACTGATACGAAGATCAGCTAGGATTTCCATCCAGAATTACACTGGCCCCTTGAGACAGCCTGGTCAGTCCTAACCCAAAGTATCCCTCCCCAGCCTTAGTGGGAAGGAATCTGGCCCACTGGATCAGTACCCTTGTCCCCAACGGGCACCAGCCAAGGAACACTCTCTTCTAGAGAGGCTGGCAGCACCAGGCCCCACAGCTGGTCTGAGACCCCAGGGCTCCCTGAGATGTCCAGCCAGCTCCACCAAACCTCAGAGCCCCCCCAGCCCCACTCACTCCCCTGTGGTGTCTGGCCAAGAGGGTAGGAAAGGGAACAGCGCTGCAGTGCCACTGTCACCCTTGGAAACCAGTCCCACTGCTGTGGCAATGAGATGTTAACCCTAGGGATAGAAAGCTGGGGCCAGGATGGAAGTAGCAAGGTTAAAGAGTTACAAGTATTTCTGAGATGGGGGCCAGGATGCCTGGGTTCCAAGAGGAAAGGCAGTGAGGAGGTCAGGAAGGACGTGGCCAGATGGTTCACATTTCCCTCTTTGCCCCATCTCTCTAGGGTGGCATTGGTTTCTCCCCACGTCTGAGTCTGAGGCCACTTGGAGGAGGAGGCCACAGCCGCTGAGGGCAGCCTTAGGACTGAACAGCTCTTGGGAGGACGTAGGTTTTTATCCATGACACAAGCAAGGACCCAGGCATTTGAACCAAGTCTCCTCATTCCTTACTCTGAATACCCTCCTACTCTGCCACCAACCCTTTCCCCAAGAACTACCAGCATCTCCGTCCAAACCCCTAAACCCAGGACCCAGACCCAGAGCCCTCAACCCACATCCAACATTCCCTGTCAGAAGCAGCCTTGCTCTCAGGCTCCCACCCTTGAGAATCCAGGCCTCTGCCCACCCCCAGCCCAGGAGCCAGGTGCCCTGTGAACCCACCCTCTGTCTCCCACAGGCCTGACTGCTGCTGGGGGAAGCCACATCTCCCTCTCCCAGACCCTTCCACTGCCCAGCTCCTCGCCAGCCTCATTAGCATTCGGCAGTCTCCCTCTGTCACCACGGCAACCAGCTGCTCAGCTCCCTCAGGCGTGACAGCACCAGCCATCTTGGTGAAGGGGAGGCTGGTTCCCTTCCTGTCTACCCCTGGCTCAGCCCCAGCTGGCCCCAGGGTTTTCTCCCTAAAGTCTGTCTCCCCGCTAATCTGAAATCTCTGCTCCCTCCTCCTGGCCCCCAGCCCTACTGGGGTATTCACTTCCCCACACCCACCTGTGACATCAGCCCCTCCTCCCACCACTGGAGAAGAGACTGGCAGTGATGGATGGCATTGCCAAGGGTCCCTTCCTAGGGCACTTTATCTGGCTACTTCTGGTTCTCTTTGCCCTGCCACAAGAGGCTGGGAGGAAAAAGGAGGTGCTCGGCAGGGGCTGCAAAGCAGGATCTTGGGGTTCCTGGAGAAAGCTAGGCCTCAGGCACAGTGTCAAGTGGGAAGAGGGCGAAGGTACAGAGGACTCCTTAGAGATATAAGGAGGGCTGCAGAGTCTAGAGCACAGTGCCACAGAGGAAGCCCCCAGCCTACCCACGTGGAACCACCACCTGCTAAACCCACCTCCCCACCTTCAGTCTCATCCCCTAACTCTCCTACTGAAACCCCAGAGAGGACCACCATCGAAAGAAAGATGGTGATAGGTGACAAGGTTAAGAGACACAAAATCAGGCACAAAGACATGTCACAGAGTGACATAGAGATGCATCAGACTCCTAGGTGTATACACACACACACACACACACACACACACAGCCTCCAATACACAGCCTTGCACAGCCACTGACATGCAGGCACCCACAGTGCCACATCTAAACCAGCAGACCACCACACCACCCAAAGAAACAGTGAGGTGGCATCCACAGGCCTCTTTCCCCATGGGTCCCCAAAGCCCAGCTTCCCTTCTTGTCCCTGTCTATCAGCCCCTTTCCTCTCCCCTACTCCCGCCAGACTCCTTCTTCCCAAGTACCCCCCTGCCTTTCTTCTTTTGGCCAAGTTGTTCCCCGTTCCTGCCCCTCCCTACCGCTTGAGGCTTGAGTCTTTCTCTTCCCACCCCTTCACTTGCCCCCTCTCCTTCCTCCATCTCTCTGCTCCCTCCTTTTGTCTCTCCTCCACCATTTTTTCCCTTTCTCTCTTCCTCCCTCCATCTCTCCCTTTGTTCCAGAGGAGACATGACATCAAGAGCAAGTAAAAGTCACATCAGCACTAAATCTTATCTCCAGCCCTCAGAAGGCTGCGTCCACCCAGACACGCAGACTCTCTCTCTGACACACACAGAGAGGTAAACACTGACACACGGAGATGCAAACACAGATGCAGACACACAAAGATGCTGATGCTCTACACAGGCATACAGAAATGTGGGCCACACCACATATGCATCGATGGAGGCGCAGAGCACACCCACGCACTCAGACACAAAATCATGTTACATGTACACAGCATATATCCTCAGGCGTGCACAGAGACACAGAGACCAGCAGAGCTGTATAAATGTATGTGTATGCAGACATACACACACACACACACACACACACACACACGCATCTGCCAGCTGTGCCCAGGGGACCTAAGGACCCCAAGGAGAAGAGATTTCCAAGAGAGACAAGTCAGACCATGGACATCACAAGGAAAAATGGGTTCCAGCCCCACACTCAGGCAAAGAGCCCTTTGCTGCCTTTCTTTCCCATGACTACTGCATCCTTGGCACTTTCCTCTGCTCCTCCCCAGGGACACACTTGCCCTCCCACTCCTCCTTCCCAGGAGAAGGGACTAGGATGCCACCTCATGCCTGCTCTGCAGCCTTCTTCATGGTGGCTATGTGAGCTCATCTTCAACACAGCCTTCAAGCCAAGACTACCTTCTTCCCGCTCTCAGTCCGCCCCAGAGAAGGAAAAGAAACACAGGGAAAGCCAAACTGGTAGAGAAAGAGTCAGAGAATGACAGAAACCCAGAGAGAGCCTGGGGAAGGAGAGACACATGGTCCAGGGACAGAGCTGTAGAGAAAAGGAGGTAAAGACAGAAACTGGACAGGGAGAAGAGGCCAACAAAACAGGAGCTAGAGAAAGAACAGAGAGATCTCAGAGAGAGGCAGAAGCCCTACCCTTGCCCTCTGACCTGGATGAAGGAAGAAGCAGACCACTCCTACCTAGCAACCTGTGGGGCAGCGGCTAGGGGCCTGCTGCAAGTGGCAAGTGCTGGTCCCAGTGGGACAGAGAAGCTGCCCCAACTATACACCCCTGACCCCCTACTCTGCCAGTGCACTCCACCACCCTCCAGTCCCCTGAGCCCTGCACAGTGGCACCAGACTCCAGGGCAGATTTCCCCCAAGCACAGGTTTCTGGGGCAACAGCCCACCCCAGCCTGCCCCAGCATCTGGCAAAATTGCCTTTCTAAGTTTCTTAACTTGGGCTGGGCTAAACGTTGTCTACCCAATTATTTCTGGGCACTTCGGAATCCTGTCAGCCCCGTCCCTCCACCCCCACCGCTCATCTCTTCCCTAAGAAGAAAGGGCCAGTCAGCAGCTCCCCTGAAACCCATGAAGAGGGGACGCAAGAGAGTGGGGCAAGGCAGCCAAGGGAGGGCCCCAGCCATCCTTCTCCAGAGAGGCCCTAAACATGGCAGGAAAGGGAGTCCTTGGGTAGCCAACGACAGCCCCTCATGTAGGATCCCCATAGCAACAGATCCACTACCCCAGTGACCAGGAGGCTTCACTCACCTTCCATGGGGTGCTCCTCTGCAGCCAGCGAGGTTTGGAGAAGGGGGAGGCAGAGAGAGAAGAAAAAGGAGGGCTGTTAGCAAAGGTACCACAGACAGGGGCTCCAAGGGGAGAGAGGAGTCCAAGCCCACCCAGAACCTGACATGAGTCTCCCAACGTGGAAGGCCCAAATCTCAAGAAACAGCTATGTTGGGGATGAGGCAGAGACAGAGCTACTCCCTGAGTCAGAACCTCACACACAGTCAGCCAGTACCCATCACACCCAAGCCTCAAGTTACATTTCAGGAAACTGAGACCCAGGACAGGGAAGTAACCACTCAAAGTCACACAGAGAATCTGAGGCAGGGCCAAGAGTGGCAGTCAGGCTTCCCAGTTTCCCCAGACAGGCTCCTCCCCTGCATTCCATTGCATCTCAGAGACATGGGGACACACACACACCACTAATTGTCTCCCAGGGTTTACTAGAGACACACTCATGCTCATTGACACACTGACACACATAGGCACTTAGCAATCCAGTGACACACACCATCTCACACAATTCACATATAAAGCCTCTGTACACAGGACCCAACCACCTACAGCCCCTGACCCTCCCGGGGGTGAAAAGACATCAGGACACAGAGTGAACAAACATGATTCTGCCACACAGCACTGTGTGACTTTCATCCTATTCACTTAACCTCTCTGAGTCCCTACTGCCTCTTCTGCAAAAATGAGAGGGGTGGACTGGATAGTTTCTGAGGCCTCTTCTGACTCTGATTCTGATTCTAGGACAAATGTCTTCTTAACATCTGGATGAGGCCAAGGCTCCCCAGGCTGGATAGCCATGCCAGTGGGGGAAGAGAGTCCAAATTCAGTAGGCCACACTGGGCCCAGAGCTAGACCACACCACATTCTTTGGACAGGCAGACCTCACCTATTAGGGCCCTGCCTGGGCCTGGCCTTGGAGCTCACCAAATGGGTCAAGGGAGAAGACGGAACAAAGAGAAGATGGAGACAATTCCTTCAGCTAAGCTATAACTCCTCAAGCAGGCTGGGCTCTGATCTGCTTTGTAACAAGAGGATGGAGGTGCCCCCAGCTCCAAACATTTGCCATGTGCCCACCTCCTGGGAGCCTTTAGATGAAGCAATAGGCAGGAAGGGACAAACAGCACAATCTACAAACACACAAACCCAGTGGGGAAACACATACTTGCATGTGCAGGCCCCAGGATACACACTTGTGTACACACAACTATCCAGTACACACTCACGCATGCACACACTATCTCCTCCTACCTCCAACCCCATTTGGTGATATCTGTTCATTCACTCACAGAGAGGTAGCTATACTCTGAAAACAAACAGTCATTTGTCATACCTTATACCACTCCCATAATCCACACACATACACAGGCTGAATGCAAGCACCAATACCTGCACAGTAATCCACTACATAACACTAGACACACACACCACCACCCCACAGTGACTCCAGTGGCTAAAGACACACAGCCAGCAATGAACACAGCTCTCTATCTTCCATTTCCTAAACCTACACACACAGTCTTTCCATGTCAATATGTGTTACAAACACACTCCTCTACAACACAGAGCTGCTTCTACCGGACAGCTGCATCACCTAAAAGCTATGTATCCAATAGTTTTCTTTCTTTTTTTTTTTTTTTTTTTTTTTTTGAGATGGAGTTCTGCTCTTGTTGCCCAGACTGGAGTGCAATGGCGCGATCTTGGCTCACCGCAACCTCCGCCTCCCGGGTTCAAGTGATTCTCCTGCCTCAGCTTCCAGCATGCGCCACCACACCTAGCTAATTTTTGTATTTTCAGTAGAGACAGGATTTCTCCATGTTGGTCAGACTAGTCTCAAACTCCCGACCTCAGGTGATCGGCCCGCCTCGGCCTCTCAAAGTGCTGGGATTACAGGTGTGAGCCACAGTGCCCAGTAATAGTGGCATGATCTCGGCTCACTGCAAGCTCCGCCTCCCAGGTTCACGCCATTCTCCTGTCTCAGCCTCCTGGGTAGCTGGGACTACAGGCGCCTGCCAACGCGCCTGGCTAATTTTTTGTATTTTTAGCAGAGACGGGGTTTCACCGTCTTAGCCAGGATGGTCTCGATCTCCTGACCTTGTGATCCGTCCACCTCGGCCTCCCAAAGTGCTGGGATTACAGGCGTAAGCCACTGCGCCCGGCCAATAGTTTTCTTAAGTAAACTGAATCACATTACATTTATGGGGGGAGCTGGCTAATAAAGGGGCCCTCAGGAAAACCTTTGGCTCTCGTGAAGACTGTTGTGCCAGGATTTCTTTGGTCCCAGTATGCTAAGACCCTGATCAGTCAGCACAATTGTCTCACCAGCACCTGTGCAAATAAGGAGGCGTAGTGATTTCTAGATAATCCAACATGGCAGGTATTTCAAAATGTATTTCCACCTGCCAGAAATGTACGTCATGCTATGCTCAAGAAGTTGAAACAACCAGGCTTGGTTTGTTTCTGACTTTGGAGAGACAGCACCTAGAAACTCACATATCTCTCTTCCTCTGCTGCCCTTTGCTTTCTGCTGATTCACCTATACCCCTCCCCTGCCACCTCAGGCCCCCTTCAGGCTTGGCCCCTGCCTTCCACATTCCTCTTACTTCTCCTCACTGTCCTCAGTGTTGGCTCACTTTTGTGCTCAGAGACTCCCAAACCTGCATGGGTAGTCCCGGCCTCCTCCCTGAGTGCCAGTCCTGTATCACTATGTGTCCGCCCAGCAATGTAATTGCTCGGCCAACTCTCTGACATCTAAACTCCACCACTGAAGTCATTCTCGACACCTCCACTCCCACAGTCAAGTGCTTAGCAAAGCCCCTGCTTTCAACCAGTGCTGCCTGAGCTCCCACTACATGCCCCACACTGCCCTCACAGGATCCAGAGATGCCATTAGTTAGTCATGTGCTGGGCACCGTACTGACTCTCACACGCAATGTCACACATCAGCCTCACTACAACACTGAGCTCAGTGTTACCTGTCTCCTTGGTGCACAGAAGAATACACAACCAGGAGCGCAGAATCACCTTTGCCCTTCTCCACTGCAATCCTAGGTCATCATAGCCTCTGGCCACACCCCTTGTGCCTAGTTTCCTGCAATAGCCTCCTCTTGGTCAGTCTCCCTACCCATCCCCAGCCTGACCCTTTTGGCACAGGTAACAGATATGCCTTACTAAATACTGCTGTGATGAGAACTTTTCAGTGTTTCTGATACAAACCTCTCTCCCGTGCTCTTGACCTATGTACCCATCTGCCTTTAGAGCCGCTGTCTCTGAGTGTCTCATAAGCTTCTCACACTCAATATGTCTAAGGTAGGCCTCATAACCCTCTTCTCACCCCACCAAATTCCCTGATCAAGTTAGGCACCCAGAAAGCACTTGCTCCTTTTGTCAGGCCAATCACCGGATTCTATTGGTTCCACCTTCTAAAACCCTAAAAACAAAACTAAAGTCCTAGAAATCATTATCATCCCTCCATTTCCACCGGCACTGCCCAGGCCCAGCCTTGGTAAGGCCAGGCCCTGATCAGTCCCTCTCCTTGGAACATTAATAAGCCTAGGAGATGACGCCCTCTACAGCCACTCTTTTCACCCTGAAATTCATACACCACAGCATAACAAAGTGGTCCACTCCCACCATGTTACCACTCTGCTGAAAACTCTTCAAAGCTTCTCAGTGCCTGTAGGTTAAAGTCGAATCTTCTCAGAAAATCCCACCCGAAATTTGACTGTGCCTTCCTCTAACCTCTTTTCCTGCGACAATCCAGGCTGCAATCACCCCAGCCTCTTCCTGTTTCTATAATATGCTATGTTTCTGCACATAATATTCCTTGTGCTTGAAATACTCTTCACCTACAGCTGGCTAAGAAAATCTACTCTTTCTTTAAGACCCAAGTCAAGGGCTAGCTACAGTGGTTCGTGCCTATAATCCCAGCACTTTGGGAAGCCATGGTGGGAGGATCACTTGAGCCCAGGAGTTTGAGATCAGCATGGGCAACATAGGGAGACCCGTCTCTACAAACAAATGCAAAACTTAGCCGGATGTAATGGCTCGTGTCTGTACTCCCAGCTACTTGGGAGACTGAGGTGGGAGAATCACTTGAGCCTGGGTGGTCGAGGCTGCAGTGAGCCATAATGACACCACTGCACTCCAGCCTGGATGACGGAGAAAATCTTGCCTCAAAAAAATAAATAAATTATCCAGACAGGGTGGTGCGCGCCTGTAGTCCCAGCTACTCAGGAGGTTGAAATAGAGGATCATTTGAGCCCAGGGGTTTGAGGTCACAGTGAGCTATGATCATACCACTGCACTTCAGCCTGGGTCTCTAAAAAAAAAGAAAGCAAAAGCAAAAAGATCCAGGTCAATATACATTTGTCTCTGTTCTAAACAAAGGAGAGCTAGCCTTCCTCTTTTGTGCCAACTCTAGAAATGTACATTCTATTATTAATTATCTTATTGAATCTCTATTGCAACTGTGTTAACATGTCTGTTTCCTGACTTGACTGTGAAATATCCAGAAGTGAGGACAATGCCTCATTCATCTCTCTATATCCAGCTGCTTACATGGCTCCTGGCTCAGAAAAAAGGCATTCTCACATTTGTTGAGTGAATCATAAAATAACACTTTGCATATACTGAGCACTTAGGGTGTGCCTGGCTCTTTACGCCCATTGTTCCTTTACCCACCACTGCTACATTGTGAATGGATATTACTATCACTTCCTTTTAGAGCTGAAGAAACCAAGACTCAGAAAGTAGGAGTAACTTGGCTAAGGTCACACTGCTAGTTGGTGACAGTCAAAATTTGAACCCAAATCTGCCTGTCTGAAAACCTCCAGTGGGCTACGTGCTTAGCCTGGAAGTCAAGACTTCTAGAAACTGATTCTAATCTAAGGTTCTGATTTTATCTACCATAAAACACAACCAACTTTGTCTCTTCACCACACCCTGACCCATTCAATTCACATCCCCTATATTCCTCATGTAGGCTACTCTCCTGGTGGGAAAGCCCTGCCCTTTCCTTTCCACCACTATAATTCACACTCAGTCATCCTTCTTCAAGGTCTGGCCAAGTCCCACCACCTCCTTGAAGCCTTCCCTGACCACTAAAGCTAATAACCATAGTACCATTTATTGATCATTCAGAATAGTGCCTGGATTGTAAAGGATTTTCGTATATTAATTCACTTAGTTCTTACAACGTTATTACCTCCATCTTACAGAGTAGGACGTTGAAGAACAATGTGGATAAGTTAACTGCCCAAGTTCACACGGCTAACAAGTAGCAAAGCTAGGTTCAAACCATGGCAGCCTATGCACTTACCCATTTTGCCATCTTTACATAGAGGCATCTAGCTTGTCTCTGGGTTCTGAGAGTAGCTGCTGTCTATACCACCCTCTAGAGAAGCCTGTCCCATTCTACCTGAAGCCACTTCTACCCACAGAAACTGTCAGGACCACAGGTACTGGATGTTAGAGCTGACAGAATAACCCAACATAGGTGATTTCATTTGCTTAACTTTCAGACACAAGACTTCATTCCCCCAGCAGAATACAGAGATGGTGTCATAGATGGTATGTCTTACCTAACATGAACTCAGGATTCCAGCAGATTGGTGATCAAGGACAGTGATGAAGACCAGAACAAAAGGGAAAAGAAAAGGCTCTAAACAACCAAAACATACATCTAACACCAGGGCAATTAAGAATTGTTATTTTCTGGCTACTCTACACACACTGCCTAGAAGGTAGCCTTGCTCTATAGAAGGAGTCATGGAGCTGTAAAGCTGCATCCTTAATAAAGCTACTTCTACAAAAACGAAAAAAAAGAACTGTTATTTTCTCATAGGGCCTCTCAGGCCCTAGCCAGAGTCCACCTACTGTTAGTGACACACAATTCTAACAGCAATTCCTAGCTTAGGAATGCTGATTTCCACATTCACACACACACCACACACACACACACACACACACACACAGGTGTCAGTTGCTACCTGACAACTCCTCCTAAGAGTAGAGATGGAAAAACTAGAAAAAGCTAATATAAGGATTCAGAAATACAGCAGTCAGGCATCATTTCAGGCAGGGACAAACCTCAGTGAAGGAACCACTGCATAACAGTTTGATGTAATACCTGAGGGGAATCACCACCACCCTGAGTCATCTGAAAAAAGTTAAATCACATTCCAGCTATTATGCCTAGGGAGGCAGAGAGGTGTGTAACACATTGTGAAGAGATTTCCATCTGAAATGTGTTAAATGTGGCTTAGCTGTGTGTTTTAATAGGATAATGCCCTGCTCTATGGGATGGGTTCCTCTCCAAGGGCTTGGAAAACTGAGATTTTCCTGATCTATCTCCATCATCCTTTCTCTGTGCTGGGACAGCTGACCGATAAACGCAGGAACACCCTCAGCACACACTGGCTTAAGGAAGAAGCTGTGGCCCAAGGAATTTAGGGTAGTTACTGGTTTCTGATAAAACCTTGTCCCTAGGCTGGGCACGGTGGCTCACGCCTGTAATCCCAGCACTTTAGGAAGCCAAGGTGGGCGGATCACAAGGTCAAGAGATCGAGACTATCCTGGCTAACATGGTGAAATCCTGTCTCTAATAAAAATACAAAAATTAGCTGGGCGTGGTGGTGGGCGCCTGTAGTCCCAGTTACTCGGGAGCCTGAGGCAGGAGAATGGCATGAACCCGGGAGGCGGAGCTGGCAGTGAGCCGAGATCACGTCATTGCACTCTAACCTGGGCGACCGAGCGAAACTCTGTCTCAAAAAAAAAAAAAAAAAAAAAACCTTGTCCCTAAATAGCCCCAATAAACCAAATGCAGGTAATCAAACTGACCAGCTCTCCTTTCTGGAGGTAGCATGGAGACAGGTAGGGAGCAACAGTTTCTTGAGTCAGCTCAGGGCTCAGATCCCAACTCTTAATCTCTGAGCCTCTCTTTGACCCTCTGTAAAATGGAGAAAGTTATCCTCATGTGGTGATCATGAGGACTAAATGGGATAAAACATCTAAGACACCCAGCAAATGCTCAATAGCTGTGAGTCTCCCCCTCTCCTCCCTTGACCTTCTGATCCAATTTTCTGTGTTCAAATTGCTTCTTTGCTGGGTCTGCGGCCACTACTACTCTTCCTCCTTCTCCCAGCTGTCGGCGCCGCTGAAGTCTTCTGCTCAATTTTCCTCACCTTCTCCTTGGCCACTTCATCTGATCTCAGAGCTTCAAATACTATCTCTACACACACACAGCTCCATCTGCAGCCCCAGCTACAACTCAAAGCTCTGGTCTCACATTCCCAATCACCTGGAATGTCAAGAGGCACCACCACTTAACACAAGCATGATCTATTGTGCCAAGCCTGCTCCCCTTCCTGGCATTCCCCTTTCCTCTCACCCCTCCACCAAACCTCCAACCGTGCAGACCTGAAACTTCATCATCTCTGACCCCTCTCCTCCCACTCCACATCCAAGAGTAAGAATCCTACAGTTTCACGCTCAGCAATGGCCTTCAATCACTGCCACCACAACTGCCACCACCCTTCCTCGCCACTCCCCAAGACAACCAAGGCTCAGGTCCTCAATATCTCTTGTGTGACCTATCTCCCAACTGATTTCTTCACTACATAACTCTGTCTTCTATAATCCCTCTGCACTTCACTCCCAGCTCCCTAAGTACAGCTCTTATCTTATGCATTTCCCTCCTCAAAATTCTTTTGTGGCTCCATTTGCCAGTACACTGTACCCAGTCAGCATTCAATGTGAGTTAAATAATTTAAGCCAGATCATCAAGACCTGGTCTCAACCTGCTTCTCCTGCTTTAGGTTCTACTATTCTCCCTATACTTCTTGGTGCCCTCTACAGATATGATGTACATTTCCCCGCATCCATGCCTTTGCTCATACCAGCTCCTTTGCTTCAAATGACCTCTCCCAATCAAGTTTATTAATCAGTGTTCGAGGTCAATTGCAAACAGCATGCCTTTCATAAATCTATTACTGATCCCCTCAACTTATAAACTCTCCCCTGCACTTTGCTTGTAATAATAACTACCATTTACTCATCACTAATTTTATATAGCAGATGCTAATTTACTTCTTACAACAAACCTATGAGATAAGTGTGTGTATCCCCTTTTTTTTTTTTTTTTTTTTTTTTTGAGATGGAGTCTTGCTGTGTCGGCCAGGTTGGAGTGCAGTGGCGCAACCTCAGCTCACTGCAACCTCCACCTCCTGGGTTCAAGTAGTTCTCCTGTCTCAGCCTCCCAAGTAGCTGGGATTACAGGCGTGCGCCACCATGCCCGGCTAACTGTTTTATATTTTTAGTAGAGACGGGGTTTCACCATGTGGGCCAGGCTGGTTTTGAACTCCTGACCTCATGTGATCCACCTGCCTTGGCCTCCCAAAGTGCTGGGATTATAGGCGTGAGCCACCACACCCAGTCACGTATCACCATTTTATACATAAAGAAAAATGACTCTAAAAGTTAGGTACTCACCTAACGTCACAGGCCTAGGGAGTAGACAAGACAGATTTAAACCAAGACCAAAGCCACAGAAGTCTATGGTTTAATCACTAAGCCACACTGCTTTACTGCATCTCTCTGGGCCACACACTATTGTGTTGTTTTTGTTTTTGTTTTTGTTTTCGTTTTTGTTTTTGTTTTTTGCTATTATGTATTGAGCATTTTCTACGTGCCAGGCACTGTTCTAAGCACTTTACACAAACTAGGTAATTTAATTTTCACAATAACTCTATAAGGTAGGTACCATTATTATCTTCATTTATAGATAAGGAAATGGGAGCAAAGAGAGTTTAAGTATA
Organism: Piliocolobus tephrosceles; assembly: GCF_002776525.5. Lineage (NCBI taxonomy): Eukaryota > Metazoa > Chordata > Mammalia > Primates > Cercopithecidae > Piliocolobus > Piliocolobus tephrosceles. Next base: position 9,425,517 of record NC_045446.1, on the reverse strand, counting down.
AAGTCACTGTGTGGGCAGTCTGGAGGCGGAATCTCTTACCACCACACTGGACAGCTTTTTTATCTGCTTCCTCAATTTCATAGTATCTGCTTCCCTAATTTAATAACTCCCAGACCAGGTGCAGTGGCTCATGCCTATAATCCCAACACTTTGGGAGGCCGAGGCAGGCGGATCACCTGAGGTCGGGAGTTTGAGACCAGCCTGACCAACATGGAGAAACCCCGTCTCTACTAAGAATACAAAATTAGCTGGGCATGGTGGTGCATGCCTACAATCCCAGCTACTCGGGAGGCTGAGGCAGGAGAATTGCTTTGCTTGAACCCGGAAGGCAGAGGTTGCGGTGAGCCAAGATTGTGCCATTGCACTCCAGCCTGGGCAACAAGAGCGAAATTCCACCTCAAAAAAAAAAAAAAAACAGTCAACTCCCAGAGCACAGAGTCATCTTATTCATCTCTGACCCCACTGTAGCCTCCAACACACAGTCTATCACAAAGGAGGCCTTGATAACTACCTGTTGAATTAAATCACTAACACAAAACACATGAGACACGTGTGTCTATCTCCCTGCAAGCACACACATTACAACTAGTTTCCTATTTCTCTCCTGAGCAAATCATATATACCTGACACTCTGTTCTAAACACCTGCACCATCACTCCACCTGAGGTCTCACACACATGCCTGCACATCCCTTCTTCTTTGATCCCTTTTCAGCCCCTTTTCCACACACACAGGTGACATGAGGTGACAGCCCCTTTTCCACACACACAGCACTGACATGCAAATAATTGCAAGATCCCAATCTACTCTATCCCAGCTTTGGCAGATAATCAGCAACAGTAGACAGACTCTCAGCCACTCCTACTGAGCTCTGTCTTCAATTATGTGTGGCCAGATCCCTGAGAGAGAGAGAGAGAATGCAAATTTCCTAGCATGGAGGTTCTCCATCAATGAGTAAGCCCAGACCCTGGGAGAGCAGGAGGGATTCCAAAGGATACACAAATCCGTATGCACAGTAAACATCTGAAGGCAGATTGAAACATCTTGCATATAAAGCTAAAACCATTTTTCTAATGTATATTTTATTAACCACAATGGCAAATATAACATCAAAGTCATCTAAAGGCTTTTCCAAATTCACAGTAGCTTTGAGTCATTTATACTCACACTAAACAGATATAAAAATAATAACTACTTTGGAAGGGGTACTGTGAATTACTGAATTTTAAAAATGTCCTCAGTGGGCCAGGCGCGGTGGCTCACGCCTGTAATCCCAGCACTTTGAGAGGCGAACGCGAGCAGATCACCTGAGGTTGGGAGTTCGAGACCAGCCTGACCAACATGGTGAAAACCCATCTCTACTAAAAATACAAAAATTAGTTGGGCATAGTGGCAGGTGCCTGTAATCCCAGCTACTGGGGAGGCTGAGGCAGGATAATCGCCTCTGGGGAGGCAGAGATTGCAGTGAGCTGAGCTCGTGCTATTGCACTCCAGCCTGGGCACAGAGTGAGAGTCCATCTCAAAAACAAACAAACAAACAAACAAACAAACAAACAAAAAAGTCCTCAGTCTCAGAAAGAGTTGGGAACCACTCACAACAGATGATAAAGTGATTATAACTCCAAGGAGGCCTGGGGATTCTGACCCCTAGAGTTGTCTCAGAGATCAGGAGCCAGGCCTGCTCCCCTTAAAATCTTCCTTCCTCACCCCAGTACCCAACCGTGGGAGCCCATGTCTTTCCTCCTTGACTGGAAGAGAAAGTACTTGAAGTATAATGAGCACAGGATATTATAAAAGCTACCCAGGAAATAAGGAACAAATTGAAGAAGAAACGAGCTTGCAGAGTGGGGAGAGAAAAGAAGGGAATCAGTAGGGTTGCTGCTGTGCCTGTCATCTCCAGATGCAATCAGTGCCTACAACCCCCGTGCCCACCCACAACATATATCTGAAAATATATACATACATGTTTTCATATGTATGTACAGCTTTGCCCCAAGCCTTTATTCTCTCAATTACTTATTAACATCTCTCCATTTATTCTACAAATCTTTATCAAACACCCACTATGTGTCTGGTACCAGATTAGGTGCTGGAAATACAGAAATGAATAAAGACACAACACTCCCCCTTTACCACAAAGCACTGCTCTCTCAACGGATACCACACACACACATCACACACACACCACATACACACAGGCAACCCTGCCCCTACCAGCTGGCAGCCACCTTATATCTCACTTTCCCTTTTTTTTTTTTTGAGACGGAGTCTCATTCTGTCACCCAGGCTAGAGTGCAGTGGTGTCATCTCAGCTCACTGCAACCTCCACCTCCCAGGTTCAAGCAATTCTCCTGCCTCAGCTTCCCAAGTAGTGGGGATTACAAGCACCCGCCACCATGCCTGGTTGATTTTTGTATTTTTAGTAGAGACGGGGTTTCACCATGTTGGCCAGGCTGGTCTCGAACTCCTGACCTCAAGTAGTCTGCCCACTTCAGTCTCCAAAGTGCTGGGATTACAGGTGTGAGCCACCGCACCTGGCTCACGTTCCCTTTTCTTACATGAGTCTCTCACACACACACACACACACAATGGGTCAGATACACATATTCAACCATCTCTCACAGCTTCACCACAGCTGACACAAACATTCATCTGATACCAAGCCATATTATACACACATCCATCCCTCTCCTACAGTTACTCAAACACATCTTAGACACACAACCACACACCCATATTCAGAAGCATGCACTTGTTTGCCTCACTGGAAGCCTCTGGCCAATGAATCCTCTCAAGGAATGGATACAAAGGCTCTGGTTGACCAAGGTGCCTCTGGCTGCATTTTTCATACACCCAAGCCCAATTCAGCCACAGTGAGGCCAGGGACCAGTTACCCTAACCTCCTGCAGCTCAAGCTTTCCCTCCATCAAATTAGAGGATGGTTCATCCTGTTTACTTAGGTGGGCTTTGGGGGAAGGGTAGAGGTACCAGAGGATCAAATTAAGGTTCTGGAAAGAAAGAGTCCTCATACATTCCAGCTGTCTTACTGAGGCCTCACATTAAAACACAGGCACATGAGCAGACACCCTCACACTTGGGAACTACTCACTCTACTAGGCACTAGGCTCCTATCTGCAAACACTGCTATTCAAACAGACCCATTCACACGTCAAATACACACTGCCAGACTCGCGGGCCTCTACATGCAGGCAAACACACACCAACACAGAATTTCACAGTTTAGGAAACACCTGAACTCCTTGGAGAAAGGGTGAGAAGGTGTCAGCTTAACTTAATACACAGTTCCTCATGACGTATCCCACAACCTTGTACCGATAACCCCAAGAAAACAATCCCCAGAACTTTCGAATGTATTCATCGACCACAACTACAGATACGCAGGAAAACGACACTCCCAAGTGCAGGCTTCCCACACCCAGGGCCACACCTGCAGGCTTGGGCCCCTCCCATGGCTGCCCATAGGCACACAGCCACAGGACACTTATCCCCAAAGCAGTACCGGGCCATTTCGTTTTGCTGGCGCACACGTGCACATACACACGCTCCCTCAAAAGCCTCTGCCCCTGGGAGGACGAACACACACACACAACCGCTGAGTGGCCCACAGCTTCTAGAGGGACCAGGGGAGAGGAGGGCAGGCCTGAGGCACACACGGGCTGGAAGAACAGGGACGAGCGGCGGGGAGAGACGCGCATGCGCCGCCCCCAGACTGATGGGGGAGCCCCTTCCCACCGCCCAGCCAGACCCTTAAGAAAGAGGCTCCTCCAAGTGCCTCCTCCCCTCAGCCCCCCCCCACCCCCCCACAGCACAGCCCCGCCCCGGGCCGCTCAGCCCAGGGCCCGCCCGCACTTTTCCACTGCACGTCTTGGAAAGACTCTCGGCCTCGGGCAGCGCGGGGGCTGGCCGGACCCCTCCCTCCGCTGAGCCTCTCTCCCAAGCGCCATTCCATAGTCAGCCCCACAGCCCAGGGTCCCACCCCGCCCTGTCCAGCCCAGCAATCTCCCACCAAACCCGACGCTCTCAGGGGCTCCACGCCCCGTCTGTCATCAAGAGAAACTATTGGCCATCTCTGCCCCTCAGCCAAACTGTCCACTCCTCGTCAGGAACCTGAGAAGCCTCAGCCACCCTCTCCCTCGTTTTCCCTTTACTCTTTGAAGGCGCTCTGAGGATTCTGTGGTGAAAAAGAAACACTCCCTTCCTGGCCACAGCTTCGCAATCCCCATTCTCCCTCGCCTGCCCTGGAATCGCTATTGTGTCCTTCTCCTTACACTCAGCGTCCTCACACCTAGGCCCTCATCCCTTGGTGCTTGTCCAGGCCGCACAGGCCGCACTTCCCGCCCTTCGCTCGCGGACCTTCAAAGACTGCGACCCACTGTCGACTACGCCCCCCCTGCCCGAAGGCCCCACCACATGGCTCCGATCCCCGTCTCATAGGCCCTGTCCACACTGGCCTCTCCACACAGGCCCCACTCAGCCCCTCACGGTTTCACACGCGGCCCCGCCCCCTGTCTCATAGGCCCCGCCCACGCAGGCCCCGCTCAGCCCCTCATGATCTCACAGGAGGCCCAGTCCCCTGTCTAATAGGCCCCGCTCACACTGGCCTTCCACACAGACCCCACTCAGCCCCTCACAGCCTCCTACAAGGTCTGCCCTGTCTCCTAGGCCCTGACCACACTGGCCTTCCACACAGGCCCTACTCATAGCCCTTCACGGTCTCACACGAGGTCCTGCTCCCTTTCTCATAGGCCCCGCCCACACTGGCCTTCCACACAGGCCCCACTCAGCCCCTCACGGTCTCACATGAGGCCCCGCCCCCTGTCTCATGGACCCGGCCCACACTGGCCTTCCACACAGGCCCCACTCACCGCCCCTCATGGCCTCACACGAGGTCCTGCCCCCTGTCTCATAAGCCCTGCCCACACTGGCCTTTCCACGTCGGCCCCACCCACCGCCCCTCACGGCCTCATACGAGGTCCCGCTCTATGCACAAGCCCCACCCACTGTCCTCCAGGGGCTCCATGGTCCCCGCCCACTGCCTTTAATGGGCCCTGTCCACGCAGACCCCACCCACAAGCCTTCACCAGCGCCTCACAGCCCCTCACCCACCAAGCCCACAGGGCTTCGTGCACCCCACCCTCAGCAGCCCCTTCAGAACCTGACCACACAGGCTGCCCACAGGTCGCAGCGGGACTCACGCTGACCACGCCCACGCCGGCTACACCCGCTCGCCCCGCCCACCGCCAACCCCACGCGCCCTCGCCCGGACACGCGTCCCCGCAGTCCTGACGCGCTCGCACCCACTCACAAGCCCTCGCGCCCAGCCCCCATGCCTCAGGAGCCCCCACAGGCTCCGACCCCCACGGGGCGCCCCAGGCCCTCACCCCCGCGCCCAGGCGCCAGGCGGCCGCTCCCCGGAGCTCACCTTCGCTGCAGAATTTGCCGCCGAATCCCGTGTGGCTGCAGTCGCAGCCCACCTCGCCGGGGGCCAGCACAGTGCAGAGGCCGCCGTTGGCGCAGGGGTTGCGCGCGGGCGCGCACAGCGGGTCGGCGGTGGCGCCGCGCAGGCCCTGGCTGCCCAGCAGCGCAGGGGGCCTCTCGCCCAGTTTCAGGTTGGCCAAGAGGCCGCGGAAGGGCGGCTCGTACTTGACGGTGCTCAGCGTGAGCGCCGAAAGGCGCACGTCGGGCGGGATGCCGCCCACGAACAGGTCGCTGGCCACCTGCATCTCGCGCCGCTTGGAGCGCACCTCTGCGGCGCGGGCCTCGCCGTCCACCGCCAGCGCCGTGCGGCGCGCGTCGCGGGTCAGCAGCACCATGTGCCAGCGGTCGTCGGCCACCGGCGTGTCCAGCTGCAGCGTGGCCGGCTCGGCGCACGAAAGCGTGAAGCGCAGCCGCAGGCGGCCGTCCACCAGCAGCAGCTCCAGGAAGTCGCAGTCGCCGCCGTCATCCAGGTAGAGCAGCAGCGCGCGCGTGGCGTTAGTACGCAGGCTGAAGCTAAGCTCGCCGCTGCTCGCCGCGCCCGCCCAGCGCGCGTAGCGAGCCCACTGCCCGGGTCCGCCGCCGAACTCCAGGCCGTCCGCGCGCGCCGCCAGCGCCAGCAGCAGCAGCAGCAGCACCAGCGGCGACGGCGGTGGCAGCCGCCACCGGCTCCCGGGCGCCATGCCTCCGGCGGCCCCGGCCCCGCCCGGCCCCCGGCCCCCGCTCATGCTTCAGAGCCGCGGGCGCATGGGGCGGGAGGGGGCCGGGAGCTCCCCGCGCCGAGCGGGGCTCTCTTGCCGGCTCACAGTGCCATGGGCCCGGCCGCGGGGCGAGGTGCGCAGAGGGCCAGGCGCCGGCTTCCCTCGGGTGGCGGCGGCGGCGCCCCTCCCCCGCCGCGGGCTCGGACGGAAGAGCGGGGAGGGATGCCTGCGGGAGAACAGAGAGGAAAGGGTTAATGAGGGGCTCCAACGAGAGGGGCTGTCGGTGCCGGGCTCCCCACTCGTATCAGCAGGCACCAGACTGTTTCCCTACATAACTTAGAGAGGCCCTGACCTGCAGAGGGTTCCGAGGCAAGAGACACGGATTCCGGGGGCCAGCACTTGGGAGAGATGGCACGCACTAGGGGCAGCATTGGTTTGAGATGTGGTCAGGGAGAGTTGACACATTCCAGCCCTGTAAGAGCCCAACCCATCTGCCCGCGCCCTCACCCTCTCAAAGGACCCGGGTGTCAGGACCAAGGCCAGCTCCTCGAGTGAGGCTAGTCACTCTCCTCAGCCTGGTGACCCCAGTCCCTTCTCTGAACCGCCCAACCTCTTTGCCTGGCTCCTACCTCCAGCCACTGTTCCTCTCATCAGCCCTTGATATTGGATGATGAAGTTGCTAAATAATTCATTGGGATTAATTAAATGCCAATTCGTCAATGGTATCACAGGGTAACCAGACTGGGAAGGGGCAAGGGAGAGAAGCCAGCCAGGACCCAGATATCCAGGCCCCAAGCCCTCTCTATCCTAGCAGGGACACTGGCATCCAATTCTGTGTCTCCAGTTCCCCCAAAACCACGCTCGCCCCTTCCCATGCCCCAGCCTCTCTGCTTATCAACCCAGGTCCTTTCTGAAGCTAAATGTCTGTCATCCTCAACTTCCAGTTCTCGGTGCTCAGCCTCAGGACTGGCCCCACTACCTGGGCTCTCTTCACCCTTCAGTTCCCTCTGCCCACCCCCCACCCAAGATTGGGGGAGCCACCAGGAGGCAGGCAGGCTTATTTGCATAAAATTGCCTTTCTGAAATGATTACCCTTGTAACGGGCTGTCAGAGAGCAATTTATACCCCACGCCGGGGAGGGGAATTTGCATCTCGTTAAACTCCAAGTCGTAATTATTTATATCCAACAACCCTCCTGAATATTGCATTGATTTTATTTTGGGGAGGGAGGGAGGGAAGGAGGTGGGGAGAAGCCTGGGAGAGAAGCAGGGAGGGGCTAGAGTTTAGGAAAAGACAGGGAAAGACTGAAGCAAGAGGGGAGAGAAAGAGAAAGGAGAGGAAGTGCCTGAAAAGTGACAGAGATGGAAGAGTAATGGAGGAGAAAGGTGGCCTAGTGGGGAGAAATGAAAGACAGAGAAAATTAAATTCCAAATCCAAACAGCATTTGTCAGTGCCCTGGGTGCTGGGCATTTTTACAAATGTCATTTTACATAATCACTCTGGAAGTCCCATTATTCTCATTAACCCCTGGGGAAACCCAGGTAAAGAGATCTGGGGACTTGCCCAAGGTCACACGGCCAGTCAGCAGGAAACTGAGACTCAGATTCAAGTCTGCTTGACTCCAGCATCCCCAGGAAATAGAAAAAGCACAGGACAGCCACAGGTGTAACTCAGTGAGGTGAGAACCAGAAGATAAGGAGAGGGCTGACTTCGGGTGGGGAAGGCTGCGGAGGTGCAGTGAGGAGCCAAAGAGCTATGTGGATGGAAACGAGGGACCCCCTAAAAAGCCATAGTGAGGGGGCGTCTGGAGAGTGACCCTTGTGCAGAGGAAGATGGGACAGAAAAGGCCTCAGAAGGTAGTCGGGAGCGTTGGGGGAGCCATCTCCAAGAGGCCCGTAAAGCTCAGCCCTTGGGTCCTGCCATCCAACTCCTGACTGCTGCCCTCCCAGTCCTACAAGGCTCCAATGTCCTGCCCCAGCACCCCTCCAAGGACTGCCTCTGTCTGGGCAGTGGGGAAGAGATCCAAGCAAGCAGCCCCCACTCCTGTCAGGTTATATATAGCTTTGCCACTGCCTCTCCTCATTGGGTAATGGAGATAATTAACATGTGCGGGCTAATTAGCCAATCAAATTAAATGCAGCACCTGCTCCCAGCCTGATTGACGCCGTCACCTCCCCCCCCCCCCCCCACACACACACATGCATCCCCAGCCCAGGGCAGGGAAGGGGGCTCCTCAGGCTCCTCAGGGAAAGGTCTAAGCTTTTCCTCTTTTCCAGAAGGGGTAGCCAAAGACCCTCAGCAAAGGGACAGCCCTGTGGCCAGAAGAGTGACCAGCATGCCTCCCTCCCTCCCTGCTAGGGTCTCCATCTCAGTCTGGCCTGGCCTAGCCTCTGTCTGCTGCTCTCCCAGCACCCACCCCCACCTCCGGACACTATTTTGGGGAGGGAATTAATTAGCTATCGATTTCCACTGGCGGAGGGAATAGGATTTCGTGCTGCTGTCCACTCACCCCCAAGCTCAGAATAGGAGGGATTCTTTCATCTGCCCCACCCCCAGCCCAGACCCCCTGCCATGGTCACATCCACCACCCTTTAGGGAGATGGCAGGCAGGTTCTGTGGGAAAGGCTAGGGGCAGGAAGTTGGGGGAGGACAGATAGAGTGAAAGATGGTGGGGAAGCTGCCAGAGGCTGGAAGGCAGATGCCTGGGTCCTGAGAGCCAAAGGGAATGTTATCTGGGTGGAGGGTCAGGGAGGCAAAGCGGGTGAGAGTCCAGGAGGCAGAGGTTCTACTGGTCCGTGTGGAGGGAGAGTGGGAGGGGTGCCGTGCAGGCAGGCTTCTGTGAGCTGGTTCAGGGACAGAGGCTGGCCTTATGCGGTGCCTCCAGGGAGGGTCAGAAGCAAGGTCTGGGCCTGCGGCCCCTCAAGGCTCATTACTCATTCTCCCTGCAGCCCACAGCTCTGCAGCAGAGGCCAGCCAGGCTGCCAGGGGCACAGGGGCCGCGGGGCTGACCAGGAGGAAGCCCCAGCACTCCCTGAGTCCTCTCTCCCCAGGGATCCACAGGCCCTTGGGGTGGCTTCACGCTTGCCAGGCAGAGATGGCCCCAGGAGGAGTGAGCCAGCGGACACCTGGGTCCTTTCCATTCCCACGCTTAGTGTCCAGGAAACGTGCTGCTCTTCCCCTCGCCTTTCCCCTCCCTGCGCCTCTCCCACCCCAGGCCCAGGCTGCAGCCGACCCAGCCTCCAACCCACCCTTCTCCTAGAACACAGGGGGCTCCTGCTACCCTGGGATGCTCCATCCTTCCTCAGCTCCTGGAACTCAGCAGCTACCCTTTCTCCAGAGGTCTCCCCACAGCCCAGGGCCATTGCCTCACATGGCCATATCAAGTAAACGGTGTCCCCTGGAGTTGTACAAGGCAACAGCTCCTCCCCAGGTTTATGCAATGCAGAGGAAGCCCCCCTGCACCCACAGCGTCCAAGTACTGCCCCCCCCCCCAGGGCCCACTTTTCTTCTTCCATTGCCCACCGCCAGTGCAGGGACACTGCAGGGTGGCCCTGGGGTACCTGCCTGCTTACTGACGTCAGTGCAGTGCACACTGCCACCCAACCCACTGCTGGCCCGGAGCCACCACACCTCTGAGGAGCTGACCACCTGAGTATTCCTGGGGTTCTGCATCCAGTCAGCTCCCTAGTGCCTCCCAGCCTGCCCCCGCCCACAGATAGACTCAGCAGCCTTGGGCCAGTGGTGCCCAAGGTGGAGTGGATGGGGCAGGGAGTGGCTAGGCTGCCCTCAGAACTGCTGCTGCCTCTCCCCAACATTACCCTCTCCTGATAACTCAACATTACCCTCTCCCGATAACTCAACATTACCCTCTCCCGTAACTCAACATTACCATCTCCCGGTAACTCTTCCTGGGTCCTCCTAGGCCAGGGCCTCCTCCTCATCTTCCCATGGCCAGGTCAGTGCCACTGAAGCCTCTGGGCTGCAAACTTTGGGCTCTGTCTGCATCAGATACCAGGCTGGACCCCATGTGCACTGTCTTATTCAATCCTTCAGCTTCTAGGAGGTCATTTTGTCACTCTGGCTTACAGACCAGGAAGCTGAGCTTAGAACGATGAATTCACTTGCCTGAGGCCACAGTGCAGGTAAAGGGTGTGAGGGCTCCAAGGCATTTCTTTTACCACTGTGTCTGGGGTCAGAGCCCACCCTCCTCTGATGTGGCCTTCACAGGGGACACGGCTCTCTCAGGTGCCCCACTCTAAAGCCCACTCTTGGGCCTGGGAGACAGAGACCTCAGAGCTCATGGGGTTCATCTTCTCCTTTTTTCCTGATGTGGAAACTGAGTCCCAGGGAGGGGCAGTGAGCTGGCCTGGGATCACACAGAAAAGCAAGACTAGAACCAAGGTCGCTGGCCTTCCATTCCAGACACCTCCCATTGCACTTGCTGACCTAGACCTGGGCCCTCCTGCCTGACCAAAGGCCTCAGCCCCACGCCACCGGGGCAAGTACGCATATGGTGATCCATGCCCACACAAGCAGAGCCCCTGGCCAAGGGCTCTCTCCCCACATCCACACAGCCCCCTCTCTGTCAATGCCCACACACACAAACACACGCCCATACACACACCTCCAGCCATGGGGATGCCGGCCTCCCTCTGGCTCTCCTCTCCTCACGCCAGCATCCTCTCCTGCCAGCTGGGAGTGAGACAGCAGGGGCCTCCTCCAGGCGCCAGGGAGGAAGAGCTGGGTTTACACACATTCTGGTGGCCCCAGAAGGCAGCCTGTGGACAGGTGGGAGAAGTGCGTGCTACGGGGGGAGATTCTGGCTCAGGCTAAAGAGAAACTTGCTGGCTGGCAATCTAAAGCATCCAACAATGGAGTAGGCTGCCTCGGGGGGCGGTGAGTTCCCGTCTGTGGAGGTGTTTGAGGTGAGACCGGATGACTGCTGCTCAGAGAGGCTCCGCGTGGGGGAGGCTCTTGAATCATATGGAAGAGGACAGCAGACTGCTTGACCCCTGAGGTTCTTTTCAGGTGCAGAGTGTTTTCCGGAGGGTCCCCTCTCCCCCATGAAACTCCAGGCAGGATTGGCAGACAGCGAACAACAGTTCCTACCTCCCCTTCCTTCCGGCCGAGATGATCTGGCAGAAAAAAAGGGAAGACCCCAAGCCTGTCCACACCCAGCCATAACCTCAGCAGCAGCAAAAACAAGACAGCACAGTGGTTAGAGGCACTGGCTCCAAAGCCTGGGTTCAAATGCCAGCTCTACCCCTACCCAGCTGTGTGATCTTTGGTAAGTTACTCAGCCTCTCTGTGCTTCACTTTCTTTATGTATAAAATAGAGATAGTAATAGTGTTGTCAAAATTAGAATTAACATACATAAAGCACCTAGTACAGTGCCTGGCATAGACTAACGTGTGAAAAAAAAGTGTGTCATATTAATGATTATTTTTAAAACTTCTCATCTCGGCCTTTTACAGTTTGCAGTACTGAGTGCCTAGTGTTTCCTTTGATCCTCACCAGGGCTTGGTGAGAAAAGTAAGCAAGACAAGTATTATCACTGCTCCTTTTACAGATAAGGAAATAGACACTCAAAGGGGAGAAGGGACCCACCCAAGGTCCCACAAATAGTAAATGGCGGAGCTGGGATTCAGATTTGGTTCTGTCTAATCCCTATCCCTCGTGTCCTCCTCAACTCTGCTGGTCAGTTGTCCTGACTCAGAGGGCAGGAGAAGGAACAAACAGGTCTAAAGATAAGTCAGAGTCCCATGCCAGGGTGGGCTGGGCATGAGTGAGCATGTCCACGGGTCTCCAAGCAGCTCTCTGTGTCATGGAGAGAAGCAGGGAGCGGGCTGGGCCCAGGAGCTGGTAGCTCAGGGTGCACAGGACAAGGCTGTTGCCACCTCGTGGAGCTGGGGAAACAGGTGGGCTGGGGACGGAGATGCAATGGAATGACTCGGTGCAGTGGGGGCCGGAGGACAGGTGCATGGGAGCATGGAGGTAGGTGGTGGGAGGGATAAGCACCAAGCGTACCTATGCTGTGCACAGCTGCGGCACAGCAGCCTGGGTGGGTGCACCCCAGTGATGCAGAGGGGACAGATGGCTTCCAGGGGCGGCCTTGTGAGTAAGCACAAGGTGCCTGGGAATGTTCCTAAAGGTATCTATGACAGGTGTGTGTGTGCGTGCGTGTGTGTGTGCTCATGTGTGTGTGCAGGGAAGGTTATGATAATGACAATAAAAATAGCTACCATTTATGGGGACCTTCTATGTGCCTGACAAAAACATCAAAGTAAGGTTTACAGAGTGCTTCGCACAGGGCCAGGCACACAGTAGGTTCACAATAAATATGCTTGTTACTACTGTCATTGCCATCATTGTCCTCTCAGTGAGTCCTTGTAATATCCCATTAGGTAGGGATGAGGATCCCATTTCACAGGTGAGGAAACTGAGGCTCACTGAGGAGCACAGTGGAGTCCCAGCCTCACCCTCACCCCACCATGCCAAACAGCGGTGGTGGCAGTGGGGAAGCAGCTTCGTAAATGCTAACAAAGTGCCACGCACACCTCTGAAGGTGTGCACCAGACTGTTTGTTGAATGAGTCTCCGAGAGCCCACAGGCCCGTCAGTGTGGAAGGGGCAGGGGTGGGGGAGCTGCACCAACAGATGGAGCAGCAGGGTGGGTGGCGGGTGAGGACACACAATCAGGGCATCCCCGTGGGATCTGGACTTGGGAGCTGCGAATGAAAGGACAGTGTCTCCAGTGCACAGGCAGGTGTAGGGGCCCCTGTGCCTGAGGACTGATGCGGGGGGTGGGGCCACTTAGAAATGGGAAGGCTCCCAGGGAAGCCAGGTATAGCTGGGGGCTGGACTCCACCAGGAAGGGTCGTGGTTGTGACCAGGAAGGGTAGGAGGCCCTGGGCCGAAGGTACAAAGATAAGCAAATGAGAGAGAAAGTAGAAGAGAAGTTTAGGGGGTGAGCCACAGCATAAAGTGTATTAGCAAGTGTGTACTGGTGTGCACACACACGTGCACACACACAAAGGCCTGGGGCAAAGTGCTCAGCACCCAGACAGACATGCACATGGTACTTCAGGATGAGCTTGCTGGGGTCAGGGACTGGTGTGTCTAGGAGGGTGTGCACATGTGCTGTGAAGACCTTGGAGGGATGGGGTGTCTAGAAGGAGAGGGTGTGTTGCAGGGACTGAAGGTGTATGAGGAAGAAGCACAGGTGTGCCTGCAATGGCTGTGAGCCTGCGGAGGTGATTGGTTGGATGGGGGCTGTGTGCATCCAAGGGTGAGGGCTGGCAGTGCTGCGCTTGGGGCTCTGGGGGCACATAGTGACCGTGTGTGTGTTGTGTACATGACAGCAAGGCACCTGGGGGAGGTCTCAAGGAGGCAGGCACGAGGTGGCAGCCTCTCTGGGTGGGGAATGTGGGCGGTATGCTGCCAAGAGGTGTATTGTGTATGCAGGTGTGTGTGCCTGTGTAGGTGTGTGTCTGGGTGGGTGCCACCGAGCATGTGTATCATTGGCAGAGTGTCTGTGTCACTGGCAAGGGCAGGCGGGAGGGAGCAGCTGGACCTGGGTAGTGACTGAGCCTGGAAGGAAAGAGGGGTCCCCACCAGCCACTCAATCACCCAGTCCCTCCTCTCAGAACTCCACTGTCATATGGATTCAACCCAGGCCAAGACGCCAGGAGAGGCCCAGGCTCCTGGAAAGAACTGCCCAGCAGCCGTGGCCGGTTGATCCATCCCGCCTACCCCTGTGGATCTGAGGACAGGATGGGTCTGAGAACACTTCCTCTAGCATGAATGGAGAGCCCCCAGCACACCCTTCTCCCCTGCCTCCCAAAAGATCCAGCCACACCTCAGATGCTAGCATCCCTGGAGCCATCCCTGGAAGCAAGAGGAGCTAGGGACTGAGGGGCTGAAGCACCCACAAAACAGAAGGCCTCACAGTTAGTGGACCACAGACCTCCCTCCCCTTCTCCTTCCCTCCCCCTTCTTTCTTTCTCCTTCTCTGGCAGAAGACAGAGAAAGTAAGACCCTAATGTCTACCCTCCCCCAAAAGGAACACCCAGACACTGGGAAGGTGGACAAGAGGGAAGGATAAGAATGAAAGGAAGAGGAGAGATGCCCACCCGCCAACACATACAAAAACAGGGCTATCTGGAAGCCCCCAGGGCAGCCAAGGGACTGGGGACCCAAGACCCACCCCCTAAAAATCTGTTTCATTATTCCAGGTGGACAGCCTCCTCCTTCACCTCCAGACACCAAGAAAAAGCCCCTCCCAGCCCTTGCTAGCTCAATGAGGCATCGAATGCCCTCTCCCAAGACTCAGGAGGGGGGTGAGAGTAAAGGAGACAACAGCACCCCAAAGCCAGTTGTGCCCCAAGAGCCCATCAAGGGTTCAAAGGCTCATACCCCAACCCAAAGATCCCAGGGAAGACTGCTGCTTCAGCTGGGGGAGGAGGCTGGGACATGAGAAATGGTCCCTTCCTCTTTAGGGGTGGGGGAGCAAGCCAAGGGCCCTGCAGCTTCCTCTCCCCCTGCAGCACTCTCTGACCAGAACCCTGTCACCGCCCCCAGCTCATTCCCACCCCAGCAAAGCCCCCTCCTACTGATTTCCCAGTCTCCCTCTCTCATCACCCCCAGCCCTCCCCCGCAAGCTTCCGCTCCTCTCCCTCAGACCGCATCTTCCCCAGCTCTCCACCAGCACAGACCCATCTCTGCCTGGAGCACCTCGGCACATTCCCCTCTGCCCTCTCCCAGTAACCTCTTCTCGCCTTGGCTCCCATCCCCCAGGAAAGCCTGGTACTCAGTGGGTCCTCTCAGGACGAAGCCCTTGGCCTGGCCCCTTTCCTTCCCTCTCCACTTCTCTCTCCTCTCCAGCCCCCTCTCCTCTCCTCCCACGAAGCCCAGTTTCTCGCTGGTTAGACCCTCCAGAACACAACAGCCCCTCTGGCCCGGCGCTGCTTCCAGCCTCTGGGGCTAGCACAGACTGGGGACCCCCCTTTTAGAACCCCCTCACAGTCCTCTGGATGCCCCTCCTTCTTTCCCCCACCCTCCCCCCAAAGACCCTCCCTCCCACCCCTCCCCATTCTCCCCAGCTGTCAGGGCCAGTGCCCCTTCCACAGGAGCCTCCGACCCCCAAGCCCCCAGCGGCTTTGCCTCCTCTCTGTCACCCGGCCAGCCCTCTCAGCGCGGCGCCCCCCCCCCCCCCCCCCTCCGCCCCGCCCCCCCCCCCCGATCGGCTCCCGCCCCCCGCCTGTCTCCGCCGCAGCCCCCCCGCCTTTTTACCTGGTTCTCGGGGCGCCAGAAGCTGGAGGGTGGGTAGCAGAGCCACAGGGCCGCCCCGTCTCCGTCTCGGGCGGGTGGCAGAGCAGGGGCTAGCGGTGTCTGCCGCCTCGCGCCTCTCTCACTCCCCGCCGCGTCCCCGCCCGCCCGCCCCGCCGCGGTGCCTCTCCGAGGAGGATGCTCCGCGAGTCAGGGCGGCTGCTCCCGCCGCCGCATCCCTGCAACACCGACTGACGGCAGCATCAGCACCAGTGCCCGCCCCCGAGACGCGTCCATTGGACCACACTGCGCTGACGGACGAGCAGCGCAGCCAATGCAAGGGCGCAGAAGCCGCCAGTCCGGCGGCTCCCCAGGCCCACTGCCTCCCCTGCGCGGGACCCAGGCGTCCCGGCTCCGTGGTACCCGCGCTCCTCCCAGACTCTCGAGGTTCTCGGGTGCCCAGGCCCCCAACCAGGCGGGCCCCAAACCCGGCCTCAGTGCCTTTTCAGGGAACCCAGGCACCCTCGCCCCTTGGTTCGGGGCCTTGGGTCCCGCACCCTCCCGCAACGGCCAGCGGGTCTTCGCGCAGCGCAGGGGCTGGGACTAGCCGAAGGAGAGATTGTGGACCCCGACTTGGGGCGCCGCGGGAGCAGGGCTGGTGCGGGGCCTGGGCCGCAGTGCCCTCTGCCGGCTATGCTCAGGGGCGGGCCCGGGCTTCGAGGGGACTGGAGAAGGGGGACCCGGTGGGGCCACGGCTGCTGGGGGCTTTTTCCAGCCGATAGCCTGGCCCCCTCCTCCCACCGTCCAGAGGGCCCCTGGTTTGGAGCCCCCAGCACTGAAGAGAAAGGGGCTTTGCTGGGATAAAGACGGAGGCATTGGGGAAAGGAAAGGCAGAGATGGGGGCGGGGTAGACCTAGGACTTGGGGGTTTCCCAGTCCTGCCTCATGGGAATCCCAGAGTTTGATGCCAAACTCTAAGTTCTGCCTGGAACCCTGGACTGGGGTACGAGTAGGTGTGGGGGCGGGGTTGCGGCTGCACATGCCTGGTGACTGAGGGCACCTGGCAGCAGCCCCCTTCTCTGTTCTCCTCCTCCCATCCATGAGTTTCAGAGTTAGAGTGGTGCTGGGGGTCGCAGGTCTCGCCTGTAAGGGTAAATGCATCACTGTGCATCTGTACAAGTGTCGGGGACTGGGGGACGCCCTTCACTCACTCCGCCAATAAAAGTGTACACACACTGGCACCTAGTGTGTGTACCCGGAGGCTGGTCACTGGGCTGCTGAATGAGACAGAGTGTGTGTGCGTGTGTGTGCGCGCGCACGTGCCAGACCATTCTGCCAGCTCACTCCAGGACCCTGATTTCTGTTGCAGGGTCTGTGATCTGCACAGCTGGTTGTAGTTGGCACTTCCTTAGCCAGAGGCAACATGCAAGAACACTTACATTCAACCACCAATGCATGCACATCGGGCACTCACAGCCATGCACACCTAGCTGTGAACACTGGGCATTCCCAGAAACACACAGGAACACTGCAGAAATGCCCCACCATGGTAACACACCCACAGGAAGCATATACTGCCCAAGAATACACACACTTGTGCACACAGGTACCCACACCAGGCAATTAATGCATGCCCAGAACAGGTGCACCCAGGAGACCTGCCCACAGTCATTCTGGACCCCTGCCCAGGCACTTTGAAGAGAGTGGTCAGTTACTGAGTGGCTTAACGCGGACACCAGCCCCCCAAAGGGAACCTCCTTCCCCAGCCTGTGACAGGGTAAGAGGGGGACCCAGGCTGCAAGGAGTGTTTCCTAGGAGTCGAGAAGGGTGATCCCTAAGCCAGGTCCCAGACTTAGGGCCCACTCTGACCTTGGAGAGACCCTCAGGGCATCCCCACCAAAGCCACTGAAGGAGCCAGAGAATGGAACTGCTGAGTCAGGGCCTATGAATGTGAAATCGCCTCTCTGACCCCACAGCCCACTTTCCTGCCCATCCCCCACTGTTCCTCTTCCTGCAGCCTCCTCACACTCATTCAGACACATACACACACACACACCTGTCCATCCAGGCATCAGGGCATAGATAGACAGACAGGTGCAATGGTTCACAGAGACAGACTCAGACTCTTACAGAGGAGTCTGGGCAGGGAGGGAGGTAAGTATGAGCACTTGTCTCCTGTCCCCACCCCCGGCTTTGCCCATCAAGGGCAGAAAAGGTCACTGGGCAGCTGCTGCACCTCCCTGCCCCTCCCACCTACAGGGACTTCTCTCCTCTCTGCAAGGTCCAAGGTTCAGACTGCCTAAGCATTTGGGACCTGCCACTTCAAGACACACCCCATACTCACACACCGCACACAGGCACCCACCCAATGTGGACAGTTGAGTGATATGCTGAGCACATGCCCTTCTGCCATGTGCAAAGGCTAGTGGGGACACATGGGGGAGGGGAAACAGCAGATACAGCACGCATGTCTGTGCACACACATGCACACAGACACATACAACGTGAAGCTCAGACACCAAATTCAGACACATGCAACCATGAAGACCGCTACACATCACATCCCGACAGGCAGACCTGAACACACATACGCATGCACACACATACACACACACACACACACACCAGGAAGAGGCCAGACTGGTACTCGAGGGTGGTGAGGAGAGGAGCCGACTGGGCTGCAGGGATGGAGGCAGCGCAGGAGGCAGGCAGCACAGGAGCGAGCTGCTCTTCACAACACAATCGCCGTCTGTTGTTATAGCAACTCAGCCCCCAAATCGTGAAACGGATATTACAGCCTCAAGAGGGGGAAGGGTGTAGGGGGCTGAGGACAGAAGGAGGGGCAGGGGGCACCTGATGCAGAGACAGGGATGGGGGGCCCAACACGGGGTAGGCCTGCAGGAGAGGTATGACCAGGAAAGAGAAAGGAGTGACACAAAATAAAGAATATGCCAGGGGGAGTGGGGTCTCAAAGCAGGGATGGATGTGATGTGGAGAAACCCTGGAGTGGGGGGCCGGGGCATTCATGGGGGAACTGAGGCCATGGCCAGGCCTGCAGATACTGGGCTTTGGAGTTGAAGGTGCTCAGGTCTCCACCCCCAGGACAATCCCACAGCTGCTGTGGGACACCTCCCAGTTTGGGGGACTTAGGAGGTAGCTCCCATTGTCAGGACTGCTGTCTGGAGTCTCCTGACTCTAAGGGCAGCCCGGCCCAGCTTCAGAACCTTTAGTAAACTCCCAGACCAGCCTTAGAAGTGGCCTTAGCCGGCCAGGTGCAGTGGCTCACACCTGTAATCCCAGCACTTTGGGAGGCTGAGGCAGGTGGATCATGAGGTCAGGAGTTCAAGACCAGCCTGGCCAAGATAGTGAAACCCCGTCTCTACTAAAAGTACAAAAATTAGCCAGGGATGGTGGAGGGTGCCTGTAATCCCAGCTACTCAGGAGGCTGAGGCAGGGAATTGCTTGAACCCAGGAGGCGGAGGTTGCAGTGAGCCGAGATTGCCCACTGCACTCCAGCCGGGGAGACTTCGTCTAAAAAAAAAAAAAAAAAAAAAAGAAGTGGCTTTAGCCTTCTTCAGGTAGCAGTGACCCCCAAAACCTCCATGCTGCAGGCTCAGGAGGGAAGAGCTGGGTTGGGAGAGGCCGCCACCGGAGGCTGAAAGCAGGATCGATATGCATTTCCTCTGGAAGTCACTGTCCTTCCGGCTGGCAGCAGCACCAGGCCAGGAGGCTGCAAGGCCGAGGAGTGCAGCCCCCGCCCTGAGGCACAAGCCCAGCAGGGCCCTCCTCGGACTGCCCAGGGCCCTCCCTCCCTTCCCCCACAGCCAGCAACTCTGCACTGCCCCCCTCCCTCCCACGATTCCTGCAGTGAGGGCCCTGTTACTGGAAGCGTACAAGCAGGGGCTGAAAGGCCCCCTGTCCAGCAAGGGAATTCTGGCCATGGGCTGAAGGCTTTGGGTATGCAGGACCACTGGCCCCGCAATTCTCGGGTGCCAAGCCCTACTAGTTTCAAGTTTTAGATGTCCAAGAATCTGGTCTCCTCAAGATCCTAGACCCTCCCCAAGATTCTTATATTCCAAGGTTTTCTGCTTCTAAGATTCTCTCCCCCAAGATTCCAGACACAGGAGAGTCCAGACCTCCCAAGTTTCTCCTGCTACAAAGTTCTAGCTCCCAAGATTGTCATCCTGTAGAGTATAGCATCACCCCACCCCCCGGGATTCTAGGCACTGATGGTGAAGATTAATTACACGGGCCTTTTTATTCCATCTGGAAAATACAAATATTCACAAGAGTCTGTACAACCTTAGGGACGCCAGCCCTGGCCCTGCCCTCAGCTGCATGCCACCCTCATATCCCACCCCCAGCCCCAGTCTCCTGCCCCAACACCCCCAGGCTTCCTGCTCTGGTTGAAGTCTTTTCTCCAAGGCAGGAATGAGAGTCCTTGATCCAACCACAGCTGGGAAGAGAAAAACAGGTTGTGAGGAAGACACCCCTCTCAACAACAAGGTAGTAACCCACCTGGCTTGGGGCCATTTGGATAAAGCACCCATTTCCCTGATACTCCCCACCCCCGCCCCAGCCCTCAGTGGGGAGCTCTGGTGCCTGCTGTGGGAGGACTCACCATCTATTACAAGTGGATGTCAAAAACCCCATCCTCCACCGTCTGTACCTCCTCCTCACGGATCTCTGCTGGGAGGGGGATTGCTGCAGAACACACTTCCAGGTCCCTG
>NC_045446.1:9402101-9405224 GCF_002776525.5 Piliocolobus tephrosceles | reverse complement strand
CAGCTCACTGCAAACCCAGGTGGAATCACTTGAAACCCAGGTGGAATCACTTGAAACCCAGGTTCAAGCGATTCTCATGCCTCAGCCTCCCAAAGTGCTGGGATTACAGGCGTGAGCCACCACACCCAGCCTCAGCCCAATTTTTGGGGCTCTTTTTCTATGTTTTCGTTTTGCCACAGTTTTTTTGCCGCCACAGATTCGTCAGCACAGTTTGCTTAAATGTCAATTTTGTGTGTATTTCACATTTTAGACCCCAGCACTTCTGGAAGGCTCAATGCAAATGGATTTATCTTTTCCATTTTTGAGGATGTATGCCCTGTGCCTGCCTCTGTTTTTTGAGGACTTATGCCAGCGTAAACAGCTGTGATCAACTACCTTAGACCCCAGTTTAACACAGTTGTTCGGACTGTTCTCAGCAAAATAATCATTTGGCCAATTGTCATTCAGCAAACTGACCTAAAACCATCAAAGACCCCAAGAGAGCTGCCAGGACATTATCAGGGCAAGGGACTTTCCCCAGAAGAACCTCCAGAACAGCCAAAAAGGGAAAGGCAAGCCAATGGCTCATATAACACCTTCTCCAATCCTTCGTTAATCCCTCCAACAAAATAAGACTGTAATTGGAATTTAGAGCCTCTTTCACTATTATACCTCTTTATAAATTAGGGTCTTTCTCCTCAGCCTCAGAAGGTCCAGGGCTCCCTGGCCACTTTCTGGCACCCTTACCTGTCCCTTCTTTATTATCCCACCACAAAAAAAGAATTATGCACTTTGGAATGGCTTCCATCCTGCGTTCTTTGCCCCAATGGCCCTGCATCCCTCCCTCCACAGGCCGGTACAGAATGAGTCCCTCTTACCTGGAGGCCTGGAGCCTCGCCTGCCAGGGCGGGGCAGGGAGAAGCTGAAGGCGCGGTGATGGTGGCTGTGCGTGGGTGAGGGTGAGGGTGCAGACCCCTCCAGGCTTACACTCTGGGCCCTGCGCCGACACTCAACTGACAGGCGATCCTTGCACTGCTTGTGGCAGTTCACACCACAGGCTAGGGGAGGGCAAATGGAGAGCCCAGCCAGGGCCATTGGTCAGAATACCCTCCATCCCATCCCGCAGGCTTGCGCCCCTCCCCAGGAACCTTTGTTCCTGAGCAGCTGCCCCACCAAAATGAGAGTCTCCTTCCAAAGTATTCTCCTCCTCCTGTCAGTCTATGCCCTCTCCCACGTTCTCTGTTCCTGAGCAGCTGCCTCATCAAAATAAATAGTCTCTTAAAGGCCACTCTGTTCACATCAATCATCTTGCACCTCTGATTTCGTGGGGTTTTGGGGTTTTTTTGTTTTTTGTTTTGTTTTGAGACAGAGCCCGCTCTGTTGCCCAGGCTGGAGTGCAGTGGCGTGATCTCAGCTCACTGCAAACCCAGGTGGAATCACTTGAAACCCAGGTGGAATAACTTGAAACCCAGGTGCAAGCGATTCTCATGCCTCAGCCTCCCGAGTAGCTGGGATTACAAGTGGGTGCCACCACGCCCAGCTACCTTTTGTGTTTTTAGTAGAGGCGGGGTTTCCTTGTGTTGGTCAGGCTGGTCTTTAACTCCTGACCTCAGGTGATCCACCCGCCTCGGCCTCCCAAAGTGCTGGGATTACAGGCGTGAGCCACCGTGCCTGGCCACGCACCTGATTTTAAGGTACTTCACTCCTTGGCAATTGCCCCACCAAAATAGTAACTCTCCAAAAAAAAAAAAAAAAAAAAAAAAAAAAACCACTGCCCAGCAGCCCTACCAGTCATTCCATCTCACCTCGGCATTTGAGGCCCTGCTTGTAGATGCCCAGGATCTGCAATAGAGGAGAGGCCGTGGTGGGAGGTGGGATTTAGAGGTGATGACTCTACTTCTTCCTTCTTGAGGGTGGGACTGGGGCTTTAGAGCCCGCCTCAGGGCCAGGGGCAGAACCGCAGTAGGAGAGACAGATGGAATTAACCAGGTTTTCCAGGCTTGAAAAGGGCTCCGGCAGAGGCGGGGCCAGAAGGGAGGGCGGGGCCGGGGCTGGAGGGGCGTGGCTTGGGCGGTGAGCCGGGAAGGGGGTGCTCACCAGGGCTTTGCAGTGGCGGCAGGCGACCGGGCGCAAGGAGTTGCTCTCCTGGAAGTTGTGTACGAAGCCCATGCGGCCCCCCAGCACAGAGCTGGAGCGCAGGAAATAGGACACCATCTCCTCCCTGCTGATGCAGCCATCCCTGTGGGGAGTTGGGGGGCACCTCAGCTCGGGCCCTCCCCAGGAACATCCACCGCTGGCCTAACCCATCCCACTGTTCCCAGTGTCCTCATGGAACTCCTGATTTTGGACTCCTGGTGCAGAGTAAAGAAAAGACAGCACTGGACTAGGGGTCAGACAGATGTGGGAAGTGCCGCTAACCAGTGTGTGGTCTTGGGCCAGTCCCTTTCCCTGGGTTCCTTCTCAGAACAGTGGCCTGCCCTGCCCACTTCACACTTGGTTTGCAAACTAAAAGGACTGTGTACTTTCCATGGAACCATCAGCCTCGGGCTCCCGAAGTGTACTGTGTGCAACACCAGTAGGGAGCCCTGAGCAGGGAGAACTCTCTAATGAGTTCTGGGACCAGGAGAGACTGGGAGAAATCGCACCCCTCTCTCTCCTGCATCATCCTGCTGGAAAGACATCTGTAAATCCAGGATTTCCCACATAACCCAGGGCTTTCCGCAGAAGCCCTTTTTCACCTATGAATACATTTTAGGGAAAGAATGAGCATGTGTTCTAGACACAGACCTCAGTTCAAATCGCAGCTCTACCTCTCTGCCTCTTGACAATTTGCCAGTGAGTAGCTGAGTAATCTCCCTGCCCCTCCGTTTCCTCATCTATAAATGGATGTAATGATCATTCCTACATTTCATAGGATTTTGGTGAGGATTAAATTAGATAATACAAGTGAAGTTTTACAACAGTGTCCGCACAGATAGGAGGGTCCTCAGCCACCAAGTGCTTTTCCCATCGGGACTGGCCCTCGCTTGAGACTCCCACCTGCTATATGAGGGGTCTCATAATGTGTGATCCAGGTGGTCCTTCAAATCAAGGGAGCATTAGGATAACCGGCCATTTAGAAAAAATTATAGGGGCCGGGCGGTG
>NC_045446.1:9391148-9397101 GCF_002776525.5 Piliocolobus tephrosceles | reverse complement strand
CTACTAGGGAGGCTGAGGCAGGAGAATGGCGTGAACCCGGGAGGCGGAGCTTGCAGTGAGCTGAGATCCGGCCACAGCACTCCAGCCTGGGTGACAGAGCGAGACTCCGTCTCAAAAAAAAAAAAAAAGAAAAAAGAGAACCCCACTACTACAAGTACCTAGATGCTGCATAAAGATATATCAACAATTGCTGTAAATGCATAGATAATTTTGTAAGAAAGAAATGGAAACCCCCAAGTTCCAGAAACTAAGAGGGAGCTTTACAATGAAGCAGTGAGTTGGGCCCGGTCTCCCTCCTGCTGAACCAGGTGCTAGGTTTTGATAACCAACCAAGGCTTCCCCCTCACTAACACACACATACACACACACACACACACACACACATACACGGCCTGGGGCCTGCAGGCGGTGGAGGGTTAAAGCTAAGAGCGCTGCACGAAGCCGAGGCCTCCATCATCTCAAAGAGTCATCCTCACTGACAAGGTGGTCTAGATAAAAATCCACCCACCAACCCAGGGAGAAAACATGGAACGTAACTACCTCTGCCTAAACTCTGGGAGAAGAAATAAAGCAGCTACGATAAAAGCCACAAGCAGAATTGGATTTATACTCTAATCCTGTTTGTCCACGAAACAGATACCAAACAAACAAAATCTCTATCAATGTGCACATGCCTGGGAAAAGAAGACTGGAAGAACCCACATACTGCCAAGCTTAATATTGTCAACAGTGTTCAATCATGGCAACTTCTACCAGTGGAAAAGGAAAGAGGGGACTTTCATTTCTTCCTTCTTTTTTTTTTTTTTTTTTGATGGGCGTGGTCACACTCAGTCACCCAGGCTGAAGTGCAGTGGTATGATCATAGCTCACTGCAGTCTCAACCTCCTGGGCCCAAGGGATCCCCCTGCCTCAGCCTCCTGAGTAGCTGGGACTACAGGCACGTGCCACTCACGCCCAAAAAGAATCTTTTTAGGCTGGGAGCAGTAGCTCATGCATGTAGTCCTAGCACTTTGGGAGGCCGAGGCAGGTGGATCACTTGAGGTCACGAGTTCGAGACCAGGTTGACCAACATGGTAAAACTCTATCTCTGCTAAAAATACAAAAATTAGCCAGGTGCGTGGTACATGCCTGTAATCCCAGCTACTTGGGAAGCTGAGGCAGGAGAATCACTTGAACCCAGGAGGTGGAGGTTGCAGTGAGCCAAGATTGTGCCACTGCACTCCAGCCTGGGCAACAGAGTGAGACTCTGTCTCAAAAACACACACAAAAAATTAATTTTTGTAGAGACAAGGTCTTACTATGTTGCCCAGGCTGGGCTCGAACTCCTGGCCTGAATTGATCCTGCCACCTCAGTCTCCCAAAGTGCTAGGATTACAGGCATGAGCCACTGCACCTGGCCTCTCGTTTCTTACTTTAAACACTTTGTTCACTCTAAATTTATTTTACTACCCAGATTTTATTTTACCATGGATTTTTGTAATGTGGAAATAAAAAACAACAGATTTTTGAAATATAGGTAACATTAAAAAATAAATCGACCTGAGATGGGCTGTAAATTTTGAATGGAGTTTTGTCTGCTCAGCAAAAATAGGGCATGAATCTGGCTGCAGGGGGCATGTTTCACCTACTTCAGAGAACCAGCTGTTTTTCCAAATTGTCAGCATATGAACTGTTGATAAGCAAATGGGTACACTAATTACAAACCTTTCTTATCTATTCATTAAAACAGGCTATCCAGGAGTTCAACTTGCGCACACTTCTTGACAGCTGTGAGCTCCACAAATAAAACAGCACTTCTGTAGCCACTGTCCCCAGGCCACAGTCTTTGCAAGACTCAGGTGGAGCCCCCCATCTGTCTGAACTCGTGAGATACCACTGCACCTCCACAGCTGGCAGCCTCTCCTCCCCACAAAAGCAAGTGCCCCTTCCCACACTGGCAGCTTCCCAGGCCAAGATGGTCTGGTTTAGTGACCTTATCTTGCACACAAGAAACTGAAGCCCAGGCAGAAGTGGGCTAGGTTGCCTTCCCTCTCCCCCAGGCCCCCAGCCCTCCTCACTGGTTCTGGTCGAGGTCCCCAAAGGCGCTGAGGTAAGGGAAGTTCCCACGGATGATCTGGAATTCTTCCTGTGAGATGTGGCCATCCCCATCGACGTCAAAGTTCCGGAACACAGACTGGGGCATACAGAGGGACACACAGAGCCGGGAGAAGGGAGAGTAAAGGGGACATCAGGTCCTGTCCTTTCCCACATTCCCAGTCCATTTGATGAGGTGTGTCACAGAGAGGTCTCTGACACTGCCCCTGTTCCATAGCCCCGCCCCCACCCTACCCATGGGCACCTCAGCCCCGTGCAGATGGCCAGCCAGTCCCTGTGACTCCTGGGGGCTTAGTGCTGGGTCTTGAACAGGACACTCATGCTGGCTTCCAGGGCAGTGCTCCAGCAAACTGGCCTCTCCCCACACGCTGCTCAGGCTCTGCAGGAGCTCACCTCCACCATCTTCTCGATGTGCTCCACCACAAGGGCTTGATCCAGCTTAGGTTTGGCAGCCGAGGTCCACTCCTCCAACACCGGGGGCCGGGGTGGTGGGGTGCAACTCGTGGGGCTGGTTGGCTATGGAAATGGTCAGGTCTAAGCTAGGGCCAGAGGCAGGGGGAGCCCAGAGCCCAGGGGAACAGAGAGGGGAATCCCTGGGAGAGGGAAGTCTGCCCAATGCTATGCCCTGCCCCCAGGATGCCTCTGTCCTACAAGAAGGATGGTGAGGTGGCTGCTAAGAGCTCTTGCCGTCCTCACATCCTGGGATTCTCAGGAGGGAGGGGCAGAGTGGAGAGGAGAGAGTACCCCCTCACCGAGGACTTGGAGCGCGGCTCCCGCTGCAGGGACAGTTGGTACAGCTCATCCTCCGTCTGATACTGATCCAGAGACACCTGGGACACACAGGTCTGATCACACCCACTGGCCCCTGCCCACGGCCACAGAGCCCAGGGTCAAAGGTCCACCTAGAGGCCACAGCTCAGCCCAGAGCTCGGGTCAAAAGCTAGACTCAGGACAAAGCCTGGCTTAGAACACAGCCCAGCCACCCCACGCCGTCCCAGTGCACAAATCAAACCACAGCATGGCCCCAAACCTTGAACATGACATATTGCCAAGATGTCAGGGAAGAAGCTAGGTCAGAACCCAGCCACAAGCTCTGCTTTCAACCCTGATCCCGTCCAGAGTACAAAAGCAGTTAAGAATCCACTCCAAACCTAACACCTAAGCCCCAGCCCAATGTCTAGAACCTAGTCTGGATCTAAACCAGAACCCAACTCCCACCCTAGACCCCAAGACCAAGTGCAAAGCCAAGCCCAGAACTTCACTCCCAGCCCAGGGCCATGCTTAGAAACCACCCCTGCACGCAGAACGCAGAGCTTGGCCCAGCCCTAGAACACAACCCACTGCCAGAACTCAAACCAGGACCCAGGCCCAGTTCAAACTGCCCACAGTCCACATGCCAGCCTGGAGATCAGACCTCAGTCCACAGCCCCAACCAGAGCCTGGACCCCTCCTCAGCATCCACTCCAAACCCCAGAGCCCATGCTAGATCTCAATTCCCTGGTCAGAACCCAGAGCCCCAGGCCACGCCCACTGCCGGGCCCGGGGAAACTGTCAACCCCTGGTGCCTAGCTCCCCACCTCCCTGCCCCCTGCTCCTCACCGTGAGCAGGCTCAGCAGGTCAGGGTTGGCCTGTACTGGTGGCCGCAGGCTGGTCACCATGGCCAGCTCCTCCAGGATGCTAAAGAGCTGCTTCATCTTGGCCCCATTGAGCCGGGTCCGGGCTGGGTCCAGCCAGTCAGGCAGTGCCAGCTGCAAGGCCACCAGGTCCTTGAGGTGCACACCCAGGATAGGGAAGCGGAAGCCCACACAAGCTGCCAGCCGGCGCCGGTAGTTGCCATAGTTGCCTGTCGCCGTCACTAGTTCTGTGAGACCCTCCCAGAGCTAGGGGACAAAGGGTAGAGGGGTCATACCCCCACTACTATCCTCCCTATCTCAGCCCTGGAAATGTAGGAGTGCGTGAGGAGGAGTCAGGGTCAGGGACAGGTGAAAGAGTAAAATTCTCCATTACTGTCCCCCAGGACCGGCTCTCTCAGCCCCTGGGGATTGAATTCATTGCCATTAATTCAAGGCAATACTGAACTGCCAAAAGCACCACACTTTTAAACAAGGCTTGGACGCAGAGTATCATCAACATTTAACAGGAGAATGAGAGGCTCAGGGAGGCAAGGCAGCACAGGACAATGACCTGGAAGAATGTACTCAGCCGCCCCATCCAAACAGCAAAAACTGGAAAAACCAGCCGGGTGCAGTGGCTCACACCTGTAATCCCAGCACTTTGGGAGTCCAAGGCAGGC
This sequence comes from Piliocolobus tephrosceles, assembly GCF_002776525.5. NCBI lineage: Eukaryota > Metazoa > Chordata > Mammalia > Primates > Cercopithecidae > Piliocolobus > Piliocolobus tephrosceles. The sequence continues at coordinate 9,392,713 of NC_045446.1, read as the reverse complement.
GGCTCATGAGGTCAAGAGATGGAGACCATCCTGGCCAACATGGTGAAACCTCATCTCTACTAAAAAAAAATACAAAAATTAGCCGGGTGTGGTGGTGCGTGCCTGTAGTCCCAGCTACTTGGGAGGCTGAGGCAGGAGAATCGCTTGAACCCAGGAGGAGGTTGCAGTGAGCCAAATTAGTGCCACTGTACTCCAGCCTGGCGATACAGCAAGACTCCGTCTCAAGAAAAAAAAAAAAAAAAAGGGAAAGGAAAAACCCCCATTTTCAAAATAGAATCAATACATAAACTGGGATAGGCTGGGCATGGTAGCTCACGTCTGTAATCCCAGCACTTTGGGAGGCTAAAGCAGGTGGATTGCCTGAGCTCAGGAGTTCAAGACCAGCCTCAGCAACATGGTGAAACCCTGTCTCTACAAAAAGATGGCCAGATAATCTCAGCTACTCAGGAGGCTGAGGCATGAGAATCACTTGAACCCAGGAGGCGGAGGTTGCAGTGATCTGAGGTCTCGCCACTGCACTCCAGCCTGGATGACAGAGAGAGACTCCATCTCAAAAAAATAAATAAATAAATGAATTGGGGTAGACATACAATAAAATATTATATGGCAATGAAAATGAAAAAACAATTGTTTCACATAACAGAATGAAAAGACTCTCAGAACCATGTGGAATGAAAGAAGCAAGACATAAAATAACACAAACAACATTCCATTCATAGAAAGTTCAAAACAGACAACAAAAAGCCCCACATTGTTTTGGACCGCATACCTACGTGGTGAAGCTATAAAGAAAAGCAAGATCATCATTGCAAAAGTCGTGGGGAGGGAGTTATGCTGTAAAGTGCTGGGCAGTGAGAGACTGGCAAGGTTCTATTTTCCAACCTGGGCAGTAGTTTACACAGCGTTTTCTTTACAATTTTTCTTTAAATGATTCATATGTTTTTATATACTGTTTTTTTTTTTTTAGACAGAGTCTCACTCTGTCACCCAGGCTGGAGTGCAGTGGCACGATCTTGGCTCACTGCAACCTCCGTCTCCCAAGTTCAAGCAATTCTCCTCCTGCCTCAGCATCCCAAGTAGCTGGAAGTACAAGCGCCCACCACCATGCCTGACTAATTTTTGTATTTTAGTAGAGATGGGATTTCACCATGTTGGCCAGGCTGGTCTCAAACTCCTAACCTCACGTGATCTGCCCACCTCAGCCTCCCAAAGTGCTGGGATTAGAGGTGTGAGCTACCACGCCCAGTCTCATAAGTTTTTATATACTTTTTTTATATGTGTATTACTCAATACTTCAAAAATAATAATAAATGAAGGACAAGGAAAAGAAGAAAGTACAAGTGGCAAGGCATAATGGCTCACACCATAATCTCAGCACTTTGGGAGGCCAAGATAGGTGGATCACTTGAACCCAGGAGTTCAAGACCAGCCTGGGCAACATGGCAAAACCCCATCTCAACCAAAAAAAAAAAAAAAAAATTAATAATAATACAAAAATTAGCCAGGCATAGTGGCGTACACTATAGTCCCAGCTACTCAGGAGGCTGAGGTGGGAGGATCAATTG
>NC_045446.1:9380674-9391048 GCF_002776525.5 Piliocolobus tephrosceles | reverse complement strand
GGGTCAATTGAGCTCAGGAGTTCAAGGCTGCAGTGAGCTTGTGATTGCACCACTGAACTCCAGTCTGGACAACAGAGAGAGACTCTGTCTTAAAAAAAAAAAAAAAAAAAAAAGTACTAGCTTTGGGGTCCATGACGACCTGTGAGCCCCCAATCTGCTGTTGCCATTGTACAAACTGGGAAAAGCACTTAACCCCTCTGAGCCTCCATATCCGTATCTGTCAAATGAGGACAGTTGTGCCCAGCCCCCAGTGCTGCTGGGAGGACCCAGTGAAGACAGATCTGGGAAGCACCTTGATGGTCTCAGGGCTAACGTGGCTGTGGGTCTCCTTGAGGCGGGAGATGGAGCTGTGGCTTAGGCCCCCGACCACTGCCATCAGCGTGTTGAAGTTCTGCAGCTGCAGCAGCTTCTGGAAGGCAAATGGGGAGGCAGAGGCAGGGAGTCACTGAGTGGGCCCAGAATTTGGCCCAGCCTTTCTGGAGAGAAAGCAGTGGGTTAGAGGAAGGGAAGGGTTGGCCTGACCGGCATGTGGGGAGGTTGGGAGACACAGGGAGAGAGGGACAGGCACCTCTGCCACGTGGACAAAGTGTGTGATGACCAGGGCCCGCTGTGGGGCTGTAGGTTTGCTGAGGATCATGAGCTGCACCCACTGCGAGACGCTGTTGAAGAGGGAGATGAAGCGCTCCAGGACGGGGTTGTCCACAGTGCAGCCGTGAGTCACGAAACTGTGATAGTCCTGAAACTGGGGGCAGGAGGAGTGGCCTCAGCACCTTGCCAGCCTCTCCCCTCACTGATGGCCACTCCTCCTCACTCTCCAGCTGACCTTCAGTGGTTGCACTGAAACCCCTGATGCACCCTGTGACCCAGCCTACCCCGGGGACCCTGCCCCTCCTAGAACCCCCTTCCAGCCCACATTGGACCACTGCCCCCACCCTCGGGCCGCACCAGGATCTTGCAGAAGGAGCGATACTCCAAGTAGGTGAGATGCTCCGCCAGCTCCATGGGCTCCAGGTGGTCAAACAACAAGGACATCTTGCGCTTTTTCTGTCCCACAGGGTTCCGCTGAGTCACCTGCCGCTTCCACTTGTAGGTAGGGCTGGGGGAGCAGGAGTAGTGAGCCCTTTGCTGGACATGCACATGCCTCGTGGCCCCCCACTCACACAGACACACCATTCACACTGTGAGGACCTACACAATGCGAGGCACTGTCCTAGGCACGAATGTTCCCAGTCCCAGCAACTCCTCCGTATCTCCCCCAACCCCATCATGCATTCAACACACATTTATGAACAACGTACTCTGGGCCAGGCACTGTGCTAGGCGCTGGGAATACAGAGATGAGTAAGACACGGTTCCTGCCCTCGAGGAGCTCACAGTCTACTGAGGGAGACAGACACAGAAACACATGATCACAAAACAGCGTGACACATGTACAGAAGTCTTTGTACAGGAGTCTGTACAAAGTGCCATGGAGAACAGAGGAGGGAACGACAAATTCTACCCTGGAAGAGCCCCGAACCCTCAGAGCCCGTGGAAACTTCATGCCTGAGCTGAGTCTTGGTAACACGGAGGAGGCAGCAAGGGAATGATATGAGCGGAACGCCATGGTGGGAAAGGACTCGGGAGCTCAGCTGACAGGGAGGCGACCCAACGCAGCTACAGGAGGAGGTGTGTGGGATGGGCGGTGGCAGTGGAAGATGAGGCAGGAACGCCAAGCTGCCCAGAGAAGGCATATTGAAGGCAATAGGGAGCCATGGAAGGTTTTTAAGCGAGAGAGTGACATGACCCTCACTCATTCAGTTCAACAGACATTTATTAAGCACAGATGGTATGGGATACTGAGTGCCCCCCCAGCCCTCTGTACTCCCCCCACGCACACGCTGTCTATGTCGATGAGGCTGCTGTGCCGCCGGTTCCCTTCTTGGTCTAACAGAGCCTTCAGCTCCTTGATCTGCTCAGCCAGCTCCGGGTTCAAGTCAAACTCCGCCGGGAAGGCAGAGATCCAGTACCTGGAGGAAAGGGGAGTCATCCAAGACAGCCCTTCCCCCACCATCACCCAGCAGGCTGCAAGGGGCTCTTTGAGATTGTAGTCACCCAAGGAAAAAGAGCCTTAAACTATGGTTCCAGCTCTTTTCTTCTCCAAGTGTACATTAGACCCTTTAGACAACCACCCGCACTGCGCAGAAAAGAAAATTAAGGCCCAGACCCAGGAAGGGGTGAGCCTGTGACAGCACAGCCCACCCAGACAAACCAGGGTTCAAACCTACTCCCAGAAGCAGTGCCCTGCCCCCTCCTCCAGGCCAGCCTGAAGCCACAGAGAAGGGAGAAAGGGGAGGGGTCAGAGCCCCAGGGGAAAGACTCACCTGACCAGGTGGCACGTTTTCACCTGCAGGGAATTGGAGTTGTCCTTGTGGGATTGTTGGTAGGTGAAGGAAAGAGTTAAGGAGGCCGCTTAACTCTAAAAAGGGAGGCCCGAGGGGAGGGAGGCTGGGGGCGGGGCCTGGTTCTAGAAGACACGTTCTAGGGATGGGACCTGCGCTCTGAGGGAATGCTGGGGGTGAGACCTGCGCTCTGGGAAGGGTTGGAGGTGGGGGTGGAGGACTAGGTGCTGAGGGAGGCTGAGAGCAGAGCCTGGCCTCTGGGAGAGATAGATGCACGGGGCGGACCCAGGCCTGGAACAGGGGCAGGCCCTAGACTCTAGGGAGGAGGAGGGCAAGGCCTCGGCTGGGGACAGAGCCTGAGGACAGGGCCGAGTCACCAGGAGCAAGGAGGGGGCAGAGCCTAAGCCCTAGTTGGAGGCTAGGGCGACGCCTGAGCGCTGGGATAAGGAGTGGCCTATACTTAGGAGTGAAGCTCATTCTGCGCCTGGGCTGGGCAGAGGGGCTGCGCATGGGCTCCGACGGCGGGGGTCTTGGCAAGGCGGGCGAAGGATATATGTGGAGCAGCTTGGCCGCCAGCTGAGAGGAGGGGATGTACCAGGGGTGCATCATGAGGAACATGCGCACCAGCTGCGGGTCCCGTACCTTCCCGGAGTCATCTGACTCCGAAGGGTCAAAGACAGGCGGCTGAGCTGGGTCCGCAGCGACCATGCCTCACCCCCACCCCGCAACCCGCTGGGTATCGGCCCTTCGGGTGCATGCTCGACCCCGCCCACCTCCTGCTTGCCGAGGACTCCGAGAGCAGGAGGCTAATTAGAGAGGAAAGGTGGGGTGGGCGAGGGATAGGCAGGCCCTGAGGACTGGAGGAGAGGAGCGCCCGAGCCGCCCATCGTCCGGAGGGGAACCAGCTGGGGCGGAAGGAGCCTGGGTTCCCAGGGGTCAAGAATCCAGAGGTCATTTCCTGAGCGCTTGGGGGGAAGGGGCACCCCTTCACCAGATAAGCCGCCCCCCATTAGCCGGAAACAGCTCCCAGGCCGGAGACAGACCGTTCCTCCGGATTCCCCAGGAGACAGATAATGCCCCTCAAGTGTCAGAGTCAGGGACTCGGCTCTCCCTTCGCCGCCGCTGGCGAAGGCTAGAGAAGGGAAACCTCATCTGTCTGAAGGGCGTGCATCTCTCTGCCCTGCGATGCAGAGGAGGCTTTAAAGAGACTGCACGCTGCGGAGCTGGGTGGGTCCGGGCCAGGGCTGTGCCCTGGATGGTGTCTGGGAGGCAGGGACCCGGGCTCAGACTCGAGGCTGGGCTCAGGCTCCGTGTGCCCTCCCGAGCCACTCACCGAAGGCTTCGATGCACCCGCGGAGCAGCTCCTCGACCGTGCAGCCCTTGTCCAGGTCCAGGGTGCCCGCCATGGCCGCCGGCGCGGGGTGAGCTGGGCTCAGACTGCGCTCCGGGAGCCTCCCACCGGTCTCGGACCGAACCCCTGTCCCGGGAGAGACAGATCGGGAGTCTGCGGAGGCGCGAGCGGGGGAGCAACCCCGCGGGCAGAAACGGGGCGGGGCGGGCACGCCCCCTGCTGGACAGGGGTGGAGTTGTCCGCCGCGGCCACTCCCGGGGTTAAACGGTCTGGCCCGGGATGGTGCAACCCGCCAGTTGGGAAATGGACCCGCGGACAGGCTTCCGGCCCACCCTCGGAGTCGCAGGAGGGCCAAGGGGCTTCACGAGGATGGGGGAGCCAGGATCCCAGGACTGGCTGACGCCCAGCCCTCCGCAGGCCCCCTTCTCCTCGCGTCCTCTCCCCAGAGGCACCTGCAGCACCCCGCAGCTCGGCTCTGTGCCCCTCCCGCTTCCCTCCCTCCACAGCCTCCCTTCCCCCGCAGGGTTATTTTGGGAACCCGGAGCCTGAGGGGACCTCGGAGGAATTTCTCCCTGGTATGGGAGGGGGGAGGAGAGAACCCAGGCGTCCTGCCCGCCTCCCCTCTTCCCGGGAGCCCGGGAAGGCGAGGCGGGGCTGCGGCAGCCCCCAGGGGCCTGCCCTAGGGGAGGCGGACTGGATGGGAGAGGAACATTCCTGGGGCGGGGGGAGACCGCTGCGGCCCGGAGGCGTCAACGGGAAGCCTGAGCCTGGGAACTGAGCGCTCCCAGGCCACCTCCGCAAAGATCCCAGGGGTCCCGGCTCAGCTCGTCCACAGGCCCTCTTCCTCCCTATCCCCGGCTCCTGACCCCGGCCCTGGCCTCGCACAGGCGAACTGTGAGCGCGCATGGAGCAGGGTGTCCAGAGGAGGGCGGTCGCGCCGGGGGTGGCCGGTGGGTGCATGACACCGTTAGCAACTCCGGTCACTGGTCATACGCACCCTGGCAGGGGCAAACACTCCACACCCAAGTTATTCGTCGGAGGCCGGGGACCTACATGGAGGTGCAGGCGCCCGCACTTACACGCACCGGGCCACAGGCCCTCCCATCCTCCGTCTCTCACACACAATGGTACCCACACCCCGTGCACACCTGCACGAAGGAACCCTCAGGCACACATACCCGGCTCGTCTACCCCAGAATGCAAACCCGTGGACGAGGTCGCCTCCTGGACCTGCTGTTCACTTGAGCCAGGCCAGCCTCGAGTCCCGCCGCCACACAGGCGCTGACATCCTCACACGTGTGCACACACGCAAAGCAGTGCTTCTCCACGCATGTACACTCCCACACACATGCACACACCCCCATGGGTGCGCACGCCCATTCCGTCGCCCCCCTCCCATCTGCGGTGTAGGGCCCGCCCCGCGGTCCCAACGCCCTGATTCCCCTCACTCCCAGATTTTGGCAGAACCTTGCCCCACGGAAAGGTACCCTGGCCCTACACATACTCCCCCAGGCTGGAGGAAGGGGGAGCTCCTGTACGGAGTTCTCAGGAGGACTTTTCCTAGAAGCCACCCAGAACCGTCCCCGCCTGGCTCTGCCGCCTCCTCGTGTGACCTTGAGAATCACTTGGCCTCTCGGAGCCTCAATTTTCCCATCTGTGAAATGGGGGTTCGCGGGGGAGAGCCCCGATGTAACGTGGCTAGGAAAAGCTGGATGCGCAGCGAGGTCCTCCGCCCTCTGGGGATCCAGCGCGCCTTAGCTCTCGTGGCCGCTGCCCCCTCTCCCCGACCCGGGTCTCAGACTCCCCACCCGCCTGCCGCCCCCAGCCCGCCCGCGCCACCCTTGGGGGGGTGTCCCTCCTCTGCCTAGCGCCCCGCGCGCGCTCGCTCACTCACTCTTGGGACCTGCCGCAAGGAGCCCGCACCGGCCCGGCCGGCCCCACCTCCGTGCGCTTCCGCCCTCCCGCCTCGCTGCGGCTGCGGCTCCCGCCCGCTCTCCGCGCCGCGGCCCCGCTCCCCGCCGCCCCGCCCCCGCCCCCGGCCGCCCCCTCCCCCCTCCGCCCCTGCGCCGGGCTCCGCACCGCCGGCTGCGCCACCCCCACCGGGGGCTCCCTCTCGCCCCGCACGCGGCGGTCCCTGCGGCAGCTTAACCCCTCCCCTGCCGCACCGCCCGGGAGGCCAGGGCCGCGGGTAGGGGCTGCGCCATTGGCTGCCCCGAGGGTGGGCGAGCGCAGGCCCCGCCGCCCGAGACGCGGAGGGGGGACCGAAACGAAGAGCCCCTCCCCCAACCCCGGACGCCCCAGTGCCCCCCGCCCTGCCTGGGTGTCGGGCGGAGGAAGCCGGGAGGGGCAGGAAGCGGACTGCGGTGGGGAAGGGGCGCCCCGCCCAGCCCCCAGCCCGGGTTCCTGTTTTCGAGACAAACCGTTCCCACGGGGCTAACCCGGCCCGGGACCGGGCGTCTTCCTGCAGGCAGCGGGAGGCACAGGCCTAGTGGAGGTCGGGGGCGTGGGGACAGCGGGTCCTTGAGATAGTCTGGGGGAGGGGCTAGGGCAAGATGGGAATATTTTGGGGAGAAGGGCCTGTGGGGAGCGAGGAATGAAATTGTGGCTACCTGGAGACGTGGCCTTGATGTCTGGGCATGGGTGTGGGGAGCCCAGTTCACACAGGAGGAACGGGGCCCCGGAAGCCTGGCTTCCCACAGGGCCGAATGGAAAGGGGCAAGCCGCATGTGGCGGTGGGTTCTCCGCAGCTTGGAGACTGGGGGCCTGGATGCCTGGCCAGCAGGGAGGAACTTGGGAGGGGCAGCCGCAGGCGGTTGGGGTCCCCACTAGCCGGGCCTAGGAGAGCGGGTAACGGTTTCCGGCCATTTGGCTTCACACACTCACTGTGAAACCACCGACCCCAAACCTCCCTTCCGAGGCGTGCCCCTCCCCGCCTGGGGCGGGGGAACCAGGACCGCCCCCGTACCTCAGTCTTGGTAATGTAAGACCTAGAAACAGGCCCTTTCTGTTCCTTAGTTTCCCCATAATGAGGGGGTGACATGGCCTAGCCTAGGCGGTCTGCGAGTGTTCCCTGCCCTAACACTCCCCCGACTTTGGATCGAGCGCAGCCACCTGCTAAGAGACCCTTAAACGCCGCAGTAGGGCGGGGCTAAGGGCGGAGCCAAGAAGGCGCCGAGCATCCTCTGCTTTCTCCCCCTCCTGGGTCCTGCCCTCGGCGGCGTGGATCCTCCATGGTCCGGGAGGCCTCAGCCCGAGTCCCGGCGGGCCCCACCCAGACAGACGCCCCGCCCCCGGCCAGCTAGGCAGGCCGCTGACCTAGTATGGACAAGGCACTGGGAAGAGAGGCGTGGAGGGTGACGCCAGGAAAGGGGCTGGAGAGGCCTAGGCCCCGCCCCCACGGGGTCGCCCCCTCCACCTCCCACCACCGCCCCCGCCCTGGGACGCACCTGCCGAGGGTGGAGGATAAGGGGGTGATTGCGCGGCTGCTGTTGAGCCCGCCAAGAGCTAAAAATATTTCCCAACAAGGAGTAAGGACGCTCCCAAGGAGAATCAGTTTATTGGGGAGTGGGTGCAGTTGGTCAGACCCCATAAATAGGAGGGGACCGGGAGCCCGAGGATGGAAGGGGGCCCGTGTCCTTAGTCACGCTGGACACTGGGACATTGAGAGTGGGGAAAATGAGACTTCCAGGAGGGGGCTTAGAGATCTAACTCCAGTACCCCACCCTCTCCATGAGGCGCTGGGGCTGGCCCAGGGGATTCTGACAGGCTCAAGGGCTGGTTTGGGGTCTGGACTGGAGGCTCAGATGGCCTCATCTGGGGCTGGCAGGCGCTGGCGGGAAGGCTCCACACCCCAGATCTCCCGGGCATACTGGGCAATGGTGCGGTCACTGGAGAACTTGCCAGAGGTGGCTATGTTCCGGATCACCATCCGCGTCCACTCTCTTGGGTTCTGCAGGTCAAAGGGAAGCTCTGGTTCACTCTGCTGGCAGGATCTCCACCTTTTGCCTCATCCCAACCAGGGCCAGGAAAGCCCTGCCAACCCCTGGCCCAGGACCCCTCACCTTGTACAAGGCACTGACTTTCTCCTGGCATTTAATGTAGTCTTCATAATCTGCGAAGACTTTAAACCTGGAGGGGAAAGGATAGGCATGTGCTATTCCTTTAGGGGCTAGGTTAAGTTCTATGAGGTCAAGTGCCAAGCCTGCGCTGTCCCAGTGGACAGCCGGGGACCTGGAGGGTCAAGCTGCTTCCAAAGGTTCCTGGCTTCAACTGCCAGGACCCCTGTCCAGCTTCCCCACCACAAACCTGAGCCTCGATCCACCCAGCAGCCCCACCTGCGTGATTCCCAGGCCAGCCAGCTCACCGGTCATGGTGCATAAGCATATTGACAATGTCCTTGAACAGGTCGGGCTGTTTGGGGGAGAAGAAGCCACTGCTCAGCTGCTCAATGACCTGCCGAAGCTCAGGAATGCGGTCATAGTACTCCTGGGCATTGTACCTGCCAGGACAGAGCTGCAGTCAGCTACCCAGAAAGGGGTTCCTGGCTCTTCTTCCAGAGAAAAGCTGAGAAGTCCCATGCCCCAGGGTCAAAACCCAGGCCCAGCCTGTTGCTCCCCAGCGCTGCCACACACACCCTGGAGGGCCTCCCTGCAACTCCCCTTCTCTGCTCAGCTTTTCATTCCTCCTTTGTGAATGAGGAAACTGAGGCCCGGAGGATACACAAAGCTAAGTGTTAGAGCCAAGGCCCCCGAACAAGCCCTTTTCCTTCCACGTGCCACTGCTGTCTCTTAACTGGTTTGTTTGCTCCAAAATGGCTTTTCTCCTCCAGTAGCCCAAGTCCACATCTGGCCTTGCCCTCGGACTGCAAGAGCAGCTAACAGGTACAACCCTTCAACTGGGCTGGGCACGGTGGCTCATGCCTGTAATCCCAGCACTTTGGGAGGCTGAGGGGGGCAGATCATCTGAGGTCAGGAGATCAAGACCAGCCTGACAAACATGGTGAAACCTGGTCTCTACAAAAATACAAAAAGTAGCCGGGTGTGGTGTTGTGAGTCTGTAATCCCAATTGTTCCTCGGGAGGCTGAGGTGGAAGAATCACTTGAACCCGGGAGGCAGAGGTTGCAATGAACCGAGATCATGCCATTGCACTCCAGCCTGGGCAACAGAACGAGACTCCTTCTCAAGAAAAAAATAAAATAAAATAAGATAACCCTTCAGCTGACCCTCAGCGCCCTCACCACGGCTCAAAGTGCTCCATGGGCCAGTCTCAAACCTTAACCCTTCCAATCAGAAACCAGCGCTCCCCACAAAGTCTCTAATCCCTGTCCCCTCATGTCGACTCTCAGGCGACTCTCCCTGCATTACGGTGTCAGCCCCCACAGTGGTCCCCCATCTGCCGCCTCCAGCACTGTCTCCATCCTGCAGCCTGAGGGTTCCTCTAGGCCCAGTTCTGAGCATGGGGGACCGCGATCACAACATCTCACAGCTCCCTCCTGCCCATGGGACAGCCAGCTTTCTAGTGAAGCCTCACAGGAGAAACTCCTTTCAGTGTTTAATGTCAACTCTGGGAAGCTGTTGTGGGAGTGTAAACTGGGAGAAACTTTCTGGAAAGCAGTTTGGCAATCTGTATCAAGAGCCTTAAGAACTCATACTTTTTAACTCAGAAATATTGCCTTTCCGGCCGGGCATGGTGGCTCAAGCCTGTAATCCCAGCACTTTGGGAGGCCGAGACGGGCGGATCACAAGGTCAGGAGTTCGAGACCATCCTGGCTAACACGGTGAAACCCCCGTCTCTACTAAAAAATACAAAAAGCTAGCCGGGCGAGGTGGCGGGCGCCTGTAGTCCCAGCTACTCGGGAGGCTGAGGCAGGAGAATGGCGTAAACCCGGGAGGCGGAGCTTGCAGTGAGCTGAGATCCGGCCACTGCACTCCAGCCCGGGCGACAGGGCGAGACTCCGTCTCAAAAAAAAAAAAAAAGAAAGAAAAAAAGAAATATTGCCTTTCCGATAATTATCTTAAGGAAGTCGTCAGATGTGGACGTAGATGTTAAAAGGTTGTTCATCACAATAATATTTAACAAACCGGAAATCAACCTCAGTGTCCAGTCATATGGAATTGATTAAATAAGTTGTGACATGCTCACAGGATGGAATGTTATACTAACATTTAAAATATTTTCGAAGACTAACAACATGGAAAATCTCTCCAGGATTCAAGCAGGCCGCGGTGGCTCATGCCTGTAAACCCAGGACTTGGGGAAGCCGAGGCAGGCGGATTACTTGAGGTCAGGAGTTCCAGACCAGCCTGGCCAACATGGTGAAACCCCATCTCTACGAAACTACAAAAATTAGCTGGACGTAGGGCCGGGCGCGGTGGCTCAAGCCTATAATCCCAGCACTTTGGGAGGCCAAGACGGGCAGATCACGAGATCAGGAGATCGAGACCATCCTGGCTAATGCGGTGAAACCCTGTCTCTACTAAAAAATACAAAAAGCTAGCCGGGTGAGGTGGCGGGCGCCTGTAGTCCCAGCTACTCGGGAGGCTGAGGCAGGAGAATGGTGTGAACCCGGGAGGTGGAGCTTGCAGTGAGCTGAGATCCGGCCACTGCACTCCAGCCTGGGCGACAGAGCGAGACTCTGTCTC